>NC_058062.1:6868194-7179444 GCF_020085105.1 Siniperca chuatsi | reverse complement strand
TGCTTGGGAAGGGTGTTTCAGTTTCTTCAATTTCAGTTTTACATTTGTTTAATGTAGCTACACCTACCTCTGTACACTTCTACCTTCAATTCTCCACATGCACAACATTGTATTTGTATATAATAACTATGTATTTTTATACTGTACGTATTTTATTTATTTTAAAATCTGTTTGTTTATTCTAAGTCAAATTTTTATTCTTCTTCTTCTTCTTCTTCTTCTTATTATTATTATTATTATTATTATTATTATTATTATTATTATAGTGCACCACGTACATGTCAAAAAACACACACTACTAGGACTGCCTGTGGGAGAACAGAGGTGTTCTCCTATTGGCAACTGCCAGCAGGAACAAGGAATTAATTGTTTTTTGAATGAAACACCTCTTTGAGTTAACTGACATTGAATTAAACAGATAACATGGTTGTTTCAATGCAAAGCCTGTTTTCTGTTTGGAGTAACTGATATACTGAATATGTTGTGTTTTCCAGCTCCCACTGGTGAGGTCTCCTCTTCCTCTGGCTCATCTACCTGCCTGAACTGAACTTGTCCCCCGTCGAGCTGAGCCTCACCAGCCCCTGCACCAAGCCCAAGCCTAAAATCTTCCTCCCTCTTCTCCCAGCTTCTACTTCTTTCTCCCAGTTTTCAAAACTGCACTATGGCAGGGCGAGGCGGACCAGCACGGACCAATGGCACTGCAGCAAGCAACAAGATCTGCCAGTTTAAGCTAGTGCTGTTGGGGGAATCAGCGGTGGGAAAGTCCAGCTTGGTGCTGCGCTTTGTCAAAGGCCAGTTCCACGAGTACCAGGAGAGCACCATCGGAGGTGAGGGTTTTGTGTTTGAGTCCCATGACCCCCTCTGCATCTCTTCAGCTGTCATTTACAGCTCAGAGGGATAATTCTAAACTATGCATGTATGATATTTAAACGGATATAATCAATGAAATGATTTAAAACTTCTATTACTAGAAATTACAGAGGAAGTTTCACACCTAGACAAGAGAATAATGACAGAATTATTATACAACCCCTACAGTTTTCATCACGTTTTTTGAAGGAACTGTCAGCATTCTTTTATAATCCTTCACAGCCTCTTAAATCCTCTGCTGCCGTTTTTTTAAATGCAGACTATCACACAGTGAAGAAAATCGGCTGCTCAGCCTTTTTTAACTGTGCACCGAAACTTTGGAACTCCTTTCCCGAGGCTATCAGAGATGCAAGCTCTGTGAAGATTTTTAAACGACAATTGAAAACTTAAATATTCAACATTGCCTTTAACTAAACTATTGCTCTTCCTTTGTTTTATTCTTATCTTTTCCATATTTCATTGTTCTTATGCCTTCCTTTGTTTTATTTCTATCTTTAATATATTCTATTGTTCTTGGCCTACCTGTTCTTGCTATTTGCTGCCCCTTTTGCTTGTTATTCATTTGATTGCTTGGTTTTATCGTGCAGTATTTGCACTTGTTTTTTATTTGCCTGTTTTTATTTATTCTCTTGTTTCTTCACTTTGTGTAAAGCACTTTGAGCTACACCGCCTGTATGAAAGGTGCTATATAAATAAATCAAGTTTATTATTAGTATTATCGTCATAAATATGTCATGTGACTGTACAGAATCTGACGGCCTGTGAGACCAAGTGAAGAAAGCTTCTATCACATTCAACTCTTCATTTAACCATTTCATTCCTCCACTGCAGCGTTGTCCAATGCAAAACCGATCCCCTAAATTTGTATTGACAAGGAGTTACTGCAAAAATACTGTACACACAACTCTTACCTTTGACCATGTACATATAAACATACAGTATACTCATATTCTTACATAAAAAAAAAACAGTAAGACTTAAGTCTGTTGTCAGGAGATTAGGGCAGGCTTATTATATTGTTCACCTGAAATAGAAATTTGTAGTCTACAACCCTTACAAACATCATTTATTTTATTGATTATTGATCATAAATCTGCTCATTATATTCGAAGTTAATTGTTTTAATGTACAAAAATATCACAAAATTGTAAAAAGAGAGCCCAAGATGACGTCTTCAAGTTGCTTGTTTTGTATACCCAAAGATAATTAATGTACATTGATGTAAAATAGAGAAAAACAGCAAATGATCACAATAGAAGAGCAGGAACTAGTGAATGTTTGGCATTTTTGCTTGAAAAATAACTGAAGCGATTCATTAAAATAGTTGCAGATTAATTTTCTGTCGCTCAACTAATGGTTTCAGCCCTGCTAGTGGACTTGATCTGGTAAACTGTCAGCTTAACAATCTGGTCTAATGCTATGAAGACAATTATATGTTAACTAGCAGCATAACTTCCATTTGTGTCATTTCCTTTTTATGTTGCACTAACATTCTAACTAACACCAACTTTCCTATATCCTATGAGCAATGTAGCTTTAGGATGTAGGGACAGGATGCTCAGTGCTTACACTCACCAAAGACTCAAAACGAGTCAGCATGTTTTATATTCCACTGAACTTGTGATCAGCTGCAGGCCTGGTCAAAGATTACAAAGATTTAAAGTATGTGCTATGCAAGTGAGTGCTCAGTTTCCTCTGTCATGTGACAGTCGGCTGAGTAAGCCACTTGTATGCAGTTGTGTTGCTACAGTATGTTCTCACTGTACATCAGATTTTTGGTCCTCTTTTGTGTTTTTCTAGCTGCAATAATGCTGGACGATCCTGACCATTTGGATGTGGTCGATATAGCACCATACCTCCCCGAATTGAACTTAAATCTTCTTTATAATTCCACTGAGCGTGTAACCTTCCCCCTTGTTTCATCATAGTGTTTATCGCTGCATTTTGAAGTTTAAATATTAAACATCGGCCCTGTAGATAACAAGTCTGTGAGTTTCTGCTCTGATTCTCTTTCCTCTCAGTCTGATATGTATTGTTTTCTTTCCAGCTGCCTTCCTCACACAGACTGTATGTTTGGATGATACAACAGTCAAGTTTGAGATCTGGGACACTGCAGGACAGGAACGGTATCACAGCTTGGCACCCATGTACTATAGGGGAGCCCAGGCCGCCATTGTGGTCTACGATATCACCAACACAGTAAGTTACAAGGACTGTGACAGGACATCAGCTAAGACAGTCAAAGGTCTTGTGTGATTTTTTTTTTTTGTTTGTTTTTGTTTTTGTTTTTTGCTGACCCTTATCTTCCATCTTGGGTTGATGATTGCTTAATTCAAGAGATGGCTACAGACCTTTGCTCTTTAAACTCTTACAGTCATATGTGACATGTAAAACCTGTGTCAGGATTTAAAGTTTAAAAGCACTGCGTCTTATGATCATGCATGTTGTACTTTTTTAAAGGATACATTCACACGTGCAAAGAACTGGGTGAAGGAGCTCCAGCGACAAGCCAGCCCGAACATTGTTATTGCGCTGGCAGGAAACAAAGCAGATCTGGCCAACAAGAGAGCTGTAGATTTCCAGGTAGAGATTAATTTTTACAGTCTGACACTGAAGTTCTGAAATTTATCAATGAAATTCTTGAATACATGAATAAAAGCTGTTAATTTGTCCATTTCTGTTTTTTATGTGTATTTATTTCTTTAGGAAGCACAAGCATATGCAGATGACAACAGTTTGCTCTTCATGGAGACTTCAGCCAAGACTGCTATGAATGTCAATGAGATTTTTATGGCTATAGGTAAGAACTAACAAGGACACACTTTACTGTCATGTAGAGCTGCAACAATTAGTCTATTAATCAGTTGGTCAGTCAATAGAAACTAAAACTGCAACTATCTTGATAAGAAATTATTAACTCTAGGGCTGCAACTAACAATTATGAAATTAATCTGCTGATTATTTTCTTGATTCATTTATTAATCTTTTTTTTAATAATTTCCCAGAGTTCAAGGTGGCATCTTCAAATTGCTTATTTTATCTGACCATCAGTCGCAAGAAATTCACTTTACTGCAAATCCTCACATTTCAGAAGCTCGAACCAGAGAATGAATGATCCATCATCCATTATTAAACTAATTACCAATTATTTTCTGTGGATCGACTAATCAATTAATTAACTAATCATTTCAGTTCTATTTTAAGTCATTTTTCAAATGTTTAATAGTTCCAGATTCTCAAATGTTTTCCCTATCTTGCACTACAGTAAATCGAATATCTTTTAGGTTTTGGACTGTCAAATAAAAAAAAACATTTGATGATGTCACCTTGGGCTCTTGAAAATAATTATTTTCTGATGTTTTCTAGACAAATCTATCGAGAAAACAATTAAGAATAATCAATAATGAAATGAGTCATTTGTTGCAGCCCTGCTGCCATGTTACCATAGTGCAGAAGTTAATTTGTTGTACTCCTAACCCAAAACAGCCAAGAAGCTTCCTAAGAACGAGCCTCAGGGTGGAGCGAGCGCCGGTGGACGAGCCAGAGGCGGAGTGGACCTGCAGGAAGCTGCACCGCAGGGCAGGAGTGGCCAGTGCTGTGGGGGCGGGAACTAACTAACACAACGAGTCAGCTGATCCGAACCAGTCTACAGCTGATCAACCAGACCAGATATTAGCCAGCTGTCAAACAATGTCCCATTGGTCAAATCAAACCATGGTCAGACCAACCACCCTATGAGCAACATCGCACCATTCAAGTGTTTGGCAAATGAGTCCACTGGCCAGTAAACTGCCAGACCCCACTTACAGTTCGAGCTGATGAACCAACCAACAGACCAAGAAATCAACCCACAGGCTTATTTACAGAATCATGTTTTAACCCCAGGACTTGCCAATCCATGACCTCTCTATTGATGATGGACACTTGACGTCACCTTAGGGAAAAAAAAAAAAAACCTGTCCCATTCATGGAAGAAGGAAAAAAAAAAAAAAATCAGTCATTACCAATGGCACTTAATAGGGCCATTTTGCTCACGTTTGTTTCTGTATTTGTGTAGAGGAAAAAAAATTTAACGCAACAGGAAGGAATATAAACAGGCTGATTGGCCCTGTCCTTTCTCTTCTACCCCCTGCTTTCCCACACACCATAAATTAAAGTATTTCCATCATGGTCTTATGACACTGTTAAAACTCCAATCCAGGTGCATGCAGCAGTCCTTTGCTTTTCTGTCTTGTTCCTGGTGAGCTTCCTGGAAAAGATGAAGAGAGAAGTTTTGTAACAGGAGAACGGGAATGGACAGATATTTCCTTCTTGATAGAGCTGTGTAGATTGAATTATTACATTATTATTATTATTACTTCAACTTATTTTGACACAGGCTGTTGAGTATGATTTTAAAGCCTAAACTTTAAGGTTTTACAATCACCCATCTATGTTATCAAACCATATACAGTAAATAGTACTTTAATAACATTGTCACCCATAAGTAATTTTAGCATTAATGTAATGTTTTTGAATCATCAGTGTACAATGATAAATACATTAAGCAAGATTTTGTTTCTTGACCAAAATCACAACTGTGTATTGACAACATTGCTGTATTTGTATCAGACTTTTCAAGTTTATAATCAATCAGTAGTTATTGTCAAAACAATATCTTCCTAATCTCTACATGATGTTTTGTTAACCTTAATTATTTTGTGATGGATTTTTTTTTTTATGTCTTATTATTTTTTCTGGAGACCTATGGTATTAAATGCACTGGTTCTGTCTCATCATCTTTGTGAATTGAGATGTTATCGTCAGCTTCCTTTCCTTTTTCTTTTCTCTCTTTGTTTTTACTCTTCATATCAGGGAGGGATTGCTTTCAACAGTGTTGTCATCTTGTTATGGCATCAACAACTAGCACAACAGTACCTGGACAGCAGCCACTGCTGCTAGGTGGGGTAATGGGGAGGGTGGGGTCATGGGTAAAAAAATGTAATTGTACCAATAAAAAGGGGGAAGGTATCTTTTCTGTGTTCCTGTTTAATCATTTCACCTTATCCAAATATCAATGACTCAGACACTACCAGTGGAACATTTGCTTTTGATCATCTCATTTAAACCATCCTAGCTCTGAGTTCAGAAAATATAAAACGAATTCTGAACTATCAAAATGAAATCTATATAAATAAGATAAAATCATTTTTACTTATAGTTAGACTTCACCAGTGTGAAAACAGTGAACACATGGGAAAATATAACAGATTTTTAATACTTGTGTTTACGAACTACATTACCCATAATCATCACCACGGGCGAGGCGTGTTGCTTTCAAGTGCACTTGTTATGCTGGAACCCCCGAAGATTGTCATAACTTTTTTGTGCTGCAGGTTAGGTCATGGGTTGTTTTCATGGATGTATAATAAGTTCTAATAATACATCCATGGTTATTTTGTGCTGAATGTTGAGTCTATTCGAGTCAGATATACTGACACTTCTGATTACCTTTCCAATAAAAAGAGAAATTGAGGGTTTCTAATATTCTGTCTACCAGGGCTATTTATTGAAATGCATTACATGGTATAGGGCTTCATATTGTTTGATTACAAAATGAACGCTATTAATGCATATATATATATAAATATATATACATATATTATGTATATTATGTATTAGATGACTGAACATCCTTATTGATGCCACTAAAGAATATAAATAATCATAATTAATATCAGTATTATTCCCCCATAACAGCAACCACTAAAAAAGAATTACTACGATCATTTTATGATAATTGAATTGATAATAGTTCGTTTTCCGATCGCTTCAAATAGTCACATTATTTTGAGTTACAACCGGAAGTGGTAGCATGGTATTATGTATGCATTGACGCTAGAGTGATGAATTTAATGTGTTGCAGCTCACGATGTTAAACATACTCGAGTCTTCTGTCGTCTCCACTACAGTCTATGTCTCCACCTAACGGCAGGGTCAGTTTATTTTTGTATCAGGTTTTAACAACATGGCAGTTTAAGGTGCTGCACATAAGGCATTAAAAGGCATTACGACAAGCACAAGGCACAAGGCAATATAAGCACAAGGCAATATAAATAGATACAGACACATATAAGTAGGATTTAAAAATAAAATAAAATAGAAGATTAAAAATAAGCTAAAATTGAGGCAGACATAAAAGCATAATAACACTTCCGGTCAAGACATTTAAAATAAAACAAGTTAGGTAGCGAGTCATCGACACATCTTGCTGTTACATTTATCCTTAGAAAAGTTGATATTGTGTCGAAAAGTCTGCTTCGAGCGTAAAATCACTTGTGTGCATTCTTTATGTATGTTCTTAACACCTCTGTTTTAACCGAACAGGAGTCATTTCCACTTCTAAACACTGCTGCGGTCCTCTTAAAATCAATTTTGCCGACAGCACTTGAAGGCAGCATATGAGCTACACGGGAGCAGAGAAGATTCTTACAGCGTGGATATGTCGGACCCGGCGGCGCAGGCCTTGCAACCCCGGCTTCTCCAAGCCCAGTCTACTGGGTTAGCTGGGTCCAGTACTGCCGCGACAGGCTCCGGGTCAGGGAATAGCGACCCAGCCAGACCGGGACTTAGCCAGCAACAACGTGCAAGCCAGAAGAAAGCCCAAGTCCGAGCTTTCCCACGGGCGAAAAAGCTTGAGAAACTTGGTGTATTCTCCGCATGCAAGGTAGCTAGCTTAGCTAGCCAAAGTTCACCACAACAAAGCACTCTTCGGTAGTATTAGCATTGGTGTATGTGGGGCAGCAAATGGTAGCACAGTCAAGGCAACGCAAACAAAAACAAACAAATTAACATAATAACTTAACGTAATTATTCACTTTTGTAGCTAGCTAGCTAGCGAAACAATCTACCAGTTATTGACATTGCATCGTTGAAGATGCATGTATTATCAGCTAGCTTAAGTTAACTGAACTGTTTAGTCATTCATTGGCGTACAAAAACAGCAGTTGAGATACTGTGTAAGTCGCTTTATTTGGTGTGCATATTTTGCTTATTCTCAGGCTAGTGACACATGCAAGTGCAATGGATGGAAAAACCCAAATCCACCATCAGCCACACGTATGGATCTGCAACAACAAGCAGCCAGCCTGAGCGAGCCGTGCCGCAGCTGTGGACATGCTCTGGGTACAAACTATCCAACCTCCACATAGTCTCCACTACACCCCAGCCTTTCTCTCAATAGCAAATAAAGCTATGTTCCAGGGAGTTCTTGTTTCCCGATGTTGCTTGACACCTTATATGTTTGTACTTTGACTTAGCCATATGTCTGACTTATTTAATGCCTTGCTTACAGCTGATCATGTTTCCCACTTGGAGAATGTTTCTGAGGATGAGATTAACAGGCTGTTGGGGATGGTGGTGGATGTGGAGAACCTTTTTATGTCTGTACACAAAGAGGAAGACACTGACACCAAACAGGTCTACTTCTACCTGTTCAAGGTAAGTAAACGTGTATCTCACATCAGTGTAACAGGTAAAACAGGCCTACCAATGACCGTGAGTCCATGTCCATGATTTTCTCTAGCCCGGTTTAACATGTTTTATCATTCAACAATCAACATTGTTCTTTTTTTCTACTGTATTTCCCTTAGCTGCTGAGGAAATGCATCCTGCAGATGAGCCAGCCAGTTGTAGAGGGATCTCTTGGAAGTCCACCCTTTGAAAAGCCTAACATCGAGCAGGTGAACATGAAACTAAAAGCATCTACAGGTCATGTCTGGATTTTAGCAGTAGCTGAAGATGGGCATGCTTCTCATATGTTTCTTGAGCTTTCTGTCCTTGTTATGTTATATATTGGTGTACCTGTGGAAAAGAATTTGTGATGACAAACAAACTGACGCTAGGATGCTGCATTGTCACATTACACATTCATATTACTCTTTTTCTTGATCTTTTATTTCCTTTTCCTCCAAAGGGGGTTTTGAATTTTGTTCAGTATAAGTTCAGCCACCTGGCACCAAAGGAAAGACAGACCATGTTTGAGCTGTCAAAGATGTTCCTCTTATGCCTAAATTACTGGAAGCTGGAGACGCCAACGCAGTACCGCCAGCGCACCCAGAAAGATGATGGGACAGCATACAAAGTGGACTACACCAGGTGTGTGGATGTGTTGTAATTAAAGAAAGCAGCTACATGCATTTACTTGTTACATCTGTGTTGGATGCTGATATCAAGCTGTACAATAGCAGTGTTTTTCCTTATGACACCCAGGTGGCTGTGCTACTGCCATGTCCCCCAGAGCAACGACAGCCTACCGCGCTATGAAACCACTCAGGTGTTTGGTCGCAGCTTGCTCAAGTCCATTTTCACTGTGACCCGACGCCAGCTCCTGGAGAAGTTCAGAGTGGAGAAGGACAAACTTCTACCAGAGAAACGCACACTCATCCTCACACACTTTCCCAAGTAAGGGCAGACTCTCTTAAAATAGTATGTGTGTCCGAGCTTTAATGACAGCTGAAAAATATTTGGATTCAGTAGAGCATCCCTTTTCATCTTTTATCCTAGTCCTTGGTCTTGGTAATTATTTTAAATTGGGGGGGAGAATTGCATTTGTGCACATTAGCATAATGGGCAGTGACTGAGCTGTAGAAATTCCAAGATAAAAGGTCCTGCTTTGATTATTATCAAAGCGCAAAGACTTAATTTGTCAAATAAAATTTAAAAAATACTCACAAATCATTTTGCGAGATGGAGAACAAGAAGTCGTAATGCATGAAAAAAAAGACTACAGTAGGTTTCCATAGCACAAACAACTGTTCATAATAACTAGGGCTGCATGATATGGTAAAAAAAATCATATTGCGATTATTTTGACAGATATTACGATTGCGATATGATTCACGATTAGTGGGAATGATAATTTTTGCATCACAATTTTGATTTTCACTGAAAAAACTATCATGATGATGTGTCATTTGTTGGCATCTGTACCAAACAATCATGTTTCTTACATCTGGAGAACAAGATTTGTAGGCCAGGGCATCTCTGCAGCACTACAGTACTTCATTATAATACTGGGGGTTTTTACCCCACATTTTACCGTTATCAAAAAATAGCAGCTTCAGCGATTTGGATATGGCACTTGGCCATATTGCGATTTTGATAATATTTAAATTAATTATGCAGCCTTAATAATACTGTAATACAGAACATGAATACATAAACAATTACGTTTACAGAGGGACCTTAATATTAAACAAAGTGTTATTATTTGTAGGAGCAAGTGTTTTTACTGACCATATATTGTTTGAGAGGTTCAATTCAGGCTTTAGACAACAAACCACAGTGTGCACAAATTGGTTAAAGGTCTATTTTGATAGGGTCGGGTTTTGTCAATATTTGCCTTTTGAAATAACATTTTACGCTGAATGTCATCAGGTTCTTGTCCATGCTGGAGGAGGAAATCTATGGTGAGAATTCACCCATCTGGGAGGCTGACTTCACCATGCCCGCCTCTGACGGCACACATCAGACAGGTGAGGCGGGTGTACAGCCTCATGGTCATTTAGCTATGATATTTTTAGTCGGATGAGACCAGACAATTGTGTAAAATCACAACATCTTGTGATTCAGCTTTTGGGCTGTATTAACAATAACTGCCATAAACAATAAGTGCCATTCTCAAGCAGGAATTAACTATGACTTTAAAAGATACAGATGTTGCTAGGTTAAAATAACTAACAATAGCATAGAGACTAATGAATGTGAAATCATCCAATTTAAAAAATGAGGAAAAACTTGCGTTATAGCATGCTAATATACCGGGTAAATGGGTATGAAACAGATTAAGAGCAGAGAAAACAAAGAAAAAAATATACATACATGATTTGTGCATTGTGTAAATATATATGTGCAGAAATAATGAGTCTAGTAGAGCAACTCCAAAAGCTTAATTGAGGTTGTATTATCACTTGTTAAGAGTCATCCTGTTGTATGGTTTGCAATTAATTACCTGTACCTTTGTGTGTCTCTCTATTGCAGTGATCAGTCCTGCTGCAGTGTCCGGCTCCCCCGCTCTGCCCAAGGGTCTGAGCAGCATCTCCTCTCTGGGCAGCATGGACACTGGAGGTGCAGAGCCCATCACAGGTCTGTGAGCACTGCTTTACCTTTCTACCAGACCCTCAGTAGCTATGTTGGTACTTCACAAATGTCTCATGCAGCCACTGTAAAGCACCGAACACACACCTGTGACTACATATGTTAAATATTAATATGCCAATTAATCAACTAATATGTCTGTTCAGGAGAAAAACGTAAACTTCCGGAGGCGATGACCCTGGAGGATGCCAAGCGGATCCGTGTGATGGGAGACATTCCTATGGAGCTGGTCAATGAAGTCATGATGACAATCACTGACCCTGCTGCTATGCTCGGACCAGAGGTAGGTGTTTAATCTCAGGGGATTTGTAAAGGGGAAAAGGGCACGTCTTATTTTGTCACAAATTTAGACTGTAGTACTCTCGTTTTATGTTTATATTGCTAGACTAATCTGCTGACGCCAAACGCTGCCCGTGATGAGACTGCCAGGTTGGAGGAGAGGCGGGGAATCATCGAGTTCCATGTCATTGGAAACTCGCTTTCCCAGAAGTCCAACAAGAAGATCCTGATGTGGCTGGTTGGCCTGCAGAATGTCTTCTCTCATCAATTACCTCGCATGCCCAAAGAGTACATCACACGACTGGTGTTTGACCCGTAAGTAGATGTTCTCATACCACATGTCAACGGACGCCAGCGCACTGTTCTGATGTCTCCAACTTTCACAGGAAGCACAAGACCCTTGCCCTTATCAAAGATGGCCGCGTCATCGGTGGCATCTGTTTTAGGATGTTTCCCACTCAGGGCTTCACAGAGATCGTCTTCTGTGCCGTCACATCCAATGAGCAAGTTAAGGTACATGATAACCATTTACTCTCTTCAGAGTTGTGGCGGCCCCAATAGATTAACAAAGTGCTTGTCAACACATTTTCATTTGTAGTAGCTTATTTAGCACCTTCTTAGTTCCTAAATGCTTAGGGTCACAGTTACAAAACAGCCTAAGGCTAAAAGTAGCAGAGACTACAAATAAGGGCCGTGTCAGTCCTAACTTTAAGACAAAGTTTTTCTTCTTAGGGTGTGTCTACACAGAAAGCAGTTCAGCAGAGTTTTTCAGTTTTCATGCATTGCTGATGACCTTGGAATATCTCAGATGTCAGAATAATTCACCAAACCAAAATGCACTTTTCAGACAATTTGTTCGACAGTAAAACATCACCAACTGAATTAAATAAATAAAGCTGGTTTCATTGCCGTCACTGGAATACCAGGTAAAACTGGCACTATTTGTAGAACTATTCCACCAAAGATGCTTGTTTGGTCAACTGGAAAAAATATCAAATTCTGATACAATATTTAACAAGTCAATAATTGATTTTTTTTTTCCATGTATGAAATTAATTGTTATAAGAAAAAAACCCTTAGTTAGGAACATTAAGTGACATTTAGGAGGACTCATAGTGGTAAGATAAGATCCTTCGTGAATATGGCGACTGGTGGAAAATTATTTGCATATGGAAAGATCAGAATATTATTGAGATGTCTTTTGTAAAAAAAAAAAAAAAAAAAAACATTTCTGACATTGTCCTTTCTGTTATTTTTAATGCAAGGGCTACGGTACCCACCTGATGAACCACCTGAAGGAGTATCACATTAAACACAACATCCTCTATTTCCTCACATACGCTGACGAGTACGCCATTGGCTACTTCAAGAAGCAGGTACTGCAGGCATGACCTGTACATTAGCTCTGCCCTTGTCCTCTCCCTCCATCTTGTCCTTTTAGTAATTTGTTCTTTCCTTGCAGGGCTTTTCCAAAGACATCAAAGTGCCGAAGAGTCGATACCTGGGATACATCAAAGACTATGAGGGCGCGACGCTCATGGAGTGTGAGCTGAACCCTAGAATCCCCTACACTGAGCTCTCTCATATTATTAAAAGACAGAAAGAGGTATGTGAGACAGATCTTATTAAACCAAAAATGTGTTTTCTGCTGTGAATCTTTGTGTTTTTGATATCACATAAATAGTAAATGTCATAACAGATCATTAAGAAGCTGATTGAGAGGAAACAGACCCAGATCAGGAAGGTTTACCCAGGTCTCACCTGCTTCAAAGAAGGTGTACGACAGATCCCAGTGGAGAGCATTCCAGGCATAAGTGAGTGTTTCGTTTGTATACAATGAAAAAATACTTAAAAAATCAGTATTAAATTACTGACAAATATTTTTCTTCCAGGAGAGACAGGCTGGAAACCCAGTAACAAGGACAAAGGGTAAACTTTTAGTGTATACTATTTAAATTAATGTTGAGATGCTGTTTTTGCTGATGTAATGATCATTGGAGCCACGCTCTGTGTGCTGCTGTCTGCCACAGTGTCTAATTTGATACTACCACTGGTGAGCGCCAAAACACTGAAATTTACATATCCATCACAAAAACAAGGATATAATTTAAAACCTGGATCGGTCAGTATTAAAAACTAATAATACAGTTCAATAACTACAAAATCTTCATTAAATAACTATAGGAAAAAAACGACTATTAAAAACTCACTAATGCTAAAATCTTAATTCGTTCCACTTGGATTCTGAGATTGTAAATCCAGAAAACCTCTTTCTGTTTTCGAAGGAAGTTCATGTCAACCCCCTCTGGGTCCCAGACTGACCTTAATACCAATAACAAAAATCCATCATTGAATGCTTGGTCTCCAAAAAATGTCTGGCTACTGAGTGTTGAGAAAGGCCCTGCGCTGAAATGCATTGGTGAAATAAGGGGGATTCATTAATGTTGCAGTACTCCACATTCTAGTATGAATCTGATTACAATGCACAATCTCATTTAGAGATCTCCAAGTGCTTTTATTTTCTACAGTCAGTATTTACTCTTTTGTCATTCCACATGTTTGCAGGAAAGAGGTGAAGGATCCTGACGTGTTATACAACATGTTGAAGAACCTCCTGGCTCAGATAAAGGTAAGGGGCACCTGTTGACACCAGATGGGAACACACAACTACACACCACAGGAGTAACGAGAACAGAGACAAACCAGGTCTTTATCTCTTCAACAGACTCATCCTGATGCCTGGCCCTTCATGGAACCAGTGAAAAAATCGGAGGCTCCAGATTATTACGAGATCATCCGCTTTCCCATCGGTGAGTGTGCATCTCTTTGATTATGCAGCAGCTTTTTTTCTTCCTGATTACATTTAGTTTCTGCTTATGTCACACAAAGTATTCATTCAATTATTATTAATTTACATTGATCGTCATTCTCACCCCCTTTTTCTTTTCTTTTTTTTTTGTCCCCACAGACCTGAAGACCATGACTGAGAGACTGAAGAATAGATACTATGTGACCAAGAAGCTTTTCATCGCTGACCTGCAGCGAATCATCACCAACTGTCGCGAGTACAACCCTCCAGACAGCGAGTACTGCAAGTCTGCCAACACCTTGGAGAAGTTCTTCTACTTCAAATTAAAAGATGGAGGCCTGATCGAGAAATGAACTTAGCCATAGAATTATTTACCGATTTCTGAACAGACGAGGAGCGACTTTCACCGCTGCCGCGCACCAAGACGGAGCAGATCGCGAGGGAAATATCTCTAGCTATTGTCATATCTGAGTTAATAAAAGGGTATGTACCTGACTGAAAAATTTTACAAGGAAATTGTTGGACTTGAACAAACATAACAGAGGGTTGTTTGGAAATATCAGAGCCAGTTGAGCATTACAATGTGTCAAAATGGCATTACCTTTTCCCTTGAAGTTATCTTTTGTCATCTTTCTTTTTTCCTGTACACAGTGGGTTAATAATCTGCATATACATGTTTCATTAAGTGTACCAAAGTTATAGGTCCAAGTTATAACAATGCCACACTTTCCACCATTATTTATAGTATGATTGACCCGGTTTTGTTGCATTTAATGACATTTGTTCATTCCAATTTGCTTAAAACTTGTCACTCAAGCAGATGTATATGTAGTGTAGAGTTCTTTTCGCAGAAAACTGGACCTCGGGACCTAAAGCCAAGTTGCCTTCCGTTACTGACGGACACTTGAACATCCCAGCCATCGTTGTGGGTTTTAAGACAAACGTTCTTTGAGAGGTGAAGTCCTTAAAACACTTGGCACTGAAAGGGCAGTACTTTGACTCTTGAGAAGTCTTGAAACGATTTAATCTGTCGATTGGAGAAAAATTAATCAAATGCATAAGTAATTTATGAAGTGCAAATACCGTCACAATTGCTGCTTTTAGCTCCTTTTTAAAATTGAGGATTTGTAGCTTTTCTTCCTGTATATTGAATATCTTTGGATATTATTGACTGTTGGTCAGAGAAAAGGGCAATTATTTATCATTTGGGCTTCAGGGACATAATTTTTTAACATTCTTCATTCTAAACAAATGATTATGAAAGTATCACAGATTAACCGATAATAAAAATTGCTTGTTGCAGCCCTACTCTTGAGTAGACTGCTAGTGATGGACTGGGCATCAAATATTTCCAGCACTTGTGTGCTAAACAAAATAATTTCCCCAATCGTTGCCTTCAAGAAAACACTGTTTTCATGTTGACAACACCATAATAGATACTTATTTGTACAGTAAATATGACACATACTGTTTATACACCATTTTCCACTGGCAGGGTTTTGTTCCAAACCATTTCGGATGAGGTCACATATTAGTATAGCATTTTACCATGCTTGCAGGTGTGATACTGTAGTTGTTAGCATTGATTTGTTCTGTTGCTAGACTCTGTAGTACAGTCACTTCCACACACATATGCTAAGTAGTCTATTTAGTGTACAGCCACATGTTTGTGGTGTTCACAGGTTTACTGGATGGTTTATGTTAAGATCTGAACATGGTGGGGGAGAAGCTAACCGGCAGTCCTCATAGTGACTCTGGGCTTTTGGAAAGACAATAACTGGTTTATTTATCACACCATACACAAGCTGTAGTGGGTGTTTAATGCATGTCGGACAGTTTACAATTTGAATTAATGAAAACCATCCAACTTTTAGCCACTGTTGCAGTTGTTTCTTTTTTCTTTTTACAGTGTTAGAACATTGTAATAAAATGTTTAAAACATTTCTTTGTTCAGCGGTCAGTGTCAAACAGAGTGCTTCCTGAGATGCATCTATGGGAAGTAACTGTCCAATGCTGGTTGAGCCTGCTTATTGAATGTTCCATTGACTTGTGTATGTGTGTTTGTGTGTCTGTGAGTGTGTTTATTTTGTACTTGAATCATGACTAGCTTTGAATTACTGAAGTGATGTCAGTGTTGCATTATTCAGGGTTGTCAATTGTGTACTTCTCCCTCAATCTACCTATGCTGCATTTCAGATTTCCCTAAAAGGTCAGTCTGAGTGAACCCCGTTTGAGGATGGCTACTGTCTCTACTTATGGTATAAATGCCATTTACTGTAACTGTAATACTGTTCATAACAATAAAGTTTTTTTATTAACAATTCTTAAATGTGCAGGTGGTTTCTAAGCTGTAAGGAAACATCAATTAGTTGTGACACTGAAAAAAGGGGAGTACAACCAGACAGGTATGAACTTCAGTAACTTGACTCTGACTCCAATCAGAACTGAATCAAGATTTTGGGGTTTCAGACTTGACAAAATAAATAAAAAAAGACTTGTAAGACGACTTCACTTTCATGAGGAATACTAAATAAACAGGGCAATTGTGTTCCAGTCGCCTCCACTTGAGTGACCTAGTTTGCTTGCACTTGCTCTGTATCAGAAATACTTTAAATCTTAAATAGTGGATTAGAAAGTGCATCTGTGGCCAAATATGTGCATGTTATGGTGCATCTGTGTAAAATGTTTTTTAGGACCAAAAGGTATTCTCTTGTACCTCTGTTTTTGTGTGTGTAGCAGTAGGTTTCGTTTTCCTGATGCAACAAAAAGCAGGCAGGGCCCAGCTGTATGAAAAGCAGGTTTGTCGTGGTCTCTCTCTTTTCATTGTCAATAAAACACCTCAACGGTAAGCCTCATATACAGTCTAAGATAAATATAACATTACCCACGCCTAGACTATAAATGTTTTGTGAAAGACTTACTTATTGTCAGTCTTCCTCTGTCACTGCATAGTGAAGACTAGCTGTTGTTCCTCCAGAGCCTCCCTCAGTAGGCCCTCCTGCTGGCAGAGTGCACAGAGAATTAACTTTTGTTTCTCTGTATCACATAACCAGATTTGAGACTCCACCCAAAACCTCATAGTGCTGTCTCCATTGAAGCAACTTGTGTGAATCACAGGAACAGGCAAATTATGGTTTATAATGCATATGTATTCTTGGTGAATGTTTCTATAGGTCTTGTGATTGACCTTGTGTGCAGGTATGGATAACCCCAGAATGTATTACATGTATTGAATGTAGTATATTTATCTTCGAGATTTTTCTTTCACCAATATTTTTAGGTAGAGGTAATTCAACTTTTTACACAGGTGTAGGGGTAGTCAAGCCCAGAATGTATTCTAACCTAAGCATGTATTTTTCCTGCTTATATAGGGATAGGAATATTGATTTTATTATTATTTCTGATTGGATAATTTTGTGCATCAGGTTGCTCTAGAAGCTGTTTACAAGACGTTATTCTTCATTACTTTATCGCTCTGAAAAAGGTTGCCAAAATGTCAGCTAATTTGATAAAGTCAATGCTGCATATCTGCAAATAATCAAATTATAACAATTGTTATGTCCGTTATTGTTCCCATTATGCACTGTCAGAACAGCTTCATTCAAATTTCAACATTTAGCTTGACTTAAAATGAACTGCACCTACTTCCTACAAAACAATAACTTGCAACTAAAAACAAAAAGTTGCAGAATAACCGCAGGGCAGAAAACATCAAGTGACCTTAGTTAAGTTAAAACAGCCACGGGCTTTCCCTGCAACAACTGTAGGTTTTGCTTTGCTGATGCATTGAGGAACAACTGATAACTCAGGAAAATTTCAACGCTCTACAAAAACACCTCAGCTGTAAAACCACTAATAGAGCAAATCTATAAATACAATTTAAATATTGGCTTAGACAAGGCTTTATTAAAAAAAATGGTTGTGGAAGATGTATTTCATGTCAGTGTTCAGACTTCCCCTGTCACTGCATAATGAATATAATCTGTTGTTCCTCCAGAGCCTCCCTCAGTAGGGCCATTTTTCGAGTTCAAAGTGCTTTTACTTTCATTTCCATGTATCCTCGTCACACAGCTGATCACTACAGTATTTAAAACCCCAACCACCTCTACCATAGGGTGGCAGTGGACAAGGAGAAGCAAATACCACACAGCTGACTGGTGAGTTAATATAAAGGCTGACTTCCTTTTACATCTTTACATCTCTATAGATATATGATAGTGAGTCAGCATGCAGAATGCTTTACCCTGATCTAGCCAGACTTTATAGTGTTAATCTATCTGTCTATGGTCCATTCCTTTTCTACAATATGGGAATTCTGTGTAATTCTGATGTGTTGTCAAACAGGAGCACAGTGTAGGATGGCAGATTTTGAACTGTATGCATACCAGGAGGAAGTGGTTGAAAGGGCACTTCTGAGAGAGAACACTATTATTTGGCTGCCGACGGGAGGTGGAAAGACCCGTGCTGCTGTATATGTGGCCCAAAAACACCTGGAGACCACACCGAAGGCTAAGGTGGTGGTCCTGGTAAACAAGGTACACATAATGCACACAACAGACAGGACCAGAATCATTTTCATAATAATATTTTTTTTTTAAAGAAATGTATTTTTTTTTACAACTAGTGTGTTTTTGATGTCTACGACACTGTAGGTTCACCTTGTAGAACAACATTACACCAAAGAGTTCAAGCCTCACTTGGGCTGTAACTACACCCTGGTGCCAGTCAGTGGAGAGAGTGAGGAGAAGGACTTCTTCGGGAAAGTGGTGCAGGACTCAGACGTGGTCATCTGCACAGCACAGATCTTGTATAATGCTCTGACTAACATGGAGGAAACCAAACATGTTGAGCTCTCAGGTCAGTAAAAGTGAGCTTAAACAACCTTGATTATGATGTTGTGATGACAAGGTGAATTGATGTGGGATAGGTTTTCTAATTGCCTTAACATAAACCTAAGATCCACAAGTAGAGATTGTACCCTTGATGCATCGTTCCTTACAGATATTACTCTACTGATAATCGATGAGTGTCACCACACCCACAAGGACTCAGTCTACAACAAGGTAATGGGATGCTATTTGGAGAAAAAGTTGAAAGGAGAACAACCATTGCCACAGATCCTGGGTCTGACTGCATCACCTGGGACAGGGGGCGCAAAGATCCTGGAAAAGGCTGTGGAGCATGTACTGCAGGTCAGGGTTTACCTATTCACTTTGGGGTTTTACTGAATTTGTCACTAATATGAGCTGGTCTGTCTGATCTTCCACAACTCTCTGCCTCTTCTTCTTCATCATTATCTTTCTCTCCCTCTCAGATTTGTGCCAACCTGGACTCAGCCATAGTTTCAGCCAAAAACTATGTCTCCGAGCTGAAGAAGAAAGTACCCAGACCTATCAAGACATTTGACATTGTGGAGAAAAGACCAGAGGTAAGCTGGGTTTTTTCTTTCTATTTGTAAAATTTTTAAAAATTTCCAAATAAAAACAGATTTTGTGGTAGACTGTAATGCAGCCTGATAATTACTCCACACCCCAACTGACCTGAGGACACTGAGATAAATGGGCTTTAAGCAACATAGCCTGCACACATTTTCATCTGGATTGTGTCATATTTTAACAAAGAAAAACTTAAGCCCTCAAAACAATTTGAAAGATGCTATAATCACAAAAAATTCTACATGTAGTCAACGCAAAGGCAACTTTTTTTTTTCTTTTAGGATCCATTTGGGGATCATCTGAAGTGGATGATGCAGCTGATCCATGAGTACATGAACCTACCTCCAGACTTGAAACTGAGAGAGTGTGGCACACAAGAGTACGAGGCAGATGTGGTGCTTCTAGAGCAGCGAGGTAAAAACACAGTTTGTTTGTTTTTTATCCTGTAGTGGAATACTATTGGTTTAAGGGTGCTCACTTGTGATGGCAAGGAGAACACGTGCTTCTGTTGATGCTTGTACATAATTTGTGTATATTTGGATCAGGAGTAAAAGAGAACAACAGACTGCTAGCACAATGTGCTCTCCACCTCAGACAGTACAACGACGCCCTGCTCATCAATGACACCCTGCGAATGATGGATGCTTATCGCTCCCTAAAGGAGTTCTACATCACCAAGATCACCACAGCAATTGATGGAACAGACTTCTTCCTGGTGGGACTTTTCCAAGGTAGGAATCTATAAATATTAGTTACCACTTGTCTATTTGTATGTTTGGCTGCATGATGTTTATTTATGTTAAGGTCACAGTGCACTTTTCCCCCATGCAAGCAATAATTAATATCACTGTCACTTTTACACAGAGAATGAGAAGGACCTGAAGAAACTGGCAGGGGATTCTCGCTATGAGAATCCAAAGATGTTCCAACTTGAGAGCACTCTGCTGAAACAGTTTGGTCCAGGTGTGCAATCAAGGGGGATCCTCTTCAGTAAAACCCGTAAAAGCATCCGCTGTCTACATGACTGGGTAGTCACCAATAAAGCCTTACAGGAAGCTGGCATCAAGGCAGCCATCCTCACTGGGGCTGGCAATGGTAACAGTTACATGACACAGGTGTGTTGATATACAATCCTAACCAATGAGCATTAAATCATTCCAATTCAGTAACAACTTATCTATGGATGTGTTTTTGTTTTGTATGACTTTGTCCTTACATGCTTTTATGTGCACACTTTCCTTGCAGAACGAGCAGGCGGACACAATCCGAAATTTCCGTGACGGTACTCTCAACCTCCTGATCTCCACCAGTGTGGCCGAAGAAGGCCTTGACATCCCTGAATGCAACCTGGTGGTACGCTATGGACTGCTTACAAATGAGATTGCCCAGCAGCAGGCCAGCGGACGTGCCCGAGCGAGAGACAGCCAGTATTCAGTGGTCGCCCAGAAAGGGGGGCGGGAAGTGCGCCGGGAGCTCACCAATGAATATCTGGAAGACCTGACTGGAAAAGCCATTGCTAAGGTCCAAGATATGAACCTCCATGAGTTTCGCAGAGAGGTGAGAGTGTGGTACTCTGTCCATCTTCATCCCTTACGCTCACTGCTTAGTGTTTCTGCCATCACCTTTTATTCTTCTTTGTCTCCAGATAACTGACCTACAAATTCAGGCAGTTACTCGCAGAAAAGTTGCAGAGAGCCGCAAAATAGAGAGGAAAAGTCTCAACACTGCTGCCAGTATCCAGCTCGTGTGTCGAAACTGTTTCAAGTCTGTGGCCTCTGGCAGTGACATTAAACTTGTTGACAATGCACACTATGTCAACGTCAATCCTGACTTTAAGTGAGTTGAACTCTGTGTATAAAGGTTCATGCAAAAGTATTTTCAGGCTGAAGTCTTCACAAAATGTCGTGACTGCTTTAATCATGGCTTGTCTTTGCACTCAGGGAATACTACAAAGTCGGGGGGCAGGTAGTGCTACCAAGGAGTTTTGAGGACTGGGAGCCCGGGCGTACAATCAGTTGCAATAACGGCAGCTGCAACAAGGTACAGTGGGCTCTCTGCCAAATATTAATTTAAACTCAGAAATAGACTCTGTCCTGCCCAAGGCAGTTGATCAACAGAGCTGATGTTGGTGCATGTTGGGGTGTGAGTTTTATTCTTATTTAAATTCACAGGAATGGGGATTTGAGATGAAGTACAAGCAGATTGCCCTGCTGCCCAACATAGCCATTAAGAACTTTGCCCTGGATACCCCTGATGGCAGGATGACTGTAAAGAAGTGGAAGGATGTCACTTTCACTGTTGAGGACTTCAGCTTTGAAGAATACTGCCAAGGCAACTTCCCTGACATCTTTGATTGAGACACCAACAAGAGAATTTTTTCCCCTACTTCACATGTCACTTTTTATCTGTTTTTTTATTCCAGTCAATTGGTATTTACCAATCGAGTGTATTGCCTGTGCTCATTTAAAGAAACCATCATTGTACTGTTTGAGGTGTTTAAATATGAACACATGCTTTTCTAAAAGTCCCCTCCACATGTGCTAGCATTCATTTGTGCTGCCGGGCCAGTGAGGCAGCAGTGTGCTAAAACCCATTACGCATCGATCATGCTTGAAATTAGCATGGCAGCTTTGTTTATGCCCAAGGTCCTAATTCTCTTTGCATGTTTTTGTGTGTATTTCCTCTACTTCAGCTCAAGTCAAGCACAGAAACACAGCACATGAACCATCACGAATACTTGACATGTCATGATGAAGATGATTCCTCATGAACTCTCTTTTAGCCATTTTAAAATGCTTTTAATTGGCAACTAAATGTTTCCAGTAGATGCAGTAGTCAATACGTGTGTGTGTGTGTGTGTGTGTGTGTAGTATGCAGATACTGTGTATGTACAGATAATCTTAGTTTTAACAACATTTTATCATTATCCACTAACATTTAAATTTGTCGCTGTGTACTATTTTATACCAATTAATTATGGTCAATATAAATGAACTAAAACCATTTGAGATGAAATATAAATAAACTTTCCCCTTGAAATGCCTGAGGTCTTTTCTAATTATTTTGCCTTGATTAACCACTAGGTGTCAGTGTTGGTTAGCCAATCAATTCAGACACAATTTCTCCACCTCTGGAACCTCTAACAGATGATGTGAATAAAGCCAGAATGGACATTTTCTCTGGTGTTTCCCAATCTGAGGGCAGGGAGTCCATGATGCCCAGCTGCTCTGAGGTTAGAGAAGTGAGTGTGACTCCTCAGACTTGCTGTCAAAATGAGGTTGAGAAAGATGTATGTGTAACTCTCTTCTCACACTCACCAAACTTTGCTGGTGTACCCTTGAGCAAGGCACTTTGTCCCCAAACTGCTCATTTGTCGATAGTACAAGAAGGTTGGTTACAGCCTCCAGATGTGTGTATGTGATATCTGGAAAATGAAAAATGTACTCAGTTGACCGGAAAGGGAACAAAGTATTTTCATGCATTAGTTCTGATAGAAAAAGTGGTTTATTTTTATGTGTTTCTTTATGTATGTTTAGGTAGGAGCCTTGTATGCACTAAAAACATCCCTGAAACCACAACGCCTGCAAGAGCTTCTCTTTGTAGTTTTTAAAATGTTTTGACTGCTGCAGCTCACTATGCTGCTTCTGAATCACTGGATCAATACAGGGTTATGTATTTCAGCTTGGATCATTTACATCTACATAGAAAAAGAGATTTAATACACTTTGTTTTTCATTTAACACACTGGCTTCAAAGATACATTTTGCTGCATAATAATTTCTCGTTTCTCAGAACCCTCACAGCTTGATTTTAGCAATCCCCAAAAGACAGATTTAGTCTAATCACAGAAAACAGTCTTTGCTGAAACTATTTACAGTTTAATTTTGCTGCTGTGTTTATATACACAAATCAAGCTTGATGTACAGCAGCACAGCATCATCTATAATGAGCCGTTTCCAAAACAAACCCAGATTATGAAACTAAAGTAACTGGTGAGGAAACCATTAATTTCAGGCTGGCAGCTGTATGGGGTGTATTCACTTTTGACCCACAACACATCTTAGAGTGTATCTCTGGGCAAGACATGATTAGGTCAACCTCACTGTGTCACATGTGCCGTAATCCTTTTAAATCTGGCGGCGAACTGGAATCAGTACTGCTACCATGGACGTAATCATACTAAAAACAGGCTCTGTTCGGGTGTCATGCCTGACTCAGATTCAGGGAGGCGGACAGGAGCCGTGTAGTGTATGATTTACTCGGATCAGGCTCAGGCTCTATAATCAACACTGATTACTTCCTTTTACTTCCCAGCTCAACACCCCATGCATCTTAATTGCAATTAGTTCTCTTCTGAAATTAAAGCAGCTTAGAGTAGTTGAGCAAAGGATAACATGGTGTGTTGGTGTGTGTGTAGGTGTGTTTGTGTGAATTTAGGGGATGCTACTCACATTCATAATAGGCTTCTTGTCACTGGTATCTAGGGCATACACATCTGTCTGTCTACTGTATGTGTCCCATCTAATACAGTTCATGAGCACTAAACTAAAAAGTCAGTTCCTAAATGTCTTGGAAGCACATCTTACAGCTGACAGACTGATGTCATGTAGGACACAAGACATTTCCAATATATAACAAAACTTAACCAGTTTTCTAAGTCATAACATGGCTTTGTCCACTTCATATTTTATTTAAAATGTGAAAGCAAGATGGAGCATTTATGCATGTTTTGGCAGAAGCATATCCCATTTCTTTTGGGGCATGTTTAAACAAAATTAAAGCTATGGAAAGTCAGAAGTTAACTATTGGTGCTAAAAATGTCGCCAATTATTAGATTATGAGTTGATTAATTGATTAGTTGATTGTCAGAAAGTAACTATTTTGATAATCGATTCATCGTTTGTCATTTTTCAATAAAAAATATCAAATAATAATATAATAATAAAACTTTATTTATAGAGCACTTATCAAAACAAAGTACAAAGTGCTTCACAAAATAATATACCAAAAATACCAAAACCTTGCTGGTTCCAGCTTCTCAAATGTGAGTATT
The DNA here is from genome assembly GCF_020085105.1 of Siniperca chuatsi. NCBI lineage: Eukaryota > Metazoa > Chordata > Actinopteri > Centrarchiformes > Sinipercidae > Siniperca > Siniperca chuatsi. The sequence goes on along the minus strand of NC_058062.1, from coordinate 7,154,861 downwards.
TGTTGTGACTAGTAATTATCTATTTATCTAGAAAATAATCAGCAGATTCACTGATGATGAAAAAAATTATCAAATAAAATACCCTGCTTCTATAACTTTTTTTCCTGGTAACGGTTTTTAATTGTTTTATCAGACAGGAAACCTCCAGATGTGAATCCTGCTGTACCCCCGGTCTGTGACTGACAGGTCATTAGCAGAATTAGCTACAGGTAACGGCAGCTAGTTGACCTGGCGACATGTGTGTCTTGAACTATGCAAGGAAGGGCTATTACACAGAAACCTGTCCAGTTGGCTGCATTTTTCACAATACCAATTCTAGAAAAAAAAACACGATATATTCAGTGGGCATTTCAGCCACTCAACACATAACAAACTGAGCTAGTAAACAAGATTTAGTGCAAGATGCGGCGCAGCATGGCAGCTCCACCGTTGGCATCAGGTGGAGCTCAGCACTAGGTGAGTGTTTCCAAATTAACTGTGAATTGGCAGCTTATTTGATACCTACACATATTTTACTTTTTTAGCTGTAGCTCTGGGCGAACATGTAACGTGAAACAGCTTGTTGGGATTCCTAAATTAATGTGTTCTTCTCCATTTCTCTTCCTCAAATAAGTTACACACACAGATAAGAGAGAGAAACACTGACCGTGTTTTTCCATTCATGGCGCTGTGGTCTCGGCTCAGGCTCTACCTCAGGTGCATTAATGACAGTTTGTCAGCTCTAAGGTCAACCTGAGGTTTCTTGTTGTATTGAACATGGCGGAGCTGGTAGCATTTTGAGTTCACACTTACCTGCCTGAAACATGAAGTTCATGGCTGTTATCCACTGTGTGCCTGGGTTTATGTTTTCCAAAAGCAACCTCGGCCAAGTGAGGTGGTGGTGGTTGTTGTTGTTGTGTAGTTTAACATGTTAGCATGCTAACATTTGCTAATTAGAACTAAACACAAAGTACAGTTGAGGGCTGATGGGAATGTCAGTAGTTTTGCAGATATTTGGTCATAAACCAAAGTAAGGACAAATAGAAATTGTGACCTGATGAGGGCGCTAGATAACAAATTAGGGCATCAATCACCAAAGTTCATCCTGTAGGGGGACATGAATGTGCTCACGAAATTTCATGGCAATCCATCCAATAGTTGGCTATAGTTAAATGTGATCTGCATAATGATGTAAGTGGAAAAGTCAGGGGATCATCAGTCATTAGGATTCTGGTAACCATGATTGAGATATTACACAGGGTAAATGAAACTTTGACCCTTCTGGTGGCGCAGAGTCAGTAGGGATGGGCCATGACGGGCAGGACACTTAAATAATCATATAGTTCATTCATATATTTTTGTGGGAAAAAACATGTATCTAAGTTCCTTTGCCTTTTTAAATAAGGGAATACTTTTAAGCATTTTGCGCATAAAATTAGTGTGCTAAGACAACATTTATTGGAGTGGACTACAAAACCCATCACTAGGTCAATTTCCTGGCTGCACACAGAAGTCACACCTGTTTGGCCAGACTAGTCACACATGAAGCAACACACTCACAATGTCAACATGTTTTTTAACACACAGTTGCTTTCTCCTTGTAGTCGGCACACGCTCTCCAGGACTCGTGCTCACACAGGACACCGAGAGACAATGACAGACACAAATATCACCGGGTCACCGGGCATTTCCTCAGGGATCGGCCTACTTGTCAGCCAGTTGCTTGTGCTGTCTGAGAGTTTGCTGTGTTGTTTGTTGGACTTCTTGTCGAGGTGATAGGACTTCACAGTCTCTGTTCTCGTGGCAACAGCAATGGATCAGGTTACTTTCAGTGACAAGATTGACATTTGCTTTGTCCTACTGTATGTTGTTATGTATGTCGTCTGCGCCTTATTTGTAGTTCAAAGTGCTTATTAAGCTGCTGCCCAGCCTGTGTGGATGTACAACACTGCAAGTCAACTATGTTTGGAGTCATGTGGTTTGAAGGGAGCGTGGGTATCATTGACATCTCTGTCTCGTAATGTTGTTTGACCTTTTTCGGGGCAGTCGTGTCTTGGATGCCATCAAATAGCTCTCGGGTGAATTCAAGATGGAGAGTAGTTTAAATTTTATACAGAACATTTCTTTCTACATTTTAATTTTACGGTACGTTCCTTTTTTAACACCCAGATGCTTGAAAACATGTTTGTGTGTATTTTCTTTTTTTTTTTTTTACATGAAAGCAATTATAGTACGCAAAGGGTGCATCTTTGTTGTCGCACGTCTCCTTTGATTGAGGATGTTGCTCTCTGAAGTGGACTGGAACTCTAGTCGGTGCCAGAGTCAAGAATTACCCAGCTTATTTCATGCTTTATTATAGAACAGATAAAAGAGACGCTTGTCTTTGCTGTCTACCACTTTGTGGCTGGGCTTTTGTCTGCTCCGCACTGTCTTGTCCCTTTCTTATGCTTTCCTTTTGACAGATGTGCCTGCTAGATTATTAATCTAAAAGCTCAAGTATGAACTCCCAATAAGTTTAGGATCTTTCCCCCCGCAGATTGGTCAACTGTTTCACAGGCAAAAGAATTCACTCTAAAAACAAATAACAAGTGCAGCTATGTTTTAGACCATAAAACATTATGACATATCAGCAGTATAAATATTAGCACTCCCATCAAAATGTCTGGGAGAAGTAGAGACTGTTGACAGCCATGTTCTTAAGTAGGCATACTAGTAGTGCTTCAGATATTTATTCCATGTACATAGCTGTGTGTGGAGGTGTAGTGGTTTGGACTAAAATAAATGTGTGTTTCTGTCCTCCTTCCTCTGTCTATGCCATTGACTGTAGTTTGTGTCACTGTAATCCCTGTTATTAATCCATGTTGAGTCGCTTTAAGTCATTCAGGCTGGTGGGGATTATTGTGGACTTGTATGACAGCCCACAGTTTTTTATTTACTCTTCTCTACACTGATCACTGGAGGATGATTGAGTGCGGCCTTGTTTGCATGTGTGTGTGACGAATGTGAGGGTTAACTGAATACATTTAAATCAACAATAATTGAAACAATAAGTCGCATAATAAATTAGTCCATTGACAAAAGAATCACCAACAACTTTAATATAGAGCTGAAATGATTAGTCAATTTTTTTTAAGCAAAAGTTTGTTTTTTGTTTGTATTTGCTTGTTTCTGAGCCTTCTATATTAGTAAGCTACACATCTCTTTGGACTTCTGGTCACACAAAAACACACAAAAACACACAAAAACACACAAAAACAAAAAGTCGTTGCCTTGGGCTTAGGGAAATTGTGACAAATATTTTTCAAAATTTTCTGACATCTTATAGACCAAATGATAACAATCAGTTTAATCCATAATAAAAATAATTGTTAGTTGCAGCCCTACTATAATAGCCTAATCGATGATGCCATTAAGTAATTTATCAAATAAAAAAGCCAGCATTCCAGCTTCTCAAATTTGAATATTTGCTGCTTTTCTGTTTTATATCATTGTAAATTTAGTATCTTTTGGTTTTGGACGATGGGTGGACAAAAAAAACAAAACAATTTGAAGATGTTAATTTGGGTTCTAGAAACTTGCAATGGTTCACTAATTTCTATTCACTATTTAACTTTTTATAGACTAAATGAGTACATGCCATGGTCGCATGCTGTAACTGTGAATAAGTGCTAAGTACATAAACAGTAAATGTGTATTTAGTTGTTTGTCTGAGAAAGACTGTGTGTGTGTTTGTGACAGCTGGGAGAGTCCTTATTCTCAAGGCAAGGCCAGGGGCGCTTTTCATTGGCTGAAACAATTGCACACACAAGAGGAACCAAAAGCATTTGACTAAATCAGGCTATCCCCAAGATCGGTGCTGAGGGTATCGATTATGCCATAAAAAACTCACTGTTATAAAGCAGTCAAGGCTTAGACATGCAAGGTCTGTTATTTCCAATACCAACTTTAAAAATAAGATGAATGAGAAAAGTAAAAAATGGCTACAGCAGCCTGAAAAGTGTTTCAGAAAATGATGCATCTAACAGACAGAGAAATGATGAAAACAGAGCGACAGGGCATAGAGGACAGGGCACAATGAGGAAAAAATGTTGATTATAGAAAGGAAGAATAAGGAAAGCTATGAATACCTTCATAGAGTGTAGAATAGTTAGAGGTTGAATTAGAGTGGAGGAACAGCAGCATATGTCCTGAAGGAGGAATACCGCCATACGAAAGTGAAGTCATTCATCATCTGTAACCTTGCCAGGACACAGGACAGACTTCCAGAAATCTGATGTAAACAGAAAGAGACAACAACAACACAATAGTCTCCTAGAGCTGGTTGATAAAAACTGTTACAATCCCCAAGCAGCCCAGCCAAACCTGCAAAAAGCATTGTGTACTGGTTGGAGCCAGAGATAAGTAGAGGGCTCACATAGCATAAAAAGATTTCTGCAGATTTATGAGGCTCTGGCACAGAGAGGTATTGATCCCTTTCCCCTATCTGAGATAGTCAAAGGAGAGTGGAGGCTACTGCAAACCTCAGAATGGTTTACTTATATTTTATATTTGGGGTATGTAGGTTGTGCTCATTTCCAGCATGACTTACTGTAACTGGAGAATACGCGATTACAAGAATTACTGTTAGAAAGGGCAGCAATAGAGGGTCAAATCAGCAATGTCAAGAGTAGAACTGTAGAAACTATAAACTGGAGGTGTTTGCAGCAATGTCTGTAGATTATCCTGAATTACAGGACATTGTATCTGGAAAGATGTATTGCTGTTGAGTTTTTAATGTGGCTTTTTCAGTCATTTGAGCAACACAAACAAAATTCCATTCACCTCTATTGTAGCTGCATGGCAACAGAAGTCTCAGTAGCAGATATTACTGGGGTGAGTTTAAAATGATTGTTTTAAAGGAGCTGTGTGTATGATTTAGTGGCATCTAATGGTGAAATTGCAGTTTTCAATCATTTGAAAACCGCTCGCCTCACCCTCCGCTTCCACGCGAGGGTGAGGCGATGGTGGTCGCAAAATAGCAAAAAATGCGAAAGGCCCTATCTAGAGCCAGTGTTTGGTTTGTCTGTTCTGGGCTACTGTAGAAACATGGCGGTGCAACATGGTGGCCTCAAGGCCCCAGGAAGGGCTCCGGGTTTTGAAGCCAATTTAACATAGTGGGCAAACTGTGGAATTACAATAATTACAATGTTACTATAATGCCGTAGAAAAGGTTTCAGTCGTAACCTTTTCTATGATAGAACACTCCTGGACGAATGAGGGACTACACCGTCTTATTACTATAATGCATAAATCTAACCCCTGTTTTGCTTGTCCATGTATGTAAGCAACACAGCCAAATGGGGTTATGTTAGAACAAAATAAGAGTGAGCTCATATTTTTCCTTATCGTACTTCTAATATCAGGACCGACTAACTGCAGTCAAGAAAAATGCTGTTTCTTTATTTCCATATCCTTCATGGGTCATCAGCTGGTGAGGATGCCAACTTTCTGCTTGGGATGTGCAGCTTTACCCTCAGTGGTTTAGCACAATATCGTCCATCAGCCATCAAGAGAATATTTATCAGCCCTTTACAGGGTTCTCATTTTAAAAGGAGTCACCTGGACAAATGAAAAAGTCAGCCAGAGACTGCGTTTCCAACCAACTAACGTTAGCCACAGTTTCAGCCAGCAAAATTGATGGCGGCTGCGGTTAGAAATCAGAAGCCTGTTTTTGTCTACCAGTGACTGAAATTCAGTCACAAAATTTGAAATTTTGTGACTAAACCAGTTGTTTAAAAAAAATTTGATTGTATTGTCATCGTCATCACCCTCACCAACAACAGCAGCAAAATAACAAATAGAGCCATTGGTCACACTTGGAGAGCTGCAGGTCATGGGCTGCAGCTTTGCCTAATAGAGGCACTACATTAACTGGTGGCGAGTTTTGACAGATCCAATTAGAATGAGCTCCATACCGCTGCCACTGCCCTCCAAGCAACCCTCACACAAGCAACTATATGATAGCATGGCATCCACACCGCTCCTGCTCATCCATAGTCTCACTAGTCTCTTTGGTCTTCCTTTGGTGCACCATAAACAGATGCAATAGCAATTAGCAACATTGTTCATCTTTGTTTCTGTTTGTTTTTCTTGGCTTTAGATATTCTCATAAAACTAATCATACACTGCAGTGTATTACTAGAAAACACATGTTTCCACGCTGAATATTTTTCGTGCTGCCACCACACCCCCTTTTTCCGCATCCCTCAAAATGTCTATTCCTGTCTCTGGTAAAGCTGCTTTTCTCTCGTCTATCCACAAATGTCCAAATGATAGGTTTTGTGTCTAAGGAGAAAAGGGAGTCATGCTTCACAAGACGGATAACAGCAAAACATCTGACTCCTGCCAAGGAGAGGAAACAAAGCAGGGACATTTTTGCAAAATCTATTCTTTTGTCCTCATCTGAGGCCTGCTTTCTTTGTGTACCCTTCACTCTCCCTCTAGCAGCAGTCCTAGCTCTCAATTATTCGTGAGAAACAACGTACTTGTCAATCTTTTCACTTTCAATAGCTAATGGTCTATCTATCTCCCTCTGCCCAACAGTCAGGCCAATTAATTTGATCAAGCTGTTGAAAGTCATTTTCAGTCGCAGCGGGAGGGCAGTGCCAGACTGACAGCGTTGACTCACTATATCCATTGTTAAAAGAGGAACAACACTGAGTAAACCAAGGTAAATTAGCCTGAATGGACCCAGAAGTAATTTTTTATCTGGACCATTCAATTATGTGTTTGTGGGCATAATTCCCTGTTATTTCTCAAACAATGTGTGGTGTGCACATGTATGTGTACTTTTGCAGTCACATTAGGTGCAAAATCCATGGTTAGGCTGTGGCATGAATCAATATGTCTGTCAGTATGAATACTAGAGGAAAACATACGAGACTGTGAGAAATGATATTTTTAGTCTATAACGTGGCCTTGTGATATGTGTAGACGGCAATTTGTCTATTTTCAGGTGTCACACTGTATCTTCCATTTTGTTGCCTGTAAAAATGGATCAAGCCCACTGGAAAATGCTTTCCACTCTTCAGTCTTTAAGGCAGCCAGCACATGCTGTCTGAACAGCTTTTCTTTGACTTTCTCTAAAGGAAATCTCTGAGAAAAAATAATCTCTGTCGCAAGTGCGTTGAAAGATGATGAGTTGTCCAAATACTGTTGAACGAGAACTGTGTGTGATTTATTTATTTTATTTTCTTGCTGATGTGAGCTATCAAACCCCTCATGCAGGCCTTTTGATGTAGCTCTCCATTGTCTTGTGGAGCTGCAGGAAATTGAAAGGGAAGATCAGGGGAGTGTTGGTGGAGGGGAGAAGAGGTAGAGGACGGGAGTGACGCGCAAGACGTCAGGGTTTTCTGGGACATGGCACACGGAAATGAACTAGCCTTGCATGACCTGCGGGAGCTCGCTCTCAAAGTGTGAGGATATACAGGGCAGAGAAGCAAGCAAAGCTGTTTTAGAAAACAAGAGAGATCAAATAAGTGATTTTTTTTTATTTGCTAAAAAGACAAATGGCACAAATCCAGGTTTAATATTTCTGCAGCATCTTTCCAAACCCACTCCACCTCTCACCACTGCATCTAAAGCTTTATTCTAATTCAGAGAAAACACTAAACCTTTGGAGAATTACACAAAACACACTCGCTCAGCCTTAAAAGAGCATTTGTCCCTCGAAAAAGAATAAAGTTTTAATGGAACCAGTGACTTGAAGAAGAGTGAGAAGCTTTCTCCGTGTCTGTCAGTGAACACACACGTTCCCATATTTCCTTCCGTGCTGATCAATTATAATGACAGTCTGAACAGGCTGTTTCAGGTTTGGCGAGTACAAAGTGGTTTTAGGCAAGGTTAATAAGTCCATTTCTGCTCTTTTGTGAGTCCTGGATAGTGGAATTAGCGTTTGATTCCAACATGGCTATTGCATATTTTTGTGAATATATTTGAATATATCAACCATATTTCAAGATGTGATTAATACTTTACTTAGTTTACTTGTCCATTAGAGGCTGTAAATAGTGAAAATTACAAGTCACACAGTGTTCCTCTTGTTGTTATAGGTACTATAACTGTATTAGCCTATTTTTCAACTGGATGAGATGTAGTTTCAGCCCTAATAAATATTATTGCTTCTCCTGAAAACAAGCTTTTAATCACAACATATATGGGTATTTATAGTGAACAGGCTAATCACTACAGGAATGGGAGCAATTTCATTTGAATTTAGCTGAGCTTTTCCCTCCTGTCTAGGTTGTTTAAATGGAGAACAAGAGGGAGATGAATACAGAGGACAATGCATTCCGTTATATCAAAATGACAGATAAGCAATGAAGGAGTCCTGTTCACCCCCTCCCCATTGTGCTCAGGTAGTGTGGAGAAAGAGGTAGGAAGTGTGATGTGCAACGTGGCAGGTCAGACCCGGGAAAGTGGGTTTGCTCTGGCGGGAAATGGCTATTTACGTAGCTGAAAATGGAGTGGGCCTTTCTAACATTTTCATAGCCCTGCAGGCAAGAGTAACCTTCAGCAGAAAACAGAACGATTAAAGAAACGGGAGGGGGAAATGGAAGGGAAGAGGCAGAGCGAGAGGTGGGGCAGAAAGCATGCAAAGTGATTGCATGGGAGAGTTAAAAATGATTGGAAACTGAGTTCGGGAGAAGGGACGGCAAGGGGGAAATAAAGATGGACAGAAATAGACAAAATGATTTGGAGGTCATACAGAGGTGTGAGAGGAGAACACTGCCTTACACAGACTGACAGGTAGAAAATCAAGAAAATAATGGAGGTAATGGTTGACAACAACAAAATACTTGCATATTACTATATATAGTGCATATTACAATACTTGCAATAAACAACATATTTTAGCCTTTTCCTAACAGCTTTACACCTTGTCGCACCTCTTAAGCCTTGTTTTTAAACCATGCAAATCACTCAGCCTTGAAACGTCTGTATTGATGTGACATGACAGAGAAATTATGCATATATAAATCATAATGGCCACGCACAACAGCTCAAGTTAATATTTCAGTCTTCAATAAACTTGACATGATAATGTGCACCATAAAGTGTCCTCTTCCCTATTATTGTCTTCTGGCTGAACAACTGAATACAACCATGTATCTCCATCAATTACTTGTGTCACACTGCATTACCTCAATTTCAATCACAGGTGCAATCAAGGTTTGCATATTTCTGTGGCACTAAAAATGAAGAAGGGAAAAAAAATAATAAAACAATATCAGATAGGGATTTTTAGTTGTGGTCTTTAAACAAAATAAAATCAATTTAGAAGGATAGATTATATTGAATGGTATTCTATGGCAAATTATCCATCTTTATATTTATATACAGCCACACTCTTTATTGAAATGACTTAAAGTATTTTAAGTTCTCTGAACCAGGTGCATTTGCCATACCTGCTTATTCTTACTCATGGACATGAATGCTGGTGTCCATCCCAGCATGCATTGGGACAAAGAGTCTCCAGCCATGCTAGCAGCTCTGTGAGGCTATACTGAGGCACAGTGATGCTTTGAGGTACATTTTTAACATGCTCACAATGACAATGGTAACAATAACATGCTGATGTTAAGCAGGTATAATGTTTACCATGTTCACAATCTTTGTTTAGCGTGTTAGCATGCCAACATTTGCTAATTAGCCCAGCTGAGGCTGATGGGTATGTCATTAGTTTTGAATTAATGACAGTTCAGTATTTTCTCATAAACCAAAGTAATTGAAATGTATGGTTATGATGGTGCTAGAGGAAAAGGCAGTGGAGTACCAAAGTCAGTAGGATTCATCTTCTGGGCTCCATGAATGTACACAATTTCATGGAAATCCATCCAATATTTCAGTCTGGACCAAAGTGGACATTGCCATCTGTAGAGCCATGCTGCTAGCATGGCCAAAAAAGCAGGATAACACCCTGGGCAGGTTGCTTGTCCATCACAGGACCACCACACAGACAAACAAACTCTCACTCACTACAGGCAGTTTAGAGTTTCCACTTCATTGGACCTGCATGTCTTCAGACTGAAGACTGGGAGAAAATCCAAGCACAAACCAATGCAAGAATGGCAAGAAATCAAAACACAAATGGGACATACAAACAAAAATACTATAATTGTGTAAAATGTCTTGAATTGCAATTATAGACATCCTGTGGGGGCTCTTTGCATGTTCTATAGGCTTTCTATCTCCCACACCTTGCTCCTGATATAATTGTTGTTACTGTGTTGTTAGGAGAACTTATCAGGTGATCAACAGGCAGGCTGAATTCAGGAGAAACTGGGAGAAAATAAATGATTTCCATGTGACTATGTAGGAAAGGAGCCCTGATTATATCAGTAGATGCAGCTAATAAGACCTTGATTATGAGCAGCCTCATTTCCTACAAATGACTCCTTCGCTGAGCCATGAGGCGTGCTAGAATATATAATCTTTCTGTTGTCTGTCTTTCGTAGCATAACAAGGTCACCATAATGAGAAACTTGGTAAAGACGCAAATGTATTCAACTTGTCTATGCATTTTCTTTCCTATGAATCTGTCCCTCTGTCTCTGTCATGTAATTAATTGAGGCTTGATGTTCATGAGCCATGACTGTTTCATTACTTTTGAATAGGCCAAGATGTGCTGATATGGGTGAGAATGAGATATCAATACATCCACTATTGCTTGAGTCAAGTTATTAATTTTATTTATTACCATTGCTGCATGCCTCTCATTCAGTATCCTCCCAAGGCTATACAGAGATATATAATATTTTTACATGACGATCATTTGGTGATTCACTCACTTCTGTTGAGGCCAACAGTCTTATTGAAATAAATAAACATGTATCATCTTGTTGAAATCAATATGCAGGTATCTTATTATAGATGGAGATGGAGCGAAAAGACAAGCATTTGATAATATATTGTTCCACAGGGAAGGCTAAACCTTTTAAATTTCTTTTCCCCTCAGTGCTACAGAAAGCAACAGAGAAGAGGTGTGAAAATGGCTCCTGCATGTCACTTTGACGATTAATCCTGTTGAGACCCGGTAGGTAATCATCTATAATGTAGGTTCAAGAGTTAAAAAAAAGCCTCAGTCTCTACAAAGTGAGGTGCTTTTGTCATGCATGGTCATTGTCAGAAGATGAGAGCTACATTTAAACTTGTTTTCTGCAGACTTTGTACAATAAACTATTTTTAGAGGTTGTGCATAGAAATATTTCACATAAGCTATACATGTCAGAGAGTGAGCTTTCTGGTAAGCTGACAGTGGTTCAACTCAGCAGCAGACCCCTCTGTGTAAAAGGTGTGGGAATAGGCATTTCTACTTATTAATATGTATAGCTTTTGCTTCCTCCCTGTGGAATAAGAATCTGATAGTGTGTAGTGGTGTTAGACTTGGGAGGCTTTGTTCCTCTGCTGGTGCTGTGTCTCCCTCACTGGGGAAAATGCCATGAAAGTCAACAGCAGCACTGGGAGGTTAATTGCTAAGTTATAAATCACACAAGACAGTTAGGCTAGGGGTGCTGTTAGCATATGGCTGCAGTTACTCAGGTTATAGGCAAAAGACTCGACCGCAGTACCTTGAGTTTGACATTTAATACCATAATATTAATATACCTGATTTGTCACATTCCAGGTGAAAAAAACCTAAACAAGAAACGTATACTGAAAAAAATACTTCCAGTCATTTCAATCACAATGGGACCCTTGTGTGATGTTTTGTAGTGAGCATACTAATCCAATCAGTGCACATTCTGAAGTCTTCAAACATTAAATCAAGTGACTTAGTGACAACTGCGCTCATTCCAAAACATCGAGGAATTTGAGAACGGTGCTTATCGCAAATTCATCATGTGATATTTCAAAAATATTGAAAGTTACTGTAAATCTTTTTTCTTTATGAAAATACCTTGAGATTAAGAGCTTTTTGTATTGAAACCACCACTAACCACCAATAACTGATACATTGTCCTCTAATTATTCATATTGGGTGGCATGTTGTCCATCATGTGTCACTAGGGCAGGCTTTTCTTTAGGTGTTTTACCCACAAAATCTATTTAATAGGGAAAATGTTGGCTAAAATATAACCTTGAAATTAAGTCTTATTTTATAAAAACATCAATTGAAGATTTAACTGTGAACATCAAATAAATAAAATGTGAAAATTTGCTCCGACTGGTCAATATTTGATATTTAATAAAATGCCAACATTGGCCTTATATATCTTCTATCATTATAACTAACAATATGTAGATTTTTCAATTTTTATTATGCTGCACTTCTCTCATATCAAAGCAACAGCTTCCCCCTCCCCATATCCCTCTCTATCTTTTAGCAGTGATTTGGTAACTGTCAGTCACATATGAATCTGTCCTACTGCAGGCATCTGAAAATTGATTGAACCTAGATGGACACCTGAAGTCTGACTGACAGTGTCTGTGGTGCAGATTGTCAAGCAATTTCTCTTCCAGGAAGTCATTAAATGTCTGAGGAAACAGTAACGCTGTGTCTTCTCCGCTGAAAGTTGTTTGTTTTGATGTGTTTTTGCCTTTTTTCACTCAGTGTTCTGCCCTCTCATTTGTACCAGCCTTTTTTGCCATTAGTTCCTCAATGGCCAGCCAACATAATTAGCTCTTTGGTAATCCCACTGGACCCTTCTAATTAAAATCAACGCCAAGGGCAAATGACCATGAACAGGGCAGCAGCGTGCCCCTACTCTGGAGAAAGAGCACAAGTAAACCATAACTCATGTTGCAGTGGGTTATGGGATTTTAAGTGGCCTCCCATTTCTTTTATACATTAAATCCGTGACTTATTTTCCAGGGAGCTCGTTGTCATTATAATGCAGCAGCCAGGTATACAACCGCCACATTGAAGTGGCACTTTATACAAAACCATGAATGTTACTACTGAGAAATGCTTTCAATCAGAAGATACAGGTTTGTATGTGTAAAATAAATGCTCCTGTAGAGTTGCCAGTCTGTGAAAGCAAGAACATTTCATTATGAAGAGTAAAAATCCACCCTTAGACACTGTGAAAGCAAAGCACATAACACAACGTGAACTGATCCCAGAGTGGACTTTAGCTTTAAGATGCATGTACTAATAAAATGAGCTCTGCAACTGGAGGTCGCTTATATTCCTTTTATACCAAAAGACAACAAAAACATCCTCTTTTACAGACGATGCAGTGTACATCTACACATTTTATAGGTGTTTTATATAACCACACTTACATTTACAGCCTTTTTTAGAGCTACATACTGTGCTGGGGAGAGACCGATGATATGGATGGGGAACATGAATGTGACTGAAAAGGAAACGTCAAATCTAAATAGAATGGAGTTTTCATGCCTCTCTTTTCAGCCCCTTTTTTAACCTAACGTTGCCATATTCCATTTTTCTTCTTCATACATGCCACTTGGGCTGCTCTCACGCTGAAGTGCCATCATTCCTTCATCCACCCTCTGGTCCATCAAAGGTTGCATGTAAAGATGGGTTTTAAAGTTAATTTTGGATGGACACAGCTTGCTACTTTCGTTGCTGTGGAAACCAGGTTGACGCATGGACAGGTTGTTAAGAACAGTGGGAGTGGGAGTTTGAGAGGCTATAGAGGCCTGTCAAGATTTATGGATTTTACTGTACAGTTCTACAGACCTAGTGGCGATTTATCCACCAGGAGGAGAAAGAAGATTCGTTTGATGCAGAAGCCACAAGCACAAGTCAAGACCAAAGGCATTGAATAAGAAGAAATAAGCTTACCCTTTTTTGGTTTACAGAAGAAAGTTATTTACCTTTTTTATTCTGACATAAAAATGAATGACAGGACTTTATAATATACATAATTTAAGTTAGAAATATAGGACTTTAGAGCAATAGTTATTCACTTTGTTTGCCGAGAGTTAGATGGGAAGATTGATACCACTTCACGCATGTCTATATAGTGAATATGAAGCTACAGCCAGCAATAGGTTAACTTAGCTTAGCACAAAGACTGGAAACAGCTAGCTTGGCTCAGTCCTCAGCATGACTAAAGCTCACTAACAGCTATATCTGGTTTGTTTAATCTGTACAAAAACAAACGTGTAAAAGCAACAATTTGCTGGGTGGGTAACGTGCTGGACTATTTCTTGGCCAGGAGCAGTTGCCCGGCAATCAGCAGACACTCCAGGAAGTTACTGGTCCCAGCCAAGAAATAGTCACACTTCGGTTAATGTACAAATTAAACAAACAAAATATGTTAATTAATGAGCTTTAGAGGTGCTGGTGTAGGCTGATTTTGTTGTCTTTGGACAGAGCCTGGATAGCTATTTCCCCTGTTTCCAGTCTTTGTGCTAAGCAAAGTTAGCTGACTGCTAGCTATGCTGTAGCTTCATAGTTCTCATCTAACTCTTGGCAAGAAAGCGAATAAACGTATTATCCCAAAATGTCAAACTTTTTCTTTAAGGGAAAACTGACATAATTTAATGCTTCTCTTTTTAGGACGTCTCTTTAAATTAGAGGTTGTTGCCTTACGAAGACCACTGGACAAAGGTCACAGTACACCCACCTCTTTATTTACCACTATAGGCAGTCTATAATCAGCACTGTCAGCACTGAAAGGGCAGGTTGCACCAGCAGTGTGGTCTGGAACCTTATGAGGCAGGTGCATGCTGGTTTGATGGGGTGCAGGGTTTGGACAGTGACCAGTCAGATACCTCTTGAGGCTCTGAATCTGGCTTACATCCTGCCCTTTAGCCATTAGCAGGGGCTCTGTATGTAGGCAAAGAGGACTCGTGCTGGAGCTTGGGAAACTAAATAAAGAGTAAGATGAGAGACAGGAGCCATGCTTCTAGCACGTTTCATTCTTCAATGGCTGAACACCACCATACAAACGATAAAAATCTACATTAATGGAGTGAAGACTTTTAAGGCATCTTATTTAGAAGTGCTAATGGATGGCGTTAGTTTGGAGAGACGATGGTGTTGTGTTTCATTCACTGTGGTCACCATGTTCTTGACTGTGGGTTATTTTTATGATCACTGCTTGTTTGAGTGCCAGCACATTTGCATGAAGAAGGACATATCTAGTGCTCATAAATAGGAGAGCTAAGAGTATCCATCACCTCACTGGTGACAACCTGTTCTTTGCATTTCCATCATTAGTCTCGCTACTGTAAAGGGGCCCTGCACACTATAATCAGGGCAAATGGCCTTTCTGTTAATTATGTCAGATTAAAATCAGTATGCAAGCCAATAGGAAAAAGGAATTTGATGGAACAAATGAACTATAAAAGGCCCTAAAACTGGCGAGTATTTAAATCACATCATCAACAAACTCAGCATAAACAATGTTTTTCTTGGATGACAAGAACAAGACTGGCACTGTGTTTATTGTTCCTGCAGTAACTATTTTGGAGTCTGGGAAACTGTTCAAATCTTCAAGCATAAACACCTGATTGAGTAGATCATACACTGTCTGTCACTTTTCATCTTACCAATAGTATTCACAGGATCGACATGCCACCATAGTATGGGGTGAAATGTTATGCTGCCAGTAATTATTAACAGTCTGTGAGGTGCAGCTGCATGAATGTCCATCAAGAAATGCAATTAATCAGTGGATTGATTTGTATTTTTATATGGAAATTAATGAACATTCACTAAATACCCATGGCTCAGTATGTTGAGTCTCTTATTTGAGGTGGCAAATATTAGTGAAGCCATATTATATTAAAGTGAGTGGTATGACATATAAAATATATAAATCACCATAAAAGGATGTTTGGGTAGAGAGAGAGACCTGTGAAACAAAATGAAACATTTTGAAGTCAAGTTGAATATTATTTTAATGTAGATAAGGTTATAATATCAATTTTGTCATTGTCAATTACAGTCACAAGTGCAAAGAACAATTTAGATCTGTGATGTGTTAATACCCTGATGGAGTTACACCAGTCAAGCAACACTCATAAAAAGAGCAAAGACATCTGGCCATATATTTCAAAATAAAACTATTTGATTTATGGCTCTTGGGTTACAAAGTAAATTAGAAAATGAAAATAAAATAGCCCCATGCATATAAGAAATAGATGTAGAGCTATGTTGAAAATTTTCGTAAAATAGATTACTTGTAACTATAGGCTTAGACCCTCTGGTCTGTTGCCTAAAGCTAACACATTTACGCCTTTATTGTTAAAAGACACTTCCGGCCTCCGTTTGCATAACTGTGTCTTGATAAAACCGCTGCTCTGGACAGCTCTGCTTTTTGCGTTGGCAGCCAGTCTGTACCAATCTGTTTCCACTGTTGCTGGGCACGGACGAGCACGGGAAAGTCGGAAACGGAGCGGGACCGGTAAGTCAAAGCGCTTTCATATCTTGTTGTATTGTTGTCACGCGTGAGGAAGAGTGATGTCTCTGCAAAAGTTTTGATTTGGCTTTAATTGATTTTGATGCGATAGTTTCAGGTGTACAGTTTTTGCTTTTTACAGCTGGCTTCTGACTGGAGTAAATTAAACGTGATGTTGTAAAGTTTTATTTCGCGCATCGCTTTCGCATGATTGGTGGATTAACTAAGCGTATGGTCTCGATAACAACTGAATTTTAGAAGTTATGCGTAATTGCGCATCAGCAGCACCAGGCGTCTAATCTCCTTTTCACCATACTTGTCGTCCCGTAGGAAAAAATACTTTAAACTGTTTTATGAGTGATGAAGAAAGATGTTACGAAACTAATATTTAAAAAATGATGAAAAAGTACATTAAAATCAAACCTATATATCAACATATTTGTCAGTAGAAGATTACCATAAAGCTTTTATGATATCAGTGTGACATGGATTTAGGGATTTTTCTTTTGGGACCTCGTTTGTATTATAAACAAAACTGAGGTTGGATATCCTAAAACAACTATTGAAGTTACTCATGTTCACAGTCAGCTGCTGGTCGATATTGGCAACATTTGCTTCACTCATGTACTCCATCCTCTTCTGTAGCCAACATTATGCCCCCATCCTGATTTATGAATTTACTTAATAGTATTTTCCACTGAAAAATGTCAATAACTTCCCTTGTAGTGTTTCTGTCACCTTTAATAACAGGAAAGGTGATATTATCTCCTGAATACTATTAAGACATTCAGTATAGTTTATAGCTTTGCATTGATAACCTTTTGTAAAATGTTTACATAACACTGTGTCTTTTTACATCTTCATGTCCTGCTGATGGGCATAAAGCTACATACATTCATACGGTTGCACATTCTGGATTCATTGCCTTTTTGAAGTGGGCAAAAATTTGACTTTGCATGCAAGATCCTGTGACATGAAGGATGTGTTTTCATGATGAACATTAATTCTACACACGCTGAATCAGATATGGTCTAGTGGGACCAATAATGACAGATTTAACAGCCTTCTGCTCAGGGAGGAATTCTTGGAGTTTGACATGTCTATTTCATTAGTGCCTTCATTGCTCTGATAAATAGTAAAACAAGTAAAATTTGTAATCACAGCTGTTCAGAGAAAGAAGTGTATGTTGGTGTTCAGATGTTGGAATCAGTCAGTCTTCCTAAAGTGAGCAGGATCATAGTGGAGAGTATGAAACTGTCACTTTATAATTATATTGGATTTTCTACTGAACACGTCTTTTGCTGCAATCTCGGTGCTCAGTAGTTGTTGTAACAAGTAAGAGGTCTGATAAATCAAGTGAAATATCACAGGGTTGATTTAGGGAAATTGACATAGTGCGGCTGCTCTGTACAGACGTGATTTATGGACAGCAGCTTTTAAAACTGGCTTCTCCTGCTGAATGGCTCTCACTGATAAATGCTGCAATCTGTCTTGCTGTTATGATAAAGTGTGCAATATGTTTCTCACAGTCGTGTGTTTTATTGTTTTTTTTTAATCTTTTGCTAGAGGGAGTTTGGCTCTTGACAGTTTTTACCTGGATTGGAGGAGGTAGAGCAAGAGGAGATGGTGTTTAATGGTACACATGTTCGTCATCAGCCATTTGGTACAGGACTTTTGGTTTCAGGAATACAGTACAGTATTTATAGTCTGTGTGGACATGCGTAACATAATTTAAAAAAGCACATTCCACTTGCAAAATATTGGCATTGTGTCAGTTGTTGGCTGTTACCTAAAACCAAACTAGTTAGGTTATGCCAGCTACATCGTTATGGTGAAAACAAATGAGAAGGCAAAGATGGAATAACTTCCCTTTTCATTTAGATCCTCTGTTTGGAAGTATCATGGTTTCTCAGGAACACAGCAGAGTAGTAGTTCAGATGAAAACAGCATTTTGACATTCTCCTAGAGAGGATGAAGTGCTTGAGTCTCACTGTAATGTTACCTTACATATGCAAAAGGTTACTGATACTGACACACTGTACATATTTCCTTTTGTCACTGAGCATATGTCGATGTTTAAGTGCCCTAATTTTAGGTGTAAAACACACAGAACAAGCTTAACTGGCTCACAAACTTCAGCAGACTGCAGATTCTTCACAAGGTGAAACTCTTAGTGTAGCTGTCAGGTATTTTTCCTTTGCATTCATCACTAGCAAGAACATGAATAGGAACCAGCCGCACAGTTGTAATGTTTGCAGTCACTAATTGGATTTACTGTTTAAAAAAGGGCAACCTTGCATGTGTTTTGCCACCACGGGGGGTAACAAATACTTTACAAAAGTGTCTCCCTGCTTTTTTTTTTTTTTTTACTAGAGAAATGGACCAGCTAACTGTTGTGTCTGTCTCCTACCTCAAAGCCACCTAGAAATTCAAACTGTGGGTGATCTAATCCTGGCAGGAGCGGTTGAATAGTTTCATTATGCATTTACTCTGCTGTACATACTAATTTTATTTTTTCTGTAAAATTTTGTTTCTCAATAATATTGTATATATTATGTATAATATCAGTGAGTTTGAGTTGACTGTTTGACTAAGGAACCATTTCAGTTCCCTTAAGAATTCAGTTCATGTGTGAGAGAATGAAGTGTTGGCACTGATGATGATATAATGGAGAGTAGGTGAAATGGATTATTATGTCTTCACTTGTTTGTTTGAGATGACTACATGCACACACTATACAATATCTTTCAGGAATTTAGTGGAATCAGCTAATCTTTTATCATTAACTTAATGTAAATATATAAGTTGTAATAACTTCAAGTTAATTCAACTGGATTATTTGGACTTGCAGTCTTTTGACGTCTTTCATGTGTTGATTTTTAAGGTTAAAGTTTTTCAAAATAAAAGGAAATACATTTTATTTTTTATTTTCCTTGCTGTACAGAAAACATATGGAACTGTTAGCCCAAGCCACGCCACGAGTTTTGCATGCCTTTACACTCTGAGGAGATGTAGGTGGTGTGTGTGTGTGTGTGTGTGTGTGTGTGTGTGTTTTGGAGTATTGCTTAGTTAATTGCTTCTTGTTGGCAGCACTGATACAGAGTGGCAAGAGACAAGCAGCCTGTATGTCACTATGTGTTGTTAGAGTTGGATACTCGTGTTAACTTCCACTTTAGGAAACCAGTGGCAAAATGTATTAAAGTGGCTTAATGCTCCTTGTCGTGCTCAATGCTGAAGACACTTATTCATCTCACACTGTCATTTGATAGAAAGTGTATATATATTATTTGTGAAAAGGATCACTCTGGGGCTGCACTCCGCATTCTGTCCATTTGGGGAATTGGAAGGATTAGTTCTTTTTTGGAGATAGTTATGAGATTGTTAGTGTTACTTTGGGGAGATGATGGTGTTTGAATGCACCTCACATGAAGGGGGAAATGTAAACATTAACTCCATCCTTTACTTAGTCAGGTTAGTAGAGACAACTCACAGAATTGTGTATGAAAAAGTGGAGAGTGAAGAGAAAAGAATGGAGAAAGAAAGAGGTGAGATACAAACAAAGCGAGAGAGCATCATTTTGGAACTTAGAAAGAGAAGCATCCACATCCCAGCCCACATATGGGGATGGAGGTAAGTGCAAACTGTTTCCGACAGGCCGAGTGTAAGAGTCTTCATAGACGTAAGCCTCAGTGGTTTACAGTGACATCCTCATAATGACCACAATGCAGGGTGAAGACACCCTCTTTGTGTCCTGACATCTCTTTTTCTTGACCTTGTCCTTGTCTCCCGCTGGTTGCCGGGCACCAGGCTGGCCCGTGGCTCACACACATAACATCATTTATGCACACAAAATGTATATGTATGTATTATAATGTAACACATTATGCTATGTATGTTTGTGGAATCCTTTTTTCTTCATTCCATTTTTTTGCATTTTTGTTTCTGTCAGCCACTTGCTCTTATATTGCTGCTTTCTCACCTTATAATTTTCTCTGCGATTTTGCTCATATGCTGTTCAAGTGGCCTCTCGCTACTTTGCTTTGACCTTCTTTTGATCCTCCTCCTTACTGCTGTTATCTATGGTATGATCAACTGCTGAGCCAAGGTGACCAGCCCGCTCACACTGAGCAACACACACAGCTGGAGCCCAAAAAAGGCCCAAGAATGAATTTATACACTTTTGGATTTGTTGACCTCTCTTGTTCTCTCTCTCATCTCTGTGTGACTGCTACCCTTGATTTCATCCTATGCTGAAAACGATCCGAGTAGCACAGTGACCTTCAGTTGGATTCTATGAAAAGTTTTGTGCTAAAACTGTGACGTACTAGCTTATCGCTTTTCCCATTGCCAGTACAAACACACAGTTAATTCCCAATTAGCTGGGGGAAGCTTGGCACTGGAGGGCATGACTGTCCTGTCATGGCCAGGCAGAGCAGCACTGTCCTATTAAAAGCTGTTGTAGCTGATGGTTGTTAATGTTGTTTAAATTAAACAAAAACATTCAGGCTATCATGCATTTAACATTTGTTTGTGGGATGTGCTTTCTGAAACACAGGTTCACAATGATTTCTTAAAAGTTTGTGCATACTTCATCAACAGCAAATTTTTTAAAGCCACTACTTAGTTATCCATGCAGCATTTTATTTTGTTAAACATGTCCTTTGGGAGATGCTCAGGACAAATGAAAAGTGCTGGAAAAATCCCACATTTCGTATTTATTCAGATGCTGTCTCAGAAATTACTTTAACAAGCAAGCTTGATAAATTATAAATTCCCTTGCCACACTCCAGGGGTTGGGTGAGGAGTGACACTGCAAGCATCAAGCTCTGCAGAGCTTTGCATGACAGGTAAAATGAAAAATCTCTATAAAAAGACATGAACACTGGCACTTCTAGCCATGCTGTCTCCCTGAAGGGGCAATGGTGGTGCCCTTCTAGGTGCCCTTCTACCCCTGAGCCCCTCTGCTGGCCTGGGTCGGTGCCCTGTGTGAGGCTGGAGGTGTCAGAGACAGGGTGGGGGTGGACGAGTTGGGGGTCAGGGATTCTGACAGCTGCACAGAGCCTGCCTCAGAGCACGCAGGCTGCCCTTTTCCCGTTGCAAGCCCCCAGCTCCCTGAATGGCAGACTGGCATGCCTGACCGGAGGTACACGGCCCAGGGACAGACTCAGCAGAGGCTGCCTGCTCCTCAGTGGGAAGCTAAAGAAGTGACACTGCTGACCCTGGGGAGGCCGGGTTTAGGTTTCACTCCCTCCCTCTCTGTGTAATCCCCCCTCCCGTACTCTCATGACGCCTTTTTCACCTCAACCTCCCCTCTAAGCCCTGTGCTCAAACAGGAGATGATCTGGCAGCAAGAAGTTAGAGCAGAGGTGAAAAGGGAATGGCAGTTTGGAGGAGAGTCAGCTTTTCACCTCCAGTAGAAGCAAAGGGCTGCTCCGCTACATTGGCACAATCACTGTCTGTGTTGAGCTTCATTTGATCTCATTTTGATTCGTTGTTATGAAATCCTCAACCTCATTAACAGAAAGCACCAGAAGTCTGCCTCACTGCCACGAGCTATAGATACATACACACTCTCACTCACATATGTGTAATGACTCACACTGACAGTGGCAGCAGTGTTAGAGCGCATTCATATGTACACACACAGTGGAGCGTTTATGCTGCTGAGCTGCTGGTGAATGACGGTGCTCTGGGATTAAACACTGGCTCAGTGTGTTCGGGCAGGTAAACCCTCAACCACGCTGCACAACAACAACAAACTCTAAATAGACCACTTGTTTGGGTCCAACTGCACTGAGCAGGAAGGGAGGTGGCTAAAATCATTTGATCAGAAACGTGCTGTTATAGATTGCTTTCATGAATTTGCAGATATTGTGTGCAGTACTCTGTGTTTATGTGTGTGTAGTATCTGGTATTGACTTTTTTACATTTGTTTATGTAGGTATGGTTTGGTGCATGTTTTTTTTTTTTTTTTTTTTTTTTCAGCAACGCCCTGCTTCACATACACTAATTCATTCAGTTGCACACACTCACACCTGGTTAGCTGCCCAGCACAACCAGTCTTTCAGTGGAGCCGGAGCTGTCGTAGGTTAATTGCCTTGCTCAAGGGCATAATAGTCATCAATACTGACAGAAGGGAAAGTGTTACTCATTTGCTTTCTCTGTCAAGATTATTTATCACTGAGAAGACTAGTTTCTCAGTCTTGATGGTGTGTGTTGAGCTCTTGTCCTCATCACTTTCCAGGCTTTCCACTGCCAGGATTATCATAGCAATATTCATTTAGGCAATTAATGTGGTTGGTTTTGAAAGATAGTTTAAGGACACTTCTCAGAGCCTTTTAATGTGAAATCCCAGCTACAGTGAAAAATTCACTCATCACAGGCTATTTTTTGTTTGTTTGCTAAATCTGAATGAATGAAATGCATTAGTTTAAGTAAAAGATATTTAGCTACCAGGGATTATTCTGAGGCTAAATTTCAGGATCACCCTGCACTCTAAAAGCTTTTGAATGATATTGTGCATTTTATCACAATTTGCCCTTATTTTTGCTTTGGCCTACACATCATCTAGTATTTTTGCTACAGTGAAGAGCTACAGTAGTTAAGTAATTTTCTCTACAAGTCAATTATGATAAAAACTATCAATGAGGTTACTGCTTCCAAGGGTTCTTGTCAAAATCTTAATATGCTCCTACTATCTTGTCCATTTCTACCCTCTGAAATAGGGCTTTGATCTCACTGGAAGTGTATAAATAAAGCTTGGAATAGAAATAAAGACTGTGGCCTACTGTAGCATAAATATTTAAGCAGTGAAGATGGTTTCGGAGAAAATACCAAGAACTGAAAAGACAGCAGGCCAAAGACATTTTGCTGTCAATGCTGTAAACTAAATGTGAAGTAGTAACAAATGATTAATATGCAACACTAGCAGCCATCAGGTACGACTGGCACCCCGCAGATATTTGGATCAGCTATGTGTCATCTATTTTACATTCAGCTATCAGGGGCTTGCGGTAAACTTGTCTACCTGTGAGTCTTGTTCCATGACAGTAACAATTTTAGTACCAGTGTGTATTATTTATGAAATATTGTTGAAAGAAAAGAGCCCAAAATCTTTTTTTTCTCTAAGTGCGAAATGTTAACAGCTCCCATTCTCAAGTATTTGCCCTAAATCTACATAATTAACAAGTTAGAAGAGCTTGTTGTTTTGCAGAAGTGCTTCATACCTGTGTCAGTAAAGCGAATGTGTGATTATCTCAACAGTCACACTTGAGTGAGCTCAGGAGAGGATGTTGCCTAAAACTCTGTTTCTGCAACAGTTGTACCTACAGAAAATGAATTTCTGTAATCTTATAATCTTTTTAACTCGAGCATGACAACTTCATTTTTTACATAGTGCTCCCACTAATCTAACTCCATACACTGGCGGTGTGTGAGAATGAAAGACAGTGCTTCTATGTTTCTGTGGACTGTCTTGTCTGTGGCTTACATTCAATGTGCCCGTCCTTTGGGAACGGCATCTGTTTTATCTCCTGCACAGCAAACAGCTCCTCTCCTGTCTCCCACAGCTCCAGATATCAGCTATCAGAGTCATTACAGCCAGCAGGAGGTGGTACCAAAGCTTCCTCCACCCCACCAACCTCCACCTCTATCTCTCATTGATCAGGCTGGAAAGACATCTAATCCATGCTGATCACAGAAATCTCCACCATCTGGAGGGCTGGATCTGAGGCACACACTCTTGTTTTACTGTGTATCTTATTGAACCACGCAGGCTGTGAGGAGAGGAGGCTGAATATTGATGGGTGTGGCTCAGGTCGCCCCAGATAGCCTGAAAGCGTTGGTGATGCTGAAGATGCGCCTGTGATGCGACTATTGATGTAGCGGCTGACGCAGTATTGCTGATATCATTCAGCTACCTTTTTCATACAGGTCTGCCATCTCCTCACAATGAACGGGGGCTTAGCAAACCTATCAGTGGTTTCCTGGCCTTTTGATTAAAAGCCAGATTATCACCCTCTTACCTTCTGTGGGCTAAGCAGCTCTAGTAAACTGAGCTTGTTTATTCTTTCCACAGTCTCAGTATGCTTTCACAGTTTTCAGTTTGTGTCATCTGTGTGTGTACTTTTTTCGTGCGATATCTTCCTCCTCTCTGTTATATTTATTAAATAATAATTTAATAAAGATCGGGGCGAGAACCCTACCTCCAGTCTCGACTTCAGGTCTGACCCAGCACGAACTTTTTAAGATGGCTCTTCTCAATGTAAGATCCCTCTCTAACAAAACATTTATTTTAAATTATTTTACCTCTTCTACTGATTTTAGATTTTTATGTTTTTAACAGAATCCTGGTTACTTCCTGGTGATCACAGTCAGCTGGCTGAATTGTGCTCTCCTGATTATGACTGCTTTAGCCGCCCTAGGGTTTGTGGTCGAAGTGGCGACCTTGTTACTGTCTATAGGAACCATTTAAAGTGTAACCTCATAGCTTGCAAAGATTTTTCCTCCTTTTGAAGTGCTCATGTTTAAACTTGGTGGCCCCCTCCTGGTCATATTTGCTATAATTTATCGCCCACCTAAACCAGCTGGCTCTTTCTTGTTGGAACTCCCTGAGTTTTTATCCAGTCTTGTTTTAAATTATGATGGAGTTGTTCTTTGTGGTGATTTTAGTATTCACGTTGATGACTCCTCTAATGCCCTTCCTGCTGATTTTTTTTTTAAATATCACTAACTATTTTAACTTGTAACAACATGTGTCTGGCCAAACTCATTCCTGTGGCCACATCTTAGACCTAGTCTTTAGTCTGGGCCTGAAAACTCCATCTGTGGAAATCAGGAACATGTTTGTATCCGATCACCTATGCATTGTTTTTAACAGGGTTACAAGCTGCTAGTACTGTCTTATTCTGCTCTAAGTACACACGCATCCTTAATGAGCAAAGTGCCTCAAAATTCTGTACACTATTCAATTCTCCTGGGAATGTGTTTCCCGATTCCTCCAACACCAACGATTTGGTTGATTCTTTTAACTACCTGTGTTCTTCAACCTTAGATCTCATAGCTCCTCTGAAAAATAGACCAAACTCAAAGACTAGAAAACAACCATGGTTAAATGACAGTATTCAAAGCTGTAAAAGGAAATGTAGAAGAGTAGAATGCAGATGGAAGAAATCAGGTCTCCAGGTCCACTTTGTGGCCATGAAAGAGTTATTACTCCTTTTATAATGGTGAAGAATGCAAGAATATGCCATTTCTCTGCACTTGTTTCTGCCCTTGTTTCTGTTAGTTAACCCTGCCTCTTCTTGTGCCTTTGCGGATTGTGATGCTGATTGTGAAAAGTTTCTTTTGCACTTTGCTGGTAAGGTGGAGTTAATAAGATCTGGTATCACCCCCAATCCTGCCTTTTTAGATGTGGATCACCCGCTTAGGGATTCTGCTGTTACTCTGCCTGAACTTGCAGACATCATGTCTCTTATGAGAATATCCTCCAGCCCTCTGGACAAAATCCCAACTAGGCTTTTATTGGAAGTTATGGATTGTATTGCGCCCTTTTTACAAATTATTTTTAACAGCTTGCTGTCTACTGGCTGCGTCCCAGATTACTTTAAAACTGCTTGTGTCCAGCCAGTCCTAAAAAAAACCTGGGCTTGATCCCACCCTCCTGGTTAACTATCATCCAATCTTCAAACTGCCTTTTATTTCAAATATTCTAATATCTAAGCAGCTTCTTGCTGTGGAAAACAATAATACCTTTGAAAAGTTCCAATCTGGCTTTCGTCAGCACCATAGCACTGAGACGGCCCTTATCAAAGTCACCAATGACCTTTTTAATGAATGCAGACACAGGCATGTGCTCAATTCTTGTGTTGTTGGACTTAAGTGCTGCCTTTGACACAATTGATCATGGCATGCTTTTAGATGGACTGAGGCACTGGTTGGGCATATCTGGCACTGCACTAGACTGGTTCTCATCTTATCTGTCCAATAGGAAATTCTTTGTCACCATTAATAACTAACGTCATCCGCAGACATGGGATTTCTTTTCATTGTTATGCAGATGACACACAGTTGTACCTCCCTGTCAAGCCCACTGACCTTAGTACGCTGAGTTCTCTGCAGAACTGCATTTCTGACTGGATACCCAAAAAACTGGATGTCGATAAATTTTCTTCAGCTCAACTCAAATAAAACTGAAATCCTTGTTATTGAGCCCCAACACATCATTAAACAAATACTGCCATCTACTGGTAACTTGTCACAACATATCAAGCCTGTTGCAAGAAATCTTGGTGTCCTGTTTGATAGCAATTTATGTTTTGAGCAACATATCACTAAGCTTGTCCAATCATGTTTTTATCACCTCCAGAAACATTGCAAAAATCCGATCTATTTTAAATCTTACTGATGCAGAAACTGTTGTACATGCTTTCACATACTTTGAGATCATCTGGCAGGGATCTTCTGTCTATTCCTGAGTCCAGGATGAAAACTAAGGGGACAGAGCTTTTGCCATCAGGGCCCCGAGGCTCTGGAACAACCTGCCCAAAGAAATTAGGTTGTCTCTTCTCAAAACACATTTTTATCGAAAAGCATATACTGATTTTACCTGAACTGGCTGTTTATTTTATTGCTTTTGTGTATTTTATGTACTTTATTTCTTTATATCTTGTCATTCACTGTGGTATTTTATTTATCTTGTTGTGAAGCACTTTGTACTTTGTTTCAATAAGTGCTCTATAAATAAAGTTTTATTATTATTTATTTTTATTTATAGCTGAGTGTTTTTTATTTCCGTGTTGCACAAGTGTGTGTGGGTGATGTGCCATTGCACTCTGCTTGGGGCCTCTTATCATCTGTGTCTGTGGTGGGCTGAGAATGGGTGAAGAAAGCAAGGCCAGCTCTCTACTCTTCAAGATCCCACATTAACTCCACTTCTTCCAGTTTAAAATCCCTCTTAGCCTTGCAGCAGCAGCAGCCAAGACATCAACTCTTAACTCACACGGCTGACGCGCATATCGACTCACTGATCCACTAAATCACTTCTGTTAACTGCATTGATTCACTGTGTCTCTTACGTGTTTGGTGAGTCAGTGGTCTACAGTACATCCGGCATATCCTGAGTTGACTGGCAAAGTTGAATAAGACTGCTTCTACCAGTAATTCATTGCACATTTTTCACAAATTTTAACTTAACTCTTTTTATTTGCCAGTCTCAGTTTTAAACAAAGCTATACTCAGTGAATGAGGTAGCAAAAGCTGAATTCACAAAGAGCTCCACTTGTACTACACAAGTTAACGGCTTGACTTTATCTCCGCAGCTCAGTTCAGGCCATCACAAACTTGTACTGGCCTGACAGACCCTGTAATTGAACCATTTTTTTTTTTTTTTTTTTTGCTCTCAGTGAAGAGAAGAAGGGGCATCTTTTAGTGCTCCACTCCTGGGAGCATTTTTGCTGACAAAAGAGGGGCTGCTGGGGTTGGGTTAACAATTGTAACGATACTGCTGTCAGAGAGGGGGCACAGTAAAAGATAAAGAGAGTGGAGGAATAAATGCACCTGCTCTCTAGAAGAGCCACACATAACCAATATTTCAGCCAAACCTTGATGAGAGAGAGAGAGGATAGAGAGAAAAGTGCAGATATTCACTTTAAAAGGCTCCCTGAAACAACAATATTGTATTAGAAAATGCTTTCATGTAGCCCACCTCTGCTTTACACTAATAACTGTCTGCTGCACTGTTGGACAAAGCTTAATACAGCCACTCTATTTAAAAGGATGCATTTCTTTACAATAATGGACAACCTTGAACCAGAGTGGCTTTAAACAGAAATTTCTCATACATTTCATTGTATTGTTACTTTATTGAAGATGTTTCACTCGAACCCTCTTAGCAAATGTTAATTAAATTTTGTCTGAATTATGTTTTGCTTTATGTAACATCTGTGTAATATCTTTATACAAACATTATTTTCACCTACAGACTAAGACTTATGTACTTTTTACTCATAGTAAAAGTTTTTTTCTTCTTTTTAGTTGTTACAGTTGACAGACTGACATACAGAATACCGAAAAAAGTTCAGAGGAACCTGAAGGGAGCTTATTGTCTCCTAATTCTCCCAGTGGTATGAACAGGGTGGTACAGGATCTGCAGCCCAGTAACGCCTCAGTGACTCTGTTCTAAGAAACAAGGCAAGAATCAAAACAGGGCAGTCGTCTTCTTCTTCAAAGCCAAATTGAACCACAAAAGTCTGTAGGAAATCAATACCTAGATCACTGTAGTGAAAGAGAACACACTCGCTCTGGGCTCTGCTAATGTTTTTTGATGGGAAACTTAGTGAGAAAACACAGAGGAACATCTGAACAAGAGAACCTGAGGATTGCTGATCACCTCTTGTGCTCGTGCTATGTACAGTAAATACACATGCATGAATATTTCTGGGTTTTCATCCATGTAGCACACATTGATGTAAGGAATTAAAATAGAATCCAGTAAAAATGTCCATGTCAATCTCGCATACATAGATTTCCTATGCGACATTGGTAAATTACAGTGTTTTATTTAAACCTTCCTCAGGGTTATTTGAGTGAACACCATGACACGTAATCAGGACTCATTACTCACAGGTTTGACAACTCCATAAAACCTCACACAAATAAATGCAAACTGACAACAGAAGAAAATATACAAAATTGTCAAATGTAAATGTAATAAATATTATGTTAAAAATATGAAATGTTAATTATAAAAAAAATGTAATATTATTTATTCATATATTCCAATACTTTTCAGGCTCAATAACAAGTGCATTAACTGCACACTCCACAGGATTTAAAGGATTAGTTTGACATTTTGGGAAATGCATTCTGGTGGAGAGTTAGATGAGAAAACCAATACCACCCTCATATCTGTCCATTAAAAAAACAGCTAGCAGCCGGTTAGCTTAGCTTAACATAAAGACTGGTAACGGGGAGAAACAGCTAGCCAGGCTCTTCCTTCCTGGAATCTCCGCTGGTTGCCTGGCAATGGCTCCCAGTCAAGGATAGTCTGTCACATAACCCCACATAAAAATAAAATGCTACATGTTGTTTTTACACTTTAGTTTTTGAATGGATTAAACAAACAAGATGTATCGTGTTAATTAGTGAGCTTTAGAGCAGCAGTTTTTATTACCTTTGGACAGAGCCAGGCTAGCTTTAGTTTCCCCTGTTTCCAGTCTTTGTGCTAAGCTAAGCTAATCAGCTGCCAAAGGTAGCTTTATATTTAACGGATAGATATGAGAGTGGTATTGATGTTCTCATCTAATTCTCTAAAAGAAAGGGAATAAGCGTATTTCCCCAAATCTCAAACTTTGCTGGTGTTCGTTCATGTGGTTTTTGGTGTATTTTGTTGTTGTTTTTCTTTTGGTAATATTGAAAGTTTGCATCAGTAACAGCAAACAATATGAATCCAGCTGCAACCTGTGTTGCATGTCAGTCCCCCCTCTTTATAGCATCAGAAAAACATGGTGTGTGCATGGACAGAGGAGATATTTCCTTAACTTAAATAAAATAAAGTAAATGCCATCTGAGGTGGGAAGCAGCATTAAAATGCAATGCTGTAGCAGAGTTACTAGTACTAGTTTATCCTATTGAGTACATTTTCATAACCCCAGCTGATGTAAACACACAGTAATTCACATTTTATTTTGGCAACTTTTTAGAAATACATTTGGATTGAAGCCAATGCCTTGAATGTGACAATCTGACTATTAACCCTAACCTTACAATATATTGCCAGAAAGAAAAATGTCAGTACCATTAAAGAACATATCAACTTATCTGATGCCAATCAATTCTTCGCAGACGCTTTTCATTTTTCTTCTCCCTGCATTTTAGAAGTGTAGCCATTTGAGCTTACAGGAGGGCTATTTTTCACAGAATTTCATAAGTTTGCTTAAAATCCTCTTGACAGCAGGATGGAAACATGTAGCAAGTGCAAAGAATTTGTGCAATATTCTTAACACTGTGCTCAGTCATTGCCTATGCTGGATCTCGACAGCCTGCCCACTTCACAGCCTATATCAAGGTACTCCTCCTTCACTGTAAACTTTTTCGTGGCACATGAACACAGGCCACCTCGGGCCTGGGCTCTCATCTAACCCCAAAAGCACACAGTGAAAGCTGCCTGCAGGGAGACTGACCCCTCACAAGGTACGGAAAACACAGAGAGCAGCCCTGTTCCCCCTCTGGCCCGGGACACAGGGGCACACTAGAGCCTTCAGAGGGATGAAGGCAGAAGGACAGGTTTGGTGGGCAGGACACACATTGGAGCTCTGTATTTAACTTCCTCCTCCACCTTCCTCTGGCACAGCGCTCTCACTGCTCCATCCCATTTCTCTCCTGTCCACACATATGCCTTTGAGACACCTAGCCCTAGAGTTGCGTCAGATTTTTGCAGGTACTACACCTCCTGCTTTCTTGCCTGTTTTTCTTGTCTGCTCTGTGATTTCCCAAGCCCAAAAGCTCCAACTTGATCCAACTTTCTCGGTACCAGTGAGTCCAGTCTTTGTAACAGTGTGGACATACAACGCTTTATACCAGAGAGAGAGTGAGCGAGAAGTGAGAGGAAGCCTATCTTTCAAAGAGAGGAGTAATGGGCCCTGAGGGCACTTCTCAGCTCCCATGTAAGCCTGCTAGCCCTTGCTTTTTTACATGCCAAGAGAGGTGTTACATAAATGACAGAATATCCTCGATGGCCACTTTTTGTTATGCTAAAAGCCTTCTCCCAGGTTGGTGTTTATGTTAATGACTTTAGTCAGCATTTGAAGTGCCTGAATGATGAGCAGCTAGCCTAGAAACAAAGGAGTGGCTCTGACCTTGGCCCACTTGAGGGAAACGCTCTGGTTTCTGACTAATAGAGTATGCCCTATTCTTTCTCCCACATCATGCACTTAAAATAGCTCTAGCATGCCCCATTAAGCAGCATTTTAATTGTTAACATGGCATACTCTGTCCTTGGCACACATTAACTACTTAATTTAAATGTCAATTCCAATTAAAGAAGGCAGAGGAGATGATCTTTTTAACCAGGAACAAGTGTGGCACTGCAACCACAATCACTGTTATCGGCTTTTAAGGGAGTTAGAGTGCAACCTCAAACATTGACAGTTTTTTGGTTCTCACCTGATGATGGACAGATCACTCAGGGGAATCATTTGTGATATAGAGTAATAAAGTGGAACTCCACTGTTTTTACACTTCAAGCTCTGTTTACTAGTCACTGGGAGTACTACTCAGCCTGTAAAACAGTTCTGTGGGATCTGGAGGAGCTTTGTCAAGCCAAGAGAAAATAACTATGTCACCACGGTTATCTCAGCTAGGAGTTAATGGCATTTTAATAGAAAGCCTGTTATAAACTGGGGGTATGGAGCTTGAAAGTTGTGGGCATTTAACAGGTAAACAGGGTCTAAGGGCCAGGTTATGTTTAAAAGAATTTGTACAATGTGTCGGCTGACCATGTCAGAAGGCATTCAAAGCTCCAATCAATCACACTCGAAGGCGATTAGAAAAAAGAGAGCTTGAGAGATAAGTTGAAACCCTGCCCACGTTCTCACCTCTGCACACCTGGCCAATCATGGTGTGTAGTGGTTGTGAATGTTGGATTGTTGGTTTCAAAAAGTTCCAGACATTTTTGCAGTCCCCCCAATGCTGATGTCGGGAAGGTGTGGGCGTAGGGGGTTTCCCAAGGCTTACAAGTCAGGAACATCCCAGCCTTGCCTGGCTCTGTTTCGACCATTAAAATATGTCTCTTGTGATTACCCCAACTTTATAGAAGTACAATACTAAATTGCTGGAGTACTCTTTTAGGAGGAACAGGGGTCTATGGGGTCAATGTGGTCTGATGCATGTCACTATGCAGGACTGCAGTTTTCAGTCCAAGGCTGCTGCAGTGCTTGGCTATTGGAAAGAAGGTGCTTGTGTTTGTTGTAAATCAGTGAGAAAGCAGAAGCCTGCGAGAGATGTTTGTTTCCTAGTGTGTACAGTTCCTCCCTTCCTTCCTCTAACTGTCACCATAGGCCTTACCCTCAGTGAAAACTTCCATGGTCCCCCCACACACACACACATAGTCTGTAGCCTGTACAGCTGTACTGGGACACAAACCCCATTTCCCCTGGAGAGCAATAATGCTAGCATTAGTTTCTGCACAGAGTGGTGCCAGCCCAGGGGCCTGGCATGCAATCGTCCACTGCTGCAAACAGAAGCACACATATACTGAATCCATTCCCAGCACTGCAGTACCAGATGGATGGCAAACAGGGATGCTCCCAGGTCCAAATCACCTCCTGCAGCTGGGTGATAGAGTCCCACAGCAGTGAGAGTGGGCAGGCAGGGATTGGGACCTATTGCATCTGCTTTTGCTGTTTTGTTATAGCCCTCCCATTAGATGAGTGTGGCGACAATTCCAAATTTAGACTGCTTAAAGACCTATACTGCAGCTGTTTGTCTCAGACTGTGCTTGTATTGCGTTGTTGTTTTTGGTGCGTATTTTTCTGTGAGGGTCTAGCTGCTTGTTATGCACCATCAAATAATTGGTAATGCATCGGTGGCTGCCTGCCTAATGACTTAGATAGGTAGAGGTGCTTATATTGGCAAGCAAGCGTAGTATTGTCATGGGGAGGATTTGTGGGCCTCTCTACTGGAGTGAACCAGTGTGTGGTGCTTGACTGCCCACCACTAAAAGGCGCAAAAACACTACCACACTCATGCTTGCACACATAAGTACACATGTAGAAGTACCAACATTGCAGTACTAGCAGAGTGGATGAATCATTGAGCTCTCTAGCATCTCAAAGAGGAGGAGGAGGTGGAAAAGGGGTTGTCTGGTTGATCTAGTCACATAGCGCAAGCAACAATGAATCACAGTGTTACCTCGGTTTTAATCAACACACTTAGGCTGCAAAATGACTCACTCGTGGAAACGCACATCATTTGCATTACTGGTTGTTTGCTATTTTAATGCTAATGTGTTCTCCAGTGCCCACCAGCCTACTTGAACACACTTCATCATTCAGCCTTTCTTTTTATAGCTTCTCTCTTTCTCTATCTGTCTCTCTTGCTCTATTAACCCCTCCACCCACCCACCTATTCCCCCCCGTGTCCCACAGCCCCCATTTCTGTCTGCTGCCATGCTCCCATGTCTTCCATTAGGAAAGGAAATGAGGCGAGGTACTGATGCAAATATCTTGGACCCCTTGCTGCTCCCTGACTCATCACCCAGAGACAGAAACAAGGATGGAGTGAGGGAGAGAGGAGGGAAGGGAGGGAGGAAGAGGTGGAGAGGCACAGTGATTAGACAGAACAACAGACCTACACAAAGTACACTGCTGATATTGGTACACAATGAAAAAACGTGGAAAAGTGGGTGCCGCTATGTGAATGCAGAGTTTATTATCATGCAGAAAGCTTTCTCCAGCAAAGTAGAACAACAAAGAGAGCATAAACCACTGAACACACTGCATTATTTCTCTCTTTTACCCTCCATCCTTCTTTTTTGTGGTGTGGCTGTCCTATCATTCAGCCTGCAGTGCTATTTCAGCAGTTCTGAGGGGTCATTCCTTTTCTCTGCCTCCTGCCTTGTCTATCTCTAGCTCACTTGATTGTTTGGTAGATTATATTGTAAAGTGCTCAGCAGTGCAAGCTTGCCTGTTGAAAGCACAGTTTGCTATTCATTAGTATCTTACTCTGTTGGATTTCTGTGGGCTTTCATGGCCAGAGAGGGTCTGAAAAGAAATTAATTGAGATTTTTGCAATTTTAAGGCTGTGTATGTGTGTTTGTGTCTACACCTGAGAAGTTTGTCTGTCTCGAGGCCGACACGTTGATAGGGAGGAAAAAGGTGAATGAGAATTAAGCAAAAGAGTAAAAATGTAATGCAACAATTGCCAC
The DNA here is from genome assembly GCF_020085105.1 of Siniperca chuatsi. NCBI lineage: Eukaryota > Metazoa > Chordata > Actinopteri > Centrarchiformes > Sinipercidae > Siniperca > Siniperca chuatsi. Next base: position 7,120,601 of record NC_058062.1, on the reverse strand, counting down.
AAAACTGTCAGCCTCAACCCCACCAACCAGATGTAGGTGGAACACCATTCAGCACGTTCATTGTGTGATCAGAAGCTGCTATTGCTACAGTATTCAGACAATATGTGAAAACTTTAATGTTCTTCTTGGGGATGTTACAGGCAACCTCCCTCATCGGCCCTAGAGCCATGCCACTAGCATGACTAAAAATAAGATTGAGGTTGTAAAACTGGAATCTTCCTTCAAGTTTTGTTGTTCTGTTAAAAAAAAAGACAGACAATGCACTGCCATGTGAAAACATTTGTCCCAGCTCGGTGGCTGGCCCACAAAGCTTGACCATGCTTCCAGCATGACAGTTTTGCTCTGATGGCATGGGGTGCCCAATGATTTGAAGAGAGCACAGTGGAATCCTAATGAGTGTAATTATTATCTCTGTGGCCAGCTGAGCCATTTGCGCGGCTGGACTCTGGCTTTGCTGGAGTTCCTGCACCATTCATGCTGTTTGACGAGCTATATATGAACAGAGGGGGCAACATTTTTCTTTGTCCTTAAAGGGAAAATATATATCATCTAGACAAGAGCTGAAGCATCTTTTCACTGCAGTGCCTCCTGGGAGCCCAACCTGTGTGTGTGTGTGTGTGTGTGTGTGTGTGTGTGTGTGTGTGTGTGTGTGTGTGTGTGTGTGTGTACATTTGTGTGGCTACTCGTGCTGTGTGGACTGCAATACACTTTTATCTCAAGTGTCAACTCCAGCCATGTTGCTGCCTAGTCATACATTTCCTGTGAATTCTCTCTGTCTGTCTAGCTCTCTCTCTGTTTAGCACTTCTAATATTAGTCAGGTTCTAACTGTGTTGAGTGCTAGCTAAAAAGCTAATTAAGCCAGTGATTTCTGGTTAAAGAGGAGGAGGGACGTGAACAGAATGTTTCTATTACAGTAACAGGGTCCCCACTCTCTGTACTCCCACCTCAAACCCTGACAGTGCTGTCTTTGTCTCATATTTATTCCAACTACCAAAATATCAGAGGACATAATAATCTGTTGGATTAGTTCTTTGATCTATTTTTGCGCCTGCACATAGAAATGTTGGCTCAGGAAGTGCCAGATTGTGTCCACTGAAATTGCACTTCAGCAATTTGGTAATAATTCACAGAGGAAATGGTTTCTAGATCCAGAGAGATTTGTGAAAGATTATGTTCCACCACAATGTAATAACTGCAGTCAAATTTAAACTTCTCCTGAAATTGATTTTTTTTAAAATTATTATTATTTATATATATATTTTTTTTAACTGTTGAGTGATCCCTGCCTCCATTTCAAACATGTTCCCTAAATCTGCAGGGATTGTGTCCACGGTATACAGTAACATGTGTCCAGGTAAATGACACTAAAGTGCATGAGGACTAATAAGGTGTCACTGCCAACATGTATAAGATGATGTGTGCCATCTTTATTCACTCAAACCCTCACAGTGAAAAAGCAATACAGGAATTTCACACCAATCTACTGATTTTTGTGAAGGACTTGTTAAAAGACTTGTCTGCCTTGACGTTTTACACTTTTCTTTTTTTAATTGGTGAACATTGCTTCCTCTGCCTTTTTTCAGTACAGGCAGCATGAACAAATTAAGACCTAGCTTATGAGCCTTTAAATTACAACAGACTGGCCTTGCATGCATGGGTGACTGTCAGAGCCCTCTCCCCTCCACCTCCAGCAAAAAACAAACAGAACAGGGAGGGGCTGCGCTTCACTGTCCCTTATGTTATGTCCATTCTCAGAGAGTGGCCTGATCTAACACCAATGTGTTTTAGGGTGCTGTAAGGGTTTAACATGATGCTGATGTACTGAGTAGTGTGCCTGTTTGTGTGTGCCTCCTGTCTTTTTGTCTGTTTGTATCGCATGTTTCATTAGGTGGAGGGCAATGAAGGCAAATGTTGATGCTGTTTCAAAAGTCTTCCTTCGTGCAGGGGAAAGTAGTTTTGTTTGGCTTGACTGGGTTTGAATTTTGGGTTTTTTGACTGATTAAATGTAGAAGCCTAGTTTTTGTCTTTCCTAAGTTGCTGATTGCTGCTGATGTTCTACACTTATTATGATTTGATCTCTGTGTGTGGAAAGCAGATTGTGTTGCCTGATAGAAATCATTTTATCTTGAACAGCAGGCTCAGAGGATATAGCTGGAGTTGCAGAGTTTTGTTTGTTCTGAATACTGGGCGGTTTAATGTAGTAACTATTGTTAGTGCTATGTTAGAGTCTATATTTTGTCTCATGGAGCCTTTATATATTCTTATCCTCCCTGTCATGTGTATACTTAAACATTTCCCACTGTTTGTGTGTATGGAAGTGTTAATGTGGTAATGCACACTGCTAAAGCACAGTGGATCGCAACACCTTAATTGTATTTTATAATCAAGAAAAGCAGTTCAGTTAAAGGTTAACGGTAAATCCAAATAGCATTATGTCTAAAGAAAAAACATTTAAACTACAACAGTAATTTAGAGCATGATTTGAAGACTTAATACAGAATGAGCACTGTTAAATATCATGTTGTTAACAGAATAAGTTGGAAGAATCATGCTTTGAGCTTGAGAACACAAGACGCAATATTGACTCAAATGTGTCTCCTCCTTTACTACTGACTTGAAATACTTTCAGTTTCCACTTTTTTAGATTCAGAAGAGCAAACAAACTGCATCAATCCCCACATTATTTACAAGTATGAAAACATGAAAAAACCTAAATCCACAGCAGCTTTTGACATCTCATCTCTCAAGCGAATTAAATAAGTGAATGTGAGTTTTCTTTACAGAAAGGTGTGTGACCCCACTTACCACATGATTTCTCCATCACTGCTACTCTACGGGTTATACTTCCATTAATAGGTGAATAAGACCTCTATGTACAAAATGTACCTTTGCCCGGCATCTCAGTAGCATCTGTTGTAAAAGTGAGAGTTAAGTTCCCAGCTACATCACGACTTCGCTCTCCATATCTTTAAATTGTTGTTGATAAATCCTTCTAGCAGAATAGCGCATAGGATCTTGAACACGCCAAAAAAAGGCCTCTGGTTTAATCAGTTTGGATCTGTAGTTGCTCTCCCAAAACACATGCATTATATCTCAAAACTGCAGTATTTATGCTGAGTGGTAAGGCTTTTACAAAAACCTGGGAAAATGTTCAAGATTTGTGAAAGTGTTTTGACTCCCATGGGGTAGGTAACAACTTTGGGTAATGTAGGTGGGTTTTAGAGCACTTAACTTTGTCAGTTGAGCGTGGGTTGATTCGGTGGAGTGTTTCTTTTATTTGAAAAGGAGCGGGGGGCTCAGGAGGAGAATTAGCGTGGGAGGAGTAGAACAAGCTCTCAGGTCTGCCCTGAGCCCACCCAGGGGTTGAGACCAGCAGTGTGAGGATGTGTGAGCATCTTCCAGCTCTGACACCGTGTCCTCTGTTGACATTGTAAGTTCTGCCCTCCACAAAAGACTGGGGCACCTGCAATCAACAAATAAAATAAAGTTTTTATTTAAACCTACTAGTGCAAATTATGCACTATAGTAAATTACAGTCGTTCGTATCTCACTGGAGCTATAATCTTCCATACACAACAAAAACTTGTCAGTTTGTCTGCAGAACATTTGACATTGCGCGTTTGCCTACAACATTCATGTGGAACTACTTTTGGTATGAAAAAGCAGTGAAGTTGAAGTTTTGATCAGTGTTTCTGAACAGCCACAGTTTAGTTTTCATTGGCAGTTTGGTAACCCAGTAAGCACGGAGTTGCTAATTAGCAGGTGAAAGGAAGTCTAAGAATCTAAGTTAAAACTGTGCAAAATGTGGTTGAAAAGTGAATAGAAAAGATGGAAGATGTCTAGGTTACATATAACCGTTGTATAAACAGCATTTCAATGTGTAGCAGTCCTAACTATGTATTGAGACATATATAGTTATAGTGTTATCTTTCTGCCCCCCTTCAGGTCAGATGGATACATGTTATGTCTTAAAATAAAAGAATATTCTTTGAACACACTACTGCCTTTCACACTGTCCCAAACTGTTCTTCTTTCCTGTTCAGCTGTAACTTTATAACCCTGTGACCGTTCACCCTTCAGCACTCAGAAAATTACACTGACTCTTTCAGATGTGACATCATTATTATTTGTTTTACTTAAGGACATAAAATGTCAAACACTCTGCCCATCGACGCACTTCACGTCTTTTCTCTCTTCCCTCTCTGCCTCTTCTGCTCAAGGCCAGTCTTCAGTCACATCAGCCCTTTAGCTTGTGGTGTGTGTGTGACGCAGCGAGCTGCTCTCATCACTGTTAAGGAAGAAAAATATAATGTGAGAGAGCACTGAACGTGCCAGCAAACCGTCCAAAATGAGGTTGTGTGTCTGACGTGTATGACTCAGATATTTTTATCAGTGGCAGAGACCTTGCCAGCCTACATTTAAAAATGTTTCTTTTGATTTTAGTCAGGCTGTATATTTAAATGCTTTAGTCCATATTCTATGTGTATATATAAGGAATCTAATGTTTTGTGACTTGAAATATTTAGTATTGGTCAGTCATGTTGTTTGCTGTTGATATGTTGTTCTGGCTGTTCACAGATAATCTGTGAATAATTAAATCAGCAACATTTGCAAATGTACTTATCATATTAGGTTTTGTTGTGAATAAGTTCTTCATTTAAGAATTAAAGTTATAATCCTTAAGATTTGAGTCCTGGTTGACTGGACAACACCCTGTGTTTTGCCAGTTGGATGCTTTTACTGTGAAGGAGCAGCAGTAGAAGATATCGCTTTAAGGTAGCAGTAACTTAAACAACTAGAGGTGTTCAGTATATGCACGAACAAATCTTTATCAACAAATCTTCAAAGTGAACTGACTATACTGATTCACCATGGTCAGTGACTGACTGAATCAGTAGCTTTTAGCAGTGGAGCTTATGCTGTTGTCATCTCAACTGTGATTCACAGTACGTTACTTCCTCGTTAAAGACCTATTGAAAGACAGTGAAAGCCATAGAAACGATCATAATCTGATAAACAGTGTTGTTAATAAGAGGCTGCTTAGCTATTAACCTTATGTACAGTACTTGTATAGGCTAGCTTTGTACTGAACTGAATGTGATAGCTTGGACTAGCAACAGACTGAACATACTACTGAACTGAAGTCTGAATCAGCGCTGAATGTTGGCGGCTGTATGATGCATTCACTTACTGATGTATGTACCTACATTGTTAGTGACTACGAATCTTTGAACTGAATGAAATTATTTGAATCAGCAAAGTGATTCATGATTTTCACCTCTAAATACAAATCTGATTTGGCTGTAGGAAAGTAAAGAGTCAACAGTTGATATCAATGAGATAAAATTCAGTAACACTGGATTACATGCATGCAGTTTCCTGTGAATTCTTCATGGGTAGCTAGGCAATTTGAATCTAGTGTGGGAATGGCTGTCTCCACCACTAACAATGAAAACTACTATATAGAGAGGTAATTAAACAATGTAAATACATTGAATGATAATTGCTGACAATGCTGACCATAAATAGCATCAAAAAGAGGGTTTGATTTCACATTTTTAATGTAGCACACAGATTCATCCATCTGTTGAACAGCTGAGGGGTCATGATGCTGTGGTTGAATGGGAGGTCCCATTCTGGTTACATAGCTTTTGCAGAGTTTTAAAAGGTTGATACTTATCATGCTAATGCAACACAATTCAGAACACACTTTTGTGGGGAAACATCGATTGTTCTATTTAATATTAGAACAAAACATCAGCTGGTGGGTTCTGAAACCACCCATACTGATGTTTACTAAAAACCCACAGCAGATGAACCTTAAAGCGTAATAATCCAGATTTTTGTTGTGACAAGTTTTCACTGTCATTTTCTACACTCCATCCTTCAGACACATTCATGTCTAAATGCTAATGTCTGTCGTGCTTGTCATGTTGTTTCAACTAGTGCCACTCCAGAATTCTGCCGTAATACAGCCAATTGCCTTTTGACCTTTTTCATTGTTGCCATCTTCCATTATGTGAAAGGACCATTAGCTGACTGGGGTCATGCATAAACCCATAGAACCCATAGAAACATATTGGAGTAGGCACTACTTGGAAAGCTGTGACCAATTTCCCAGAAAGTCTTTCCCGTCTTGTATGAAAGATAATTGTATGAAAGATAATCACTGGTATATAGTATATATGTATATATGTATATATATATATATATATATATATATATATATATATATATATATATATATATATGAGACAGAGAGAGAGAGAGACGATTCATCTAATAAAAGCAGCAAAACAGCTTCCTAAAATACAGTCAGGCTCATCCAGGAATGTCAGCAGGCTCACAGAGTCTGACATTGTACTTCTGATACTGCCACATTCTCAGACTGTTATAACTATGACAATGAATGGAGTGACATACTCCTTATTTAATCATTTGTGTCTGCATGTGTCAGTGTGTGTGAGTGTAAACTAAAACCAGAATAATCCACCAGAAAATGCTTAGCTGCAGGGCCATGGTTTGACAGTGTGGAGGAGTTGAGCATCCATGAGGCACAAATGTTGTTGGGATAGGTGGTACGTAGAAAAGTGTTTTAAATAAAGAATATGAAGACTAATGGGGATTCCAATAAACAATGTACATAGTCCATAATAAAAACTGACTCTCTGGGATAAGATGCCGTTCCTTTCAGATGTTGCTTGGACTAAAACCATGAGTAAGCATCTATTGTTGCAGCCAAAATGATGAAAGCTAATCCACTTTGATTTACACCTGTGTGTGTGTCACTGTTTGTTTCTGATCAGCAGCCCTCCGCACTGATGGCCCAGTCAGTACAGCAGGTGCCCTCCCCATTGACTGGCATGTTAATCAGGTGGGATTAGGCCTCAAGTGAGTACAAATGTGATGGAAAATGGTTTGAATTACATGCTAAGCCCCCACTGGCCTGTAATCCACTACCCTTCACCACATGCAAGCATGTGCCTTATTGCGAGCCCCACACATGAACCAAATCCTAATCGCTTATACTCCTTCGCAAACACATCCATTATCATCAAAGTTGTTTTCCTTGGAGTGACTTCATCTGCTTATTCAGGCTCTCCTGAACAGACACATTAGTTAAGAAGAACAGTAACATAATTGATGTGTGGAGGGATTGAGGGAGTGAGGGAAAAAGAAGGAAAAGACAGAGACAGGGATGGTCTGGCTGGCTCGAGGCATCCCCTTGGTGTTTTTTGAGCGACATCTAATCAACGTGTTTGTCCCCTCTGAGCCACGGACGGCCTGGATGAAGAAAGTCTCGCCAGCAAAGTAATAGATCAGTATCTCAAGGACAGTTTACCCCCACACCCATCACACATTTTGGGACAGTTGTTTTGATCCTTTTTCTGTCACTCAGTTTACATACCACCTCTTAACCCTCTCAAACACAGCATAGGGTAAAGGTGAAGTGTTTCAGACGTGGCCAAGTTTGAGAACTGGGTTTGCATCATACTTTGAGAGAAATAAAGGTGGGAGAGAGTCAAGACTTCAGTGTGAACAGTTGTGTTTTCTACTAAAGAAATAGCCCCTGTTGTCAGTGGGTTATTGAGATTTTGCCTTTGATTTTTTTTAAGTAACATTATTTTTATGCTGTTAGTTCCACAAACTAAATGCCATTTGCCTCTATTTTATTTTGGTGGAGGCAGCAATCTCAGGTAGCTCAAAAACTTCACAAACTCACAAAATCAGAGGCATCTGGGCTTGTGAAAAAGACATGTTTTTGTAATTTGGGTGAACTGACCCTTTAATAAGAATTTGTGTAGCTATACAGATATGAAGCCGGGGGTTGCTGGAAAAGTGCACAGTTGACTTTCCTTGAATAAATAAAGATTTAAGAATAAAGAGTCTAAACGATTTATTTTCACAAACCCAGATACTGATCTCACTGCAGTGTTTCCTGAATGAGTGTGTGTGTCTATATGTGTGTGTGTGTGTGTGTGTGTGTGTGTGTGCGCTGTTCACCCTAGACATGCATCAAGGCAGAAATGAGCACAAAGAGACTTCCACACACACACACACACACACACACACACATTATCAGATGCTTCATGAATAGATAGTAGGGTCATTTGAAATAAGTGTTCATGCGACAAGCAGAGTGACTGTCCTTTGTGGAGGAGAGGGGTAATTCTCTTTCACGCATCATTAGCCCTCCTCATCTCCTCGTGTGTGTATGTGTGTTCAGCATCTGCCACTGCCAATCAGAGCTGCTCATCAGTCCTGGACCACTCCAACTCCACATCACTGTACGATAGCATCTCATTTCTATCTCATCTCTGTGTCGGGACCAGCCCTTATTTCTTCATTTTTCTCTCCCTCATTATATCGTTCTTTCTTTTTCCATGTCTCCTTTATTCTCGCCATCTCTTTCTCTCAGTGATGGAGAGACACAATCAGAGTCACTCTTCTTTTAACCTGACAGTCCATTTGGTGTTGGAAAAGTGATTTAATTTCTCTCCTCTCATTCAGCAACCTCCGCTGCTGTTGTCATTCGTAGTATAAAATAGGTTGTAATGGCCGCACACTGCCATTCTCCTACCTGGGATAAAAACTGAATGAATTCATGAGTAATGGGGTGATAATGGCATAATTCGCTGATGAGTTAGTGTGTGCTCCCTGTCTATGGACAAATTGATTTTGAGCCAGGTAGTTATTGTGAACATGTGGACATTATTTCACTTCCATTTGGCTGTACAGGTGCTGAGTGTACCTCTTTCACTGCTGTCCCATGTATCACCATCATCATTTTAATGATTACTTTGACAGCCACAGTGATCATAATCATTACTGTGCTAGTTGTGTATCAATAGTCACACACCATAACCTTTCCCTGCCTTCTCTCTGTGATCTATGTAATTCTGTTGGTCACTACTGATGAATATGAATACTGCAAAGGCTGTGAGCCAGCTCAGGCAAACATGTCTGGTCAGAAGCAGTGTATTTAGTCATATTTTGACAGAATGAGTGTTTGGAACATAATGAGCATATGAATGGACAGCAGATTGTGGATTAAACTGCAGGGGTGGTAACGAAGTAAATCTGTGTAAATGTTTCACAAATTCATGCTACTGACCAATAGCAAGCTGTCTTGACATTACAGACTTTTGAGGGGAACAGAGGGCCAGAGAGTCCAAAATGGAGGAAACTGTCGGAGCTTATTAGCTGTCACACCTTCCACTTTTATTTAACCCTCCCCAGTCAGAGTATAAACTGCTCCACAAAAGAGAAATGATTTGCAGACAGAATGAAATAATGGTCTACCCTGGAAACAAAATGCCAGGGGGAGTAAACGGCAAAGTACAAAGAAAGAAAAGCTTATGGACATGTTATGACTGACTAGTGCTAGCATGTTCCAGCTGGCTAGCATGTTAGCGGTTAGCTTGTCAGCTACAGTAGTTCACCAACTAACCTTGTCACTACATCACCAAGTTTCTAGAACTAAATATTTTACAAAGATGCACTGATTAATTTTGCTGTGCCACCTTTTGGTGTGACCAGGTCTTAATACAGAACAAGGAGTTTCTAATGACAACCAGTGCTGAATCCATCGGTTAACTGATAAATCAAAACAGATATCAAGTCCAGTTAAAAGTTCACATTTATCATTAAAGCTGCAGTATGTAACTTTTATGGATTAACATTTGTTCAAAAGACATACATTAGACAGTACATGTCAGTACAGTACGTTTGTTGCCCAGAAACAAACAGGATATCACTGTATGCCAGAATCTTACAAACGGCAAGATTCCCATTCATCTGCTGTTCTCTATTTAAAGTAAAATTTGTGGAGACTCTTTCAATAAAAAGAAGTTGGAGGCAGAAATGTGTTATTTTGTGAAGCAGCTCAGTGGCGTGTTTCACCACATTTCTATGTTCTCACTGTGGCTACTGTGGCTGCCTCAGTTTTGGAAATGGGCTGTTGCTCAAAAGAATCCACCCATGGCGTTGAATGGCCTGAAGCACATCATTAGAACTTCTTTGCTCATGAAGTTGATGGAGAAGTTCATGATAACAGAGACTGTTCAGCAGGTGGAAAAATTGTTGGATCCCTTTTAATTTGAATCAGCAGAGGTGTGGAGGATGCTGTCCTGCTGAATTTCCTGTGGAAGGCCAAAATGCTCATGCCAAACTTAATTTCGTTGACTTTTCATCAGCTTTCAAAACTATCTTCCCACACGTGCTGGCTGATAAGATGCTGTCATATTTCTCTCGAGACGAAAATCTTGTGGGATGGAAGATTTAGTATTAATATCTCAATCTTTGCTATCTTCCTCCTTACAACAGCTCTAGCACCACAATGTTTGATATTAAATAAAAGGCAAACCAGTATCAGTCCAACACTAGTTGATAATCCATCCATGCCAGGTGGCCTGGGGGGTTTAAGCTCCAGGGCTTGCTGTTGTCCCAGAGGGAGAGATTGAGCTATGTGGCAACGAGGCAAGTCTGCCTGCCTCACTCCCTTTACTCTGTCTGTTTCTCTGTGCCACCATCAGGGCATCAAGCTTATGTAGTCAGAATTAGATCAAACAATTGAGTTTCTTTTCTAGCAAAACCCAAAAATCAATCAAAACAAACTGGACAGCAGGAGTGACTGTCTCCCAGTACGAGCCCAGAAGTTAATCAGAGTTTAGCCGGTGGCTGCTGCTGTGCTTGCACTCGTTGGTGACCCAAGCAACAGCACTAAGCCAAGGCCAACTTTCAGAGTGACTGTATAGCCATATATCACACAGCACCTAAGCATAATGCTGCTGTGACACCCAGTGACATTCTCACTTGTCACCACTGTATCCACTGATCCATCATACTAATCTAAGAGTGTATCCTGTATAATAGCCAGTGTTGAACAGCAGCTCATCATTGAGTCACACTCAATTATGACCCACTGATGTGTTAAACTTCTGATAGCCTTCCAGGTCAGAGAGCTTATTTTGAAGACGTATTCCATTACAAATGGATGCTCAAATGATTGTTGTCTCATTGTGCTATACTGCCAAAATTGGAATTACTCAAACTCTGTAATCATTCTCTTTATATGTTCTCTTACAGTACTCTGACGCCTCATCGTTTCAGTTTTTATTTGAAAAACACCCACAGCTAACATAACTAAACTGTCAATGATGCAAACTGACTTTGATTATTGTAAATTGTCGTGATCAGTGTTCTGTTACAGCAGGAAACTGAAAGGGAAATTCTGGCTATGGTCATGCGCTTTGCACTCGCCACCTCGTTGTTCAGGAAACTTGACTCGGGCAATGGTAAGTAAAAGCAGTAACAACCAGTACAAAGCAATCAAAGCCTTGCTGGACATTTTTGTGATATATACTATATAACTCTATTGAAATGGAATCATGCTGTATATGAAACAATAATCAATACATGTTTGTTATTACTGCAGATGAATAGTTTGGTTATCTGGCAAATTGCCCCAGAAGTAGATTCCTATGTAATTAGCTACAATAACTAGTCCAGGGGGGCTATTTTCTGTGTTTACTTTCACTCGGCCTCAGAGATAAGCGTTTGAGATGATTTATGTAAAAGTGAAGTTTATTTGGAAAGCTTTAGGAGACTTAGACTCTGTGTTTTATACATCTTTACAACAGAGGTGGTTATTGCAGAGTTAGCATGACCCATTGTCAGAATGGCAACAAATATGGGAATGAAAAAATACCGAAATTTCCCTTTATCAATGTACATTGTAATCTGATACCAATGTCAGATATCAGATTACAATGTGACAGTGGGAAAGGGGAATTTACCGTTATCACCTGAACCTGCAGCTCCACTTGGCTTTAAAGAGCTTTATAGTGAGTTTCAGCTCATTGTTTAGCTGTCCAGCTGCTACTGTTTTGGTTCACTCTCACGCTCTCATAGCGTAGTTTTTAGTTTATCTGTAATAAGAATACCTTTTAATTAATGTAACTTAATAAGATTTCTAATTTTGAATATTTAAGTGTTTAACCATTACCCACCTCCAAGGGACTGTTGTCTACACCTCCCTTCTCTCTAAACCATTTAATGTACAGGAGGTTCTGTATATTTGTGCCCTGACTGTAAACCTGCTCATCAACACCTCCTGGGCTTTTCTCAGATACTGGAAGTAGATCTTCTGCTTCTAAATAGCTGTTAGTATGTTTATTCCTCTGCAGTGGTTTATTGTGTGATCAATGAGCACCAGTTGGCTCTGTCACTACCACTAAGACAGTGATGGAGAGGGCCCTTGATCTTAGCTGTTATTCCAAAATACATTAGGAAACAGATACATAACCACCAGTGAATTGTCTGTACAGCCATAAAGAGCATGCAAATTCTGTTTACTGCCAAGTGCTGAATAATTGATATGGTGATAAAACTATTTTCCTACTGGAGTCATTTTGGCAGTTATGGCTGTTGTGGAGACAACAGTGGAGTGTTTTGTTATTAATAGCCCGGTAATTGTGAGTGGCAACCTGATTGATTCACTTTACTTCCTGTGAGAGCAATTGACGACGCACAGACATCATTGCATACACAATCATGCAAATGTGTGCTTTCTCACACATGTTAATTTAATGCACACACACTTTGTCAGTGTTAAAAGTGTCTGCTACATAATTAGCCTAGTTTAACAGTGTTAATAGGTACCTCTGGGTCTTTTTTTCATGCTGATAGAAGGGGAAGATGTGCCAGCAATTGCAAAGAGGGAGGGGGAAGGATGTGTGTGCTGGTGTGTGTTGTACTGTATGTAGAAATACAGCTGGTACTTTTAGCACTACATCATTTCATTACACACACACACACACACACACACGCTGCAAAGTTTTTCCTCATGAGTCTACTCTGACCTCAGTCTTAACACGTCCCTTGACCTTCTCACATCAGACAGGAAATTGGCAACATGCTCAAAGGCGCAAACAGGCCCCAATTAGGTTAGTGTGTGCTGTGCCAAGTGAAGGGTAAGATGTTAAGGGGCAACTTAATTGGCCTACAGAGTTCAAAGGTCAGGCTAGTTTGTCTTTTAACGATGACATGGCAGTTTTTATTTGTAGACGTCACCAGATGGTGACTTGAATGAAGTGTCTCTGCGCTAAAAGATTGCATATGACCTAGATACCACACAGAGGTAACTGAAAGCTGATTTATGACTGTGAATGTGTGAACGTGTCTATTCATTTGTCTGTTTTGCTATGACTGCTTGTCAGCTTTGACTGCGCTTATGGCCCTTTTTGGAAAGCATCCAAACACAGAATGAGTCTGTAGTCTTTCTGTCAGAGGGTTAACAAAGCAGATATACTTCCTCATCAAAGATTTGATATGGATGGTTCTCCGATTACAGGAGTGTGCCCAGTGCCATTCACCCTCCACCCTCACTCCCACAGCTCTTCATCTCTGCTTTTACTTTCAGAGTCTCTACAGGGGCAGCAAAGTACAGCCGCGCTCTGATTGCTTTGACTTTGTTGATCACAGCAAGGATGCCATATTAGGAGCACAGGCTTCACTTGCTCACATACGACCATAGACCTGATTGTAATTCTAAAATGTGTGAATCCTACTCTTTATCGCACAGAAATGAAACAAATTGTAGTGTTTTTGAAAGGATATCCGGTCATTTAAATCCGTGCATAAAATGGTAAATGTAAATAGACTGTACTTATATAGCGCCTTTCTAGTCTTTCTGACTACTCAAAGCGCTGTGCAAATGGTAGGCTAATACTTCTACTAAATGGATCTGCTGTGTTGAGCAATGATAATGGAAATTCTTCTCCAGCTCGTACAGATTTGTTGCTGCCAGCAGCTCATTCTTCACACTTAAACTCTAAAATATCCCCTTGCTAAGGGCTTGTTGACAAAAAGATCTGGATTAGGTCAACCTAGATTAGATTAAATCAGATTATTGGATTAGATGAAATCAGAGATGGTAAAGCCTCATAATCAAAGACGAACATCATTGTGAGCGACAAACAGCTGCGACTGAGTAACAGCAGGGATGTACCTATGTCTGAGCGCTGTTTGTGTGTCTTTGTGGTAGGTGAGATGCATGGTGATGTACAGTAGTATATGCTGTGGGAGCTCTATGGCAGTGGTCAGTGTTAATGTGTTTATAGGCCCATATGAAACCAGAAACTATATGCTTCACTACCTTTTATTCACCATGTCAGTCTTTTTACAACATTGTTCTTCATTCACCTGGTTTTCTCTCTCCTGGTTACACTGCATATAGGCAATTCAAGAAACTCATATCTTATTTTAACATTATTACATTTTTAGGTTAAAAATCTTTTCAAACACTGTTTGCATTATGTTACTGAACTTGCTTCAAGGCAAAAGTATGCCAGACAGCATTTTTTTCCTTTTGTTGAACTTGTTAATCAAGGCAAGGAAAGTTTATTTGTATAGCACATTTCAACAAGGCAATTCAAAGTGTTTTACATAAAACATAAAAGCAACATAGGGAAATATAAAAAGCCATTTAAAACACTTAGAGTTAAATAGAAAATAAAAATAAGATAAAACAGGAGAGCAAAAGTTACAGTGTAAGAAATTAATCATTATTTGATTTAATAAAAGGCAGGGGCAAACAGAAAAGTCTTCAGCCTTGATTTAAAAGAACTGAGCGTTGCAGCGGACCTGCAGTTTTCTGGGAGTTGTTCCAGATATATGGTGCATAATAACTGAACACTGCATTTTCATGTTGAGTTTTGACTCTGGGGACAGAAAGCAGACCTGTCCCAGATGACCTGAGAGGTCTCGATGGTTCATAACGTCGCAGAAGATCAGAAATGTACTTTGGCCCTAAATCATTCAGTGCTTTATAAACCAACGACAGTATTTTGAAATCAATTCTTTGACAGACAGGAAGTCAGTGTAAAGACCTCAGAACTGGAGTGATGTGATCCACTTTCTTGGTCTTAGTGAGGACGTGAGCAACAGTGTTCAGAATCAGCTGCAGCTGTCTGATCTTTTTTTTTTTTTTTAGGGAGACCTGTAAGGACACCATTACAGTAGTCGAGTCTACTGAAGATAAATGCATGGACAAGTTTTTCCAAATCCTGTTGAGACACAAGTCCTTTAATCCTGGATATATTCTTAAAATGGTAGTAGGCTGACTTTGTAATTGTCTTAATGTAGCTGTTGAAATTCAGGTCTGAGTGCATGACTACACCAAGATTTCTGGCTTGGTTTTTAACAACCTGATTGAAGCCGAGCACTGACTTTTAATGTGAACTTAGTTGAGTATTTAGCAGCTAAAGAGCCAGATATTTTTTTAGCAGTTGGTGGAACAAAACAGAAAGAAGGACTAAAAGGTGTTTGAATATTGGACTTACATTCATCAGGTGGCCAGAGACACTCCAAATGAATGCTAATGTTGCTCTGCAGATGCTAGATGTTTGAATAAGTAACAGTTTGCCATTTAAACTCTATAAGGTGATAATATGTAAATGTTGTTTTTTCAGCTTGTTCCACTGCCCCAAGTGGTCAAAAAAAGAATTGAATGCAGCTTTAACTAATTTTTCTTACCCCGCTGCCAGATTTTTTGTTGGATACTATCAGTTGCTCTGGATTACGCAATATTTTGCTTGTGTGTACTGTAGAAGGAATTTTTTTGCAGTGTACATAAAGCATATGTCAAGCCCACTCTCTTTACCGTTCTTCTTTTGCTACTTTCAGTCACTGTACTCATCTTCTCAACACCATCTATATATACATATATATATATATATATATATATATATATATATATATATATATATATATATATATATATATATATATATATATATATATATATATATATATATATATATATATATATATATATATATATATATATATATATATATATATATATATATATATATATATATATATATATAACACCTCTAATAATTTCTTTTTCTTCTTTGTGTGTCCCTGTGAGTAGCATGGCAACATAAATAACGAGTACTCGAAGTTCTGGTCAGATAATCCTTCCTCTTGTCGGAGCTGGCACTGGTAGTGTGACAGGGACTGATGGATGCAGGGACAGCTTATTGGCAAGCACAGCTTGCATGCCAGCATCAACACCATAGTTGATCCCTGGATAATGCGGTTGGATACTCACTCTTAGATACCACAACACACACACGCACACATAGATAGACATGTGCAGCTGAATCACACTTGCTTGCCCACATGCTGAAACAGCATTTCAGTGGCAGCAATAGTGCTCTTTATCTCCCTTTATTGGGACAGCTCCGCCTTTGGTTTTTCCTCTGAGACCACTTCCTGCAGTGCTGATGGTGTGTGTTTGTCCGTTCGTCCGTGTGAATGTGCATATGTTTAGTTTTATGTAGTGTGTCTTATTTGAAATCCCAGCTCCTCTATGTTAAGGCAGCCATTTTGCTTCATTCCTGTAAAAATTCAACATTTGATGCCAGATGCTTTGAGTTGAAATACCTTCCTCACTAAATTCCATTTGTTTACAATGGAGCAGGCAGTTTGTCACTGTGTCTAACCACATGTGAGGGAGACCGACTCAGCTCTGTGTGTCTAATGAATTTCCTCCTTCAGAACTAATGTCATTAAGGACAGGTTGGGATGAGGCTAATGCAATCAAATCCTTGCAGTAATTACAACTCTCCCCTGTCAGGCCCAGATAGGCCACACTGATGAAAAGAAGCAGATCATTACGAGTGAAAATACAGCACTGGCATCAACAAACGCGTCTCCTGCCTTGAAGGTGTCATCAGGTAGATCCAGGGAGAGGAACATTAGATGAGTTGAATCTGGCAGCGCAGTTTTTTTCTTTTTATAATTGGGCAGAACATATGAGGGAAACAGTGTCAGTGTCACTGTGCAACATCTTTCTCTCTCAATCTGAAAGTGTGTTTACATTGTGTGCAGCAGCATGTCAAGGTGAAAGGAGCAGGTGGGGGGAGTGAGGTGGCAACTGTGTCTGTGCATTACTTTCTGACCTGTTATGGGCGTGATGCATGATGTTTGTTATATAGCTGTGGCCACTAAGGGAAACATATTGGATCCCATGAAAATGAATAATAGAATAAAACAAAACATAAATCTGTTCAATTATCAGCTACAGTTATATAATTCAAATATCTGTTAGAGCACAACAGAACTTTGTGATCATATACACTAACAATGCTTGCGTGATAATGGTTGCATCAGTTTAATGCTGACATATTGTTTATTATCCCCCTGCAGTCACAACTCAAGTAGCCTGTGGTCAAAACACCATGGATTCCTCAGTTATGCATGGTTTATTAGAAGCTGTATGTTGGAACGTCTGCTGTACAGAACTTCTCTGCCCCTCAAGAGAAGCAGACCAGAAGCTGTTCCTAACCACAGATGCCAGCTGATTCACTGTGGTGTACTTTTTATTCAAAGAGTTAGAATCATCTACCCACTTAAAAGCATATTAGTGGAATAACATGTTTACATGGAGGGAGTGTGTGTGTGGGTGTGTTAGTCTTCTTGTGATGATACTGCGTGTTGTGCATGTGGGAATGTGCAAGTAGAAAAGGAAGTACCTTAAGTAAGTAGCCATTTTCAGTGCTCAATCTCAACAGTATGAAAAACAGTGCTGCACCTGTGCCCAACTTCCATCCCTCTTCCTTGTCTGTTCTGTCCTAAAGGCAATCTGATTCCTCCCATCTCCATCAGTCATGCTTTCCAGGCTAGAGCTGCCTCTCTGTTGTCTGCAGAGTGCATGCATTACCTGTTTGTCACACAAGCTGTGTGGGACAATTACATGGTTTTCTCAGTGTGGGAGCTTGTATGGGCTCTGCAGATAACTTTTGGAGCGTATTAGACAATAATCGCATCAGCGTTTAGTAAAGGAGATGAGTTGATAGGCATGTCATTTCTTACTCAGCCAATTTAATCATTTTTAAATATATGCAGGATTAGAGTCTCTTATCTAAAAGCAAAAATCCATCTACTCTCCCTTCAAAAATCTATGTCCAGTCAGCTCTGAATTAATCCCATTCCCAAGACATCTGACAAAGCACACAACACCATCTGCATCTTGAGTCTGATACAGCTGGCTGTAAATTTATAGTTAAAAGGAAAGAAATACTAGCGTAAAGACTTTCCTCTGGGATGATGGACTGAAATTTTCTGGCATCATTTACAGTAAAAGTGAGTGAAGATGAAGCCAGTGCTAGTCAGTACTAATAATTCTGAGTGATTCTCTGAGCCATGCATGTTTAAGCCAGCGGTGGCAAACGTCCTTTATGCTATTTCTGAATCTGGTCATCAGAATACCTCCAACACCACTGTCATGGCTCTCAAACCGCCAGCTTTTTGTGTAACACCTCGGCCAACAGATGCCTCCTGGGATAAAGACAACCACTCATCATTAATTGGATTTATTCCTGGCTGGGAACTAATTCTTCAACTGGCCTTCCAAATATTACTTTGACCATAACTCATAACTGTCATGGGACTGTGTGTTGTTCAGATGTTAGAGATTGTGTCAGATGCAGGCCGAAACTGGCAACTGAAATTAAATGCACTGGCCAAAGCAGATTGTACAATAAATACCACTTAGACAGGCTGAATGGGACAATAAAGATTGTCTCTCTTCATCTGGGTATGTGCAGCTGGTTGACTGTGCAGTGTATGTGTGTATGTTGTGACTGTGGCTGAGCCTGGGTTTGTCCATGTCTAAGTATATCTAGTGTTGTATGGAACCTCTCCCAGTGTCTGTGGTTACTCCTATTGGGCAGTTCCCCAGTTGAGTTTGTGGCGAAATGTGAACAAGGCGAATATGGGCCTGATTTCCTGCATGGGCTAACTTTAGCACGCTTGAGGCAGACTCATGTTTGAATTGCAGTGCAAAAACGGGACGGGTCTGTTTTTTTGTGGTTGGAAAATGAATAAGGCCACACTGGATGGAGTCAGCCTATACAATGCAGTGGTTATGTGCCTTTTGCAAATTGTGAAACCTGGTTTTTAACATCTAATTCTCTTGCTAGTCTTGATTGGGGGCATGACACAAGGACAAGAAGGGAAGTCCAAGGAAATATGTAATTAATAATAAGACAGTAGAGAGAGGCAGGGCACACAACTAGCACTTGTGAGATTTTGAACACAAGGCAACAGTCAAAGGAAAAAAATGTACTGAATACTAGGGCACCCCAGTAGACGTACTGTTAAACAACATCTATGAGGCTCCATTCATATCATCCTTTCTACATTGCTCTTTCAAGTGCCACTTCATCTTAAATTTTGAGCAGTTTTTAACAGAATTTCAAAGAAGAGATTAAAGTGCACTCCAGAGAAAACATAGCCAGAAGATTGCATGTTCACCCAGTTTGAGTGTATCTATCTTATTCTGCATTATTTGTTACAACAAATTTGGGTTTGCAAATTAGCACAATTCATATAAAACAAAACAGCCTACATGTATAGGCTATTGACCATGTTGTTATGAATGCCCACAATCCTTTCCAGCACATGTAAATGTGAAAATTATGTTTTCTTTTATCCTTGGAAACAATGCTACAAGCATATGCATTTGTGTATGTGCTTACACACAACCACATTCAAAGAGCGAGAAAGAGAGTCTGTCTTTCACACAATTTGAGACCATCCGGCACACATTGATAGCTGTTCCCTTGGGCCTGCATGTTGGAGATACTTGTCTGAGAACAAACAAAGAGAGAGAGAGAGAGAGGTGAGCTTAGCATGGAAGAGGAAAACAGCATTAAGAAGTTGAAAAGAAAACTCAGTCATAGGGGAGGTGATGAAGCTGCATAGGCCTGAGTTGACCTCAGACAGAATGGACATATTCTGCTTATCTCCTTCTCTTTTTTGCTCTAAATTCGTGTTCTTTTATCTTTTCTAATACCCTCTGTCTGATGTGTACTAACCTGAAACAATTTTTTGCTAGGACACACTGACACACACTCATGCACAAGTAAACACATACACACACTGTGAACAAATGCCCTCCCTGTGCTCTGCCAAAGAACTGCTGCAAACAAAGATTAGAGAAAACGCATCAATTTATGTGCCACTGCTTTTTATTTACTCTCGGACTCAGGCTGGGGGTGACAAGGACTGCAAACACTCGGTCCTAGCTGTCGACTCCTAAGCCAGCCACACTATAGTTGAAGCTTCTTTTTCAATAAGCACAGAACTGATTCCTGTATAATTACACTCATCAGAGAACCAAGCCTGGACTTTACATAATCAACACTGATACTCTGGACACAAAGACATGGAACTTCAAAGACTTCAGGCCCGTTCTGTAGTTGCAGTAATGACAATACAGCGGTGATGACAGTAATGATACTTTGATAATGCCAATTATACAAGCGCCTTTGTGCTCCCTTCACAAATCTCTCTGTCTTTTCCCCTCTTACTTTTCCATATTTCTCTCCCTGTCTCTCTGCCATCCCTGACCTGATGTGGTGAAGTGCCCTGAGCTCTGGTTGATTGTCAGGAAAATTTTGATCCTTCCCCACCTGATACATGTCAGACAGGGAAACAGAATATCCTCGCCCGTAGTCATATTGCTTACAGCCCTCACTGTCAAGACTGCTTAATGGTGGTGAGGAATGCTAAATATTGACATTTTGTGTATGCATGTGTATCTCTTTATCTCCTCTGAGGCACTTCACAGAACATGTATGTTTGTTCTGGCTGATGTGATGCCCTTTGGCTTGATTGGATTTCATTTTTTGTTGATTGTACTTTGTTTATATTGCTGAGGTCCGTCCATGTACTCTGGGCAGGAGATGATAAATTTAGTCAAGTCTAAATACCTCTTGTTTATTTGTGCATGTTTGCTGAATTGCTTACTCCTTGTTTACAGAATCAGAGGGCAACTTGTGTTTGCGACTGTGTCTGTGACTGTTCACATGGATGTGTGTATGTGAGGAGTGTGCGCATGTGCTTGTATCTTTGTGACTTGCCCATTGGATTGCACTCGGTGTCCCTCTCTCATCTGTAGCTGTGTTTCCATGTAATTGTCACGTGAATTTGAAGTGAACTTTTGAAATGTCGCAAAAAAGAAAATGCTAATTAGGCGCGTTTCCATCAACTGGTTTGGAGCAAATAGTCTAGGCTATAGCGTAGTTTCGGCAGAAGTTGGCGGTATAGGCTATATTACGCATGGCTGTAATAAACAGAGTAGAAGAAGTAGAGGCTGCGAAGCGTAAACAACCACTTGTTTACGCTTGTTTACCAGTTGTTTGCCAACCACCAATAAACCTCAAAGAGGAGAGGAGAGAGAGGAATAATTTGGTCTTTTTTGTGAACTTGAGGAAGTTTTTTTGAATTTTGCAGTTTCCCTCAACCTTTTCTAATGCGATACTTCAAAATGTGCATAAAAATATGTTGATGGAAACATGGCTAGAATGATTTAGGAGCTACCTGCAGTGTTTGCACTGGCCCATCTGGAGGCAAGTTTCTGTCTGCACCAGGAAGAACCGACGCCCCTATGCCAACTGTGGCCACAGTAGATGGGTGGGGGTGCTCGTCGTGGTGGGCTGGTGGTTAGAGCTGGTTTGAGCTGGGGAAAGTGCTATAGTATTTCAGGATCAGTGAGCAGCAGACACAAGATCATAAATAGAGTTTTTATTGCTGAGCTGCTATGCTGGGTGAGCCTGGGTCTTTCAGCAAGATCACAGCAGTGATTGATGTTTCCCATGTGCCGAGGGAGAGGGTGTGCGGTGTAGGCGGACAGCGGAAACAGTGGACATGGCAAGGCTGGCAGAGCCTGCTGCCCTCCCTCTCCTCCCCCAGGGTTACCCCCTGACAATCTACGGCCCTGTGTCAGCCTACAGATCTCTGTGTGCAGACACCGCATGGGATCTTGTCTCACACAGCTTCTACCTAAAGCTGGAAGAGTCTTTCAAATCTCTGCAGGCTATTCAAGTATTTTATACATTAAATATTCATGACTAAATAAACAACAATCGAAGTTACAAAAGCAGCTATTATTTATTGGGAGTTTAACACTCAAAATCTCACCTGATCTGCTTCATCAGGCTTGTGTGCGTGTGGTTTGATCACATTTCATTGTCAGTGACCAAAAAACCCACCAAGTTTCATCAGATTGTGATTCAAATGTTGCTGAATCCTGATTGGTGCACAGGAGTACATGCACAGAGGGGAAAAAAAGAAAAACAGAAATCTCAGAAAATAGCGCGTTCATGTAGGACCCCATCACTCAGTAAAAAGCTGAATGAGAAAATACATTTTTGGGGCCTTTCATGAAGATCTGTTGAAATCTGTTTAAAAAGAAATCAAAATTGTAACAAAATTAACCCCAAATAGCACAGTTAGTTTTTAAAACATCACTTTTTAAATAATTGAGTTACAAAATATATTTTCACTTACCAATAGATTGAAAATATGAAATCCGTGTTAAAATTTTTTCCTGTAGCTCAATAACAATGCGACTCACATTCAAAATTCAGATGGTGTAGTTCAGGTGTAGTAGATAAAAATACTTTCCTCTCTGCACTCCCAGTTTTTGTGTCACGTGTACCCAGTGAATCTCTAAGGTAAGCTTTATTTGCACCAAATTGCACAAAAACAAAAATCACTGTTAGCATCCAAAGCTGAATGTAGTTAAAATAAATTGACTACATTATTGGGTGTACTGTTTTTACAATGAGAATGTTTTGTCAGATCTGTGCCAGACTGGTCTCTATGGTAATGGTCGTGCTTATGCCATTTCTGCAGAAGGCCACAAAATGGCAAGCATGTGCTTAAGACCCACTTTGTAGGCTAAACACCGGACCTGCTTTTTATCTACAAAAACATGAGCAATCTTTGAGATAGTCTAATAGTCTGTTAAACAGTATATGAGTATTTTATGTTCTATGAAGAACTGCCTCTTAATGCAAGTTCTGATGGAGGACAGGGGGATGTAATATGCTCTGTATGTTATGTTCTGTAGGCCTTCATTGAGGGTTTTGTTTTTACAACCATGCTAATTTGGGGCGGCTAGCTGAGTAGTTTGGCAGGAGTGTGAGGAGGCTGCGTAGTTAACGACCACAGAGATTTTTTTCATTCAGTGCCAGAGAGCTGCATTGCTCAAAGCTTTTGAGAAAACATCTGATGGAGCCTCTTGAGTGCTCCCAGATTGGCAACGTGAATAGCAGCTTTCATGGAGGCTGCTTGCCCTAATGTGTTTTTGTGTGTGTGTGTGTGTGTGTGTGTGTGTGTGCCAGGCATTTGTGTGTGTGAGTTATTTCATGCATGTAGGTATGTATGCATCATAGACTCCACTTTGGTGTGTGTGAGTTTGTTACTGGCTGTTGATGTAAATAACTCGAGGCGAAGGCAAAAAGGCAGCAGCAGAAATTTCAGGGACTTTTTCCCATTGGTGATGTCTCAATCCTTCATAGAGCTACTGTAGACCTACAGTACCTTTTCATTTATTTATAGAGACAGTAGTTGCATATGAAACAAACAGCTCTTCTCTCTGTCTATCCTGGGAAGGCTCCTTCTCTGACCACAGAGCGCTCCTTGGAAAAACAGGTGTTCAAGCGGCAGCCTTTTTTGACAGAAATGTCACTTTGCTAGTTTGTCTCTTTTGATATCACTGTCCTGCCCCCCCCCCCAATAAATCTTTTCAGCTTGTTGTTCAAAAATAGTAGATGGGACAAGTGTGTCATCTTAAGCGCTCACATTGTACTTGTATATTTAATGTAGTTGCTGTTGTATCCATAATTCAGCCGTTCTAATTTGAACCTCAGTGTCAGCAAACATCATCAGAGCTGTTTCATAAGCACTATACTCCCAGTTGTTTTCCTGTTTGCTTATCTGATCCAGGCACCACTTGGCTGAGATCCTCCACAGAGGCAGTGTAGCTACTGCTGCAGCATTTTGGCTTGCAGGACTGCACAGACAGCAAGCAGGCTTTGAGTCATCACAAGTGAAGCAGCTTGACAGAGGGGCCTCACTGGTCCTTAGAGAGCCACACTGCAGCACTCTGTCTCCCCCAAGTGGTGCGTCATTGCACCCCAGGACCATCAGGACCATCAACGCTTGGACTTCCCACTGTACAGTCTGATCATGTACACATTCGTGCCCAGTCTGTCTTTTGTTTCCTGATGTCTTCGTGTGTGTGTGTGTGTGTGTACAGAGCAGGTGTCACTTTGTTTAGAGGGTGCTGACGAGCATGACTTACATCAGTCAAGAACGGGGTCAGCTCCTCTACAAAGCTTTGGGAATCAGGGGTATTTTTGCCTGTGTGTCCTCTGTGGCTATCAGGTTTAACAGGCTGGCTGTGTATGGTGGGTCAGGCCAGACTGGGAAAAATGATACCTCCATCCACAGGAGACAGGACACACGGCCTCACTCTATTCCATGCTATGTTGCACATGCTAACGCTTGTTAGCATGTGCAACACAGGCACTTCAGAAAGAGCGGTGTCATCAGACATGTGTACTCTGATATAACTTTTGAGCATGGAGCAGTCTGATACCTGAGCTGTAAAGTGAACCTTTAATCGATATTGGTCTTTCCTCCTGTTCATTATGTTGTCCTTCCTTTTGTATTTATCCTGTCTTCTTCTTCTGTCACAGGTATGAAACGTCCGTTCAGCCCGTCAGCTGTGCCGAACGCCGAGCTGGACAGGAGGGGGTTTGGTGCCCGGCTGGGAGTGCAGATGGACGCCGAGCTTTGCTGCGACACCCAGGATGAGGGTGCAGTACCAAATGAGCAGACACCAGGGGGCACCCTGCCTTCTGCACTCAACAGGCCCAAAAGGGAGAGAAAGCAGCGGAGCTACACATTGTGTGAGGTCTGCAACATTCAACTCAACTCAGCCGCACAGGCCCAGATCCACTACAACGGCAAATCCCACCAGAAGAGACTCAAGCAGATCAGCAATGGCAAGTTGCCAAGTAACACAGGTAGGCCTGGAGCACTGCTTGGCTGACCACTTTGTTTGTTTATAGTTGAAAAATCAGATATAAATTCTGGACATTGGATAAAGAGCTCTACCACTGGATTTTGTAACCCCAGTCTAGCACAATAGGGCCATGCAGATTAACAGAATCCCACACACTGTTCACAGTACACTGTCACCAGCCTCTGTGTGCCAATCCCCTCTACTTGTATTCAATAGAAGTTAAACAAATTGGATTCTATTTGCTGAAATGTGTTCAGACAGAGCCTTGGGCTGAGGACACAATCACATGCACGCACACACACGCACACACACACACACACAAGTGGAACAGAGCTGAGTGAAGTCAGCAAGTGAGAAGCTAATTAAGTGCTGTTTGTGTTTGATGGTTGTGTTCCTGGGAGTGATGCGGCTGGAGTTAAGTTGGACATTTTGTCATTCTAGTCACAGCCTCGATTAGGACTCTGCTCCGGGGGGAATCAGTCTTTCAGTTAAGTTTGACTCATTCACACTCCCGGCCTCTCTTTTGCTCTTTCTTCAGCCTTGCCAAAAGGATGCACACACACAATACTCTTAAAACACACAAATATAAAAGTATGCAGACAGGCAGTAAGCTCCATGCCCCTGTAAGTAAATAAATAAATAGGAATAACAATTTGGAATTCAAGCTCAAATTGCCATAGGAGTAGAGACAAGTCGACTGAGGGGTCACAGTTGTACGTGGCTGTTAAGTTGATTCTTGACACTGAGAATCATGGTGATTGTGTCTCAGCATAGCAGGTTTCCGAGCTGGAAGACGTCTGTCTGAATTAACCAATCACATGGCCTACATCTGCCCTCCAGAACTGCACACTGTCAACAGCCAACAGGGCCTCGCAGATAATTTGGTCAGATGCATGTGTGTTTATATCTGTGCATTTGTGTGTGTCTTAATCCGTGTTTCTGAAAGAGCTTGGTAATATTTGAACCAGCACTATCTGAAAAGGGCATTTGGTAACATCAGGATATAAAATCTTCCAAAGCAAGTGAAATAATCTCATCCTAGTGGTAGATCTATATTGTTTAATGTCAAACCCTGAAAAGATATTTATTTCTAAGGCAGCACTGGACTGATGCTGAAGGAAGTAGGCTTGTTCAACACTTCAATTTCCAAGATAGCTGGTGAAATCTATATGGAGTCAATACACCCTTTAGCAAGGCACTTAACCAAATGCTCCAACATAGCTGCTCAGTGGACAGTGAACAATAGGGGGCAGTTTCTATGATGCTCACACTATTTATTTTTGAAAATGTCCTTTTGTAGCATCTGAAGCAGGTCTTAAAAGATCAAAAATTCTCTGTTAAATAAAAATGGATAAAGCCATTAAGAACACTTTTTTTAACACTGATTTTCCCTATAGCTGATGTCTGAGCAATGCTGTAGGAAGAGCTATTTGTAAAACTCACTGTAGTGCTGCTTTAATAGCTGTATAATAGATAATACATTATTTAACTTGATGAGATTACACATGATTATTTTAATTGTCAAGTTATCATCCTGTGAGCTCAAAGTGTACAGTTCTTATTATACTTAATGAGTTTTATTCCAAATACGTTATCTTTATCCTTTTTAAAATAATGGATAATTATTTGGATAACACTGTTTATAGGGTGAAGCAGTTTCTTGAAATAACATTTACATAATTTTGTTGCCACTTTTGGTTACTGTGCAATAGAAAGAAGAACTGTGTGTTCAGAATTGGCTGTATTAGCCTGTTTTATTATTTTTAATGAGCACCTTTTCTTTTTACTATTTTGTATGGATTTCCTTGTTGGGACTGTATTATATTACAATAACAGGTGCCTTCAACTGTCATACCCATGGAGGGTTAAAAAGACTAAAAATGAGGGTTTCCAACCTCTTCGTTTACAATCAAGAAATGATTTGTGTTCTTTGACTAGTACACTGAGTAGTTGAAAGCCAAGGATAATGATTTATCAGTGGCTCTAAGTCTGTCTTTGTATCTATGTTCTAAGAGATGGATGGATATTGCTGTCATCACACTGTTCCGCTGTACTCTTAGAGGAAGGAAATACTGAATTAAAGTACATAAGAACACTGTAATTCATTGTGCTTAAGCTCACACTGTGCCATGGGATCAGTTAAGTTCAGCTTTTGTTCATCCACTCTCCATGGAGTACTATGCAAGGACTTCAAGAATTATAGTTTGTGAATAATATGGCTTATGTGTAAATCAAATTGAGATCATTTGATTGAGAGGGACTCGGCTGCAACGCACTGTAAATATGCCAAAAGTCTAAAGTCCTCCAATGCAAAGCAGTTTTGTTAAAAGCATTCAATTTAAGACTGAATACATTTAATAAACTTGCCTTTTTTTGGTGGGGGGAGATCAGTGTAATACTCTTTTGTGACATGTGAATGAAAAATTAAACACTAAACAAGATGAAGAAGACTACATGCTAATGCGGATCCAATGAAAAGCACATTTCTGCCCTCCGTCTACACTAAGCTGTGCTGAGTTTGGGTGCTCCATTGTGGCTAAATTGTTGTGCAGACATGAAAAACAGATTTTTTGAACATGCTGACATATGATTGTCATATGAGGAGTTTTTCATAAAACTTGGCAGTGATGTTAAGAGGCAGTCTTCTGTTGCCTATGATTCTGTGATTGCTTAATGCAGGTTTTGTCATTGACGTATTCTGTTTTATTTCGTCAGAAGTCTGCATGAGTATGAAATATTGATTTAATTCAGGAGTATTATGCAGCACCTAAGGAATTTGTTAGGCAGCAGTTATGGTATTATTTTAGCCGTGCTTCATGTGACAATACACACAAAAATATGTCAGCAACACATGGCTCTGAAGCAGAAAGTTAACAGTCACAGAGGAGAGTATGTCATTGACAGTGATTGTCAAAAGTGTAAATGTAGCATTTTGTTGTTTGCAAAGAAAAAAGAGGACATTAAAACATTTTTTTCAATGTGGGCAGCAAAACTTTTCGAAATTTGTTCTGAAAATGCCAGTGTTTACAGAAAACTTTCAATGGTAAACAGTGTTTTCAGATTTATCGCCATTAGTGTGGTCAAGGCCTGAGATCAGCACATACGAATTCCACTTATTCTGAGCTGAAAATTGGGTTTTAGCATTTATACACAAAGTGCTTAGGTCTTACTTTTTGGTGAGAACTTCTTCACCCATAAAACACCCATGAGTCTAGTATTTCGGAGGATTTGTATGCTGATGGGCCCAGAAAAACATGGATTTTTATGTGTACATGTACATATCTGTCTTACATTTGCATGTGTGTCTGCATGTATGCATGCGTGCATGTTTTATGTATAATTAAATACAAAAACAACATACACACACTCAGTCATTCACACGCATACACATACAATCCACAGCATTTAAGGAGCTGGCACTGTTGGTTCTAATCGGCCCTTATCAGTGGCTGTTTGCCTGATTCAGCATGTTCAGTCTGCAGCAGAGGCAGCCGGTGACATGGAGCTGTCTGGCTGCTGCTCAGCCTAGCAAATTGGGAATTTCATCATGCGATAACTCCTTAATTTTTAACTGCACCTTTTCTTTTTTATTACACAAACAAAAGACGGCAGACTGACCACATCAGTTCAAAGCAAAGCAAAACAAAACTTTTCCAGTTCTGCAAGTTTTTATCAGACATATTCTTGAAACTGATTCACAGTGGTGGTAAAATGGCTACTTTGTTTTGTTTGTGTCTCCTCAATGCTGGGTCTTTCTTTTTGGATTACAAACTGATCAGTTATTTCTTCTCAGAGAAGTGCAGAACACACACACAGCAGTCAGCTTACCATCAGCTCTACTCTTTGCTCTGTGTTCAAGTGCAGCTTTTAACCGAAGACATGAGGCGATGCAAAGTGTTTTATCATTCTGCCTTTGTCGTCACTAGCTCTTTGAGGTCGATTTGGTGTGTCAGGATGCTTAGATGCAGCAGACCGGCAAGCATGGAACAAATTTAATAAATTCTATAATATACCAGAAACTCTGTCATACACGCAGGCCACGTGCTGTCTAAATTCCCTGTTTTGGTACACTGCTGCAGGTGATGCAGACTGCATATATAAAGGTTTGTGGGTATATGTTTATGTGTTGTGTAGTGTGTGTGTGGGGCGCAGGGAATGCTGAACTCTTGTGGTGTGCAGATTCTCTCTGACATGCAGTCACAATCACACAGCCTTATCTCTGCTCACCTTCTGCTGACTCCCTCAGGCAGCCAGCCCTGCTGTGTCCTCAGCACCACCACAGCTTCTCTGCTGTGTATGTGTGTGTCTGTGTACGTATGTGCGCATCCTCCATGTCTGGTTCAGATATTTTTAGAATTCATAAATGCTGCAGAGACTGTAACTTGTGCTGTGGAAACATAAATACATGCTTTGGTGCATCTTTGTTTATGTCAGCCCACAAATGTACAGTAAGGCATCTGTTCCTCGTATGGATGTTTATAGGTTTATAGATTCGATGAATAACAAATACCTATTTTTCTTTTAAATCAATGTGTGCATGTGTGTGTGTTACTCCCAGCGAATAGTCTCCATGTCTGCATGTGTTTCCCTCCCTCTCTGCTTCACTGAGCTGACAGTGGGTTCAGGCTCTTATTTCTCTCTCTCCTGTCTCCCCTCCCTCCTTCCTCTTTCTTCTTCCTCATCTCCCCCTTCTTTTGGCATGGATGCTGGACATGTGGCGCAGCCAATCCTACTGAAAGATGAATGTGCCAGTGATTAAGTGATTTCACTCCATTATCATGGAGAATAATATGTAGAGAAGCTTTCTGAAAGATCTGGATGGAGAGAAGGAGTCCAGATGTTTGGGTGACAATGTGAGTTTAGGTGTTAATTTATGCAGTTCATGCCCATTTATAGCTTAATGTTTCATAACGGGTGATATTAAAAATTCACTGAGTGCATTTTAAAATTAAGGTGGCAATGATGTTGCTCCATTAAGGGAATGTTTAAGGTGTGGCCAAAAAAATTACAAATCCAACACCAATTAGGTGTTTTTCCATCAACTAGGCTGAAGCAAATAGGTTTTCTGAAGATAGAAAACAACAAATCCGCAAGATATTTTTTACGTTGTCATGGTTCTTTTATGGTTGCTAATGCTGGCTATATTTCATCCTGTCCAAAAAGACAATCACAATGCTTGCAATATTTCAATGCCATAGAATTTTTATTTATTTTTTTTTTACCAAAGAGAAAAACTGTTGGTGGATAGATATTTTACAGATGTTGATATGTCATTATTTATTTGCATTTAATGTGATTGCAACATTATTAAAAAACACCTTTCCAACTGAAACGCTTCATCCTTTGTAATTCTTTTCATTGTTATTTACTCAGAAATACAAGGAGAAAAGTCCAGGTGACATTGGTGACTCATAGTTTGAGTCTAACTAATCTAATCTAACTTCAAGTTGAAAACAGAAATTAAGTCCAGATGCTATTCCTTATTCTCCTTATCTCATTATGTTTGTCTCTCAGGGAATCTCTTGCCCTCACAGCACGTACTATGTCAATGCGTCATACTGTATGTGTAATGTGAAGCTGCAGTGCATCCAAACATGTGCACAGCGAGATGTATATTACACCTTCAAAAGACTTGTGTATTTATATTCAGGCGTCTTGATTTACATCCTGTCTTTCACAAAGTTATATATGTGAAGTTGGATTCTTGTTGTTATTGAAAGCATTACATTTACATCCGCATTCCCACAGATTTTACATTGACACATTTAGTTGACACAAGCTGCTGACAGGAGTTCTGTACATTAAGGACACTGAGCAGAAACACACGTACAGTAAGTTGCAGAATTCAAATCTGTGACAGTGTTAAGCTTGTTAACAAAAACATCATTAACACTTTACTCATTATTTATTTGAAAAGCAATGTCTTCACTTATTAGTTTAGAAAAAGCTGGATAGCTTCCATTTAGACTAAATAAAAAATAAATTCTGCTGTTTCTCATATAAACTAGCTCATCATGAGTGAAGTGGGATAGCAGTAATATTACTTGTCCAAGTTAAGTCTCAAGTCAATCAAAACAAGAGTCAAGTCTCTTGTCTTGTCAAAGGGAACCCCAAGTCAATGGCAATTTCAAGTCAAGGTACAAGTCTTCATAATTCTGCAACTGCAAAGTACTTGCAAGTTAGTTGCAAGTCCTTCAGGTCTTTGAATGCTGGCCATGAAAATGGCACGACATTTTAACATTTTCTTTCAAGGTTTTGTTAGTCGTAGTTTTTACATAGCTGACATCAATGCAAAGGCCTAATAATTAAATAATCAAAATGTCTGGCTATGCAAAACTTCTCTGTTGCTGTGCCTTTTTTTAGACGTGTATGTTCTTTCTTCAACCTCTCAAGTCATGTTAAAGGTGCCCCACAGAGTTTTGACCGAATCAAGTCTCAAGATCAAATTTTTGGGACTTCAGTCTGACTTTAATCCAAGTCTCAAGTCTGCAGCTCTGTTTATTACTTCAACTGGAATAGTAATTATAAAATCGTTAGTAAATTTCTGTGATGCATCACTGCATGTGATCTTTTTTATATTAAAGGATACTTTCTGTAAACAGCAGGCAATTTAAGCACCCATATTTCATCTTCACTGTTTGCAAGTGTGTGCGTGTTTGTTAGCTAGTAGGCACATGTGTGTTGGTGCATATAAGCATGAAACCCCATTTACTTTCTCTCTCCTCCAGTGTTGCCGTTCTCAGTGGAGATGTTGGGAGGTCTCAGACTTCCTCTGACCCACCACTGAGCAGCAAAGAGTCCAATCCTCTGAGGGAGACAGGCCGCAATCCTTTATAATTAGCATTGTTATTAACAAGGACATGCAGCCTGATGCACCAAAATATGGAGATGGACAATTAAAACATACTGCGCCCCTGATGGAAATGCCTTTTGCACGTGGACTCACACACTTGCTCACGAACATACACACGGCTAAATTGTGTTCACTATAAATAATCCTCCTTTTCAGAGCAGATGATCAAATAATGATGGAAGTGTGTGGAGAGAGTGAGGGAAGAGAAAAGGGATGGAGAGAGTGGACAGCAGCCTTGCCTGATATGACCCAACAGAGGCGCCTGTGGATCTATAAATCTAACAGTCTAACAACACACTGTTGTCTGTGTGTGGTTGTTTGTATTTTCCCTTGTGTTAATCTTCCTTAGCTTTGTGCGGAGGTATGAATGTGTCATGTGTTTTCTGTGAGAGACAGAACACAAGAGGAGGAGAGAGAGAGAGAGAATTTGCATTTGTTTTTCTCATGGTCCTCCATATCTCATTTTCCTTTGTTTTGTGTATATTTTTTGCTGTGTGTGTGTATGTTTGTGTGTGTATGTAATGTGAGCTTCCTCTTCATGGTTAGTCTCTTCATCATGGTCCCTGTATAACTATCTCTCTGGCTGTGTTTTAATAAAGCGTGAGGAATTGGATTAAAGGCAAGGATTTTCTGCTTGAATGCATTTGCGCATCTGCGTTTTATTTTTGTGCTGCCTTGCCATTTTGCTATTTTTTTCCCCAGCGGAGAGTGAAAGGACTTCCCTCCCCACGCATTTGGACATACAGTACATGTGCATACAGTACGTTGACTGTGCGTGGTGTTCGTGTAGTGGCTTTAGTGTCTGTCTCGATCTTTGTGCATCATTGAGTGTCTCTGGTTGGTCTATTTGATGTTTTCATCAATTCCGAGCTTACGGATAAATTACTATGTAGCTGCTGGTTGTCGGCTATGTCTAATTCCAGAAAACACTTGCTTCCTCTTTATGTCATTTGGGCAAACATTAAAATCTCCACAAACAGTAGCAAATGATCAAAACTATTATAAAAACAAAAATATGCTTTAAATGAATGAGAACACTGTGCAGTAAATTAAAATCATGATGCGGACATAGAGGAGATTGCAGTGACCTTTTTTATATCTGCATGAGTTAACCATAATCCCAAATCATTTTAGAAAACTTTAGTAACTAAAAAACCCTTTCTTCCCCTCAGTGTCTTTTCCTGGTGTTGGAAGTTATGTAAATCTCCTGAAATGCAACATGGCTGTGGAGTCCTGCACTTTGCTCCCACCCTTCTACCTCCGATAACCCCGCTCACTGTCCTTCTCGCTCCCTCCTCCCTGCTTCGCCCCAGGGTGCGCCCCTCTACGTGACAGCAGTTCAAACTCTGGAAAAAGGTCGAGGGGCATACCAGGTCGACACACAGGGCCCAGTGGAGCGAGAAACGTGAGGAGCGGTGCTTATAAAGCCACGGGGAGAGGGGCTCATCTCTCAGAAATCATCCGATGTCTGTGTTTACCCGGGCTCTGACAGGTCGTTCGGCTCTGTCTGTGGAGAAGGCCAAGCGAATCTCTCTGTGAGCCCTTATCTGGCTTGTCTGATACACAAACCCATATTGCCACAGCTGCCGTAGACATATCTGCTAAATGAATTGAACTGTTTGCCAGTTTGCTAAATGTCAGAAAATATCATATCAGTCAGTTTCAACAGTATTTTGTCAATTTGGTCACCTAGTGCGACCTTCTCTTTCTTTCTCACTCACTGTTGCCCTCATTCCCTCTCACTGTGTCCTTTTTTATTCTCAATCTGCAAATAGAGAATAAATACCAATAAAAATAAAATAATAATAATAAAAAAATAATAAAAAGCCCAATGAGTAAAACTCATTGGGCTTTTTATTGGTATAAAAGTGTTGTAAATGTGTTTGTGCACGTCATGGAGAAAATGATTTTTTTATCCAGCTCCTCCATCACACACTGAACATCAGTAGCAATATTGTACATTTCATATAGAAATAACAAAGGTACAATGTGATGAGCCTCTCTCTTTCTCTCTAACTCTCTCTCTTTCTGCCAATTTTGCCCTCTTCCCCCAGTGGCTCATTGCAAACAAGCCCATGAAAGGCTTTCTTTCTGGGCAGAGAAGAGTCCTTTTAACAACCCCCCCCCCCATCTCGCCTCCACCTTAGCCATCCTCTGAGCCCCATCATTACATGCCTTTAGAAGGGCAAAATTACAGCAGAGTGACTTATTACCAGCTGTATCGAGGGACAGGGATGGAGGTTAGAGAGGGAAAAGATAGGCAGGAATAAAGGGCAGATAGCGAGTGATAAAGCATATGAGGGAGAGGAACAAGGAAGATGGCGGTGGAAGAGGGGAAGGATCACATTGGTGAGACTGAGATAGAGGGAAGGGGTAAAGATTAGAAAGGAGATTGAGAGGCTGGCTTGAATAGAGAGTGGGTGGTGTGTGTGAGAGAGAGAGAGAGCGAGAATCAGACGTAAACAAACACTGCCATTTACAGAGCGAGGCAGAGCTGCCTGCTAATGGACACATAATATATGGCCCCTGAAAGTTTACTCTTCCTCACAGTTCCCAAAGTTCACATGTACCTCCCATCCTTCACATCCAGCGCCTTGCCAACTGAAGCAATGCACTATGGGATGCCAGAACCAGCTCTGCGGAGGGTCACTGAGTTTTTGTCTGCCAGTATTGGGATATTACAGCATCATTTTTTGGAATTTGATCTAACCTCATGAGAGCCCTTGTATCACATCGAATGAGTGGAATCAGCTGCAAAGCAGTCTGATAGTGTCGGAGAGTTTGCTAGTGCACCATCCGGTGGACCTCCGGAGACCCTTGTTGTGTTGTACACAAAACTGAAGTAGACAAGCTTTAGTAAACAGA
Source organism: Siniperca chuatsi (assembly GCF_020085105.1). Taxonomy (NCBI): domain Eukaryota; kingdom Metazoa; phylum Chordata; class Actinopteri; order Centrarchiformes; family Sinipercidae; genus Siniperca; species Siniperca chuatsi. The sequence goes on along the minus strand of NC_058062.1, from coordinate 7,085,987 downwards.
TGTAAACTAGGTGGAATGGGATGAGAGTGAGAGTGGGAGGAGGACACGTGTGATGCACTAACAAACACAGAAATAGACATCTCACTGGCGTAGATGACAGTAGCTTTTCGCCTAACGCACCCACAAAGGAAAACACACTCACATCCTTGTGCCTTTATTTCAAACTGACAAACAAACATATTTGTGACATCTGGGTTTGTACCAAACTCAAACTGAATCACATGATAATACAAACGTAACGAAGTGTTAACACGTACTGTATATGCAGTAGGATACACGGGGATGCAGTGGGGAAGCCTGCAAACTGAGGTTACTGTAGCAGTGCACTTTCCCCCAGTGAATGTTTGTTTGGTCGCTCGTTCAACAAGCTATTGTGCAGCACAAGACGTGTGTTCATGTTTGTGAGTTAGATAAGAAGGAAACTTTAGCAGGGAAGCTATTGTGGGTTGTCTGTGTCTTGTGTCGTATAGCAGGCTGCTGTCTGGCTGTTAATCAGTGTGACCGTCTGTCTATGATAGAACGCTGATAATACGCTGAACGCTGTATTGTTTCCATACAGCCAAATTGATTGGCTGTATGGAAACAAGTTCTCCATCTGTATAGACGGAGAACTAAAATATAATAAGAAATAAAACAAAACAGCCAAAAATAAGAGAGTTTTTGTGCAGTTACAGCTGAAATTTAATAAAGGAAAAAAAAATCGAATGCACAGGGTAACGAGTGATTTACGGGGAAATACACTCAACAATACTTTCCTGGAAATAGGAGATTTTGGTTTTAATGCCTAATGATAATGATCTATATGACTGCACATGATGTGATGTTTCTAAGGACAGGACTGAATTTGATCCAGTTTGTGTCCCAACATGCATTCACCTGACATACTATACTGTACTGTAGGTATGCCAGTTCTTCAAGGTTTTATGCAAATACTCCCAGTTCTCTGGTGAGCATGGCCAGAAGAGACAACTACAGCTCCTCCGGACTCTCCCACACAAACATGTAAACACACACACACATACACACAGTGCCATTTAGAGAGCGAGCGAGGCAACTCATGGATGATTTTCATTGTTATTCATGTATTAATTTATTCGGTCATGGCAGACGTGAAACAGGCCTGTAATATGCAGATGTGGTTTTGTTTCTCGATGGGAATTTTCCGGTCCACTGCCTCTAGCTGCCACTAATAATAAAGACAGGCAAGGAAGGTGGAGGAGGAAAGGGGGGAGGGGAGGGAAGGCGGAGAGGGGAGTTAGAGAGGGACGGTTGGAGTTGTCAAGATGCCTCCAGCCATACACCAGCTCTCAAACAAATCCCCCACTCCCTTTTCTCCACACACACACACACACAGTCAGACACACACATGCAAGCAGTGACCAGGTGTGATCTTGCTGTGAATGATCTTGTCCTTGACATGAAGGTGAGCATGTAGAGTTGTCCTCTCTCTATTGTTGACAAGATGCCTGAGCAGCTGCATGCTGGTGCTCCTCTGTCTTTAGATCAGAGCTGATTTTAAATTGGCTACAGTTAATGTAACAACACCATTAAGATACAAGGCAAACACTTTTTTTTTTTTTACCTGCTACCCACGGGATAATTAAAACTCAAGATGTGGCTTAAAAAACTTCAGCCAGCTACTTTTTTTTTACCCTTGTCAACCATCAGCGTTTATTTCCCAGCTCATAAAGAAAACAAATATCTCTGTTATGCAGCTGCTAAAAAGCTAATGCATTTTTATGTGCTGCTTTATTGAAATGCTCACTGTGAGTGGTGCAGACTTGGTACGGAAATAAGCAGTTGAACAAACTGACTGTGTCACTACCCAAGACATAAATAGCCAAGGACTGTAAGACACCCTTTAGGCAATTGGCTGTGAGACATGTTGTTTTCTGCGTGTGTTGTGGCACCAGGGTTAGTTCCTGCGGGAGGGTCATAGGCGTGGAACATTGCCATGCCGGAGGAGTAATGATGTCAAAGCAAGATGCTAACAGGCAGTGAAGGATTCTCTCTATTTTCTCTTCGCCGCTGAATTTACAAGAGATATTAACCCCCTCCCGTCTGTGTGACTGAGTGGTGCAATGGCAGCTAGAGGAGAGGAAGAGTTCATGTAGCCCTGGAAGAGTTCATGTAGAGATGGATGAAAATCAAAGCCAATCACACAGGGCTATAACTCAGATGTTGAGCTATTTAGAATTAAAGAGGAAAGAATGAGAGACATCAAAAAGGAGGAGAGGCAGGTGAAAAGAAACTTTGGATGCATATATACTGTTATGGTCAGCTAAGACAAATTAAAAAAAGATATATAACCATCATTTAAACCAGCAATGCAAATAAAATGCTCAAAGTCTTAATTTATTACAGTTTTTTCTATATAATACTATCAAAATAAAAGGATAATACTGTCTTTATATACCAAAACAAACTAAGAAAAAGGTAGCACAAAAATTCAAGTCAAGGAGGACAAAATACTTACATTCCATTTGTTTATTTTTTGGAATATGCTCATTGGATTTTGGGTTTACCACTCCACTGAAAATCCTTTTGCTGAAGTGCAACCTCTTTTGTCAATACTACTGTCTTTATATAGTTTTGGAATAGTTTGAAACCGTTTCCTTTCATGCACTGTATATTGTGAATTTACAGGGATAGACAATAAAATACCAATTTAATTAAAAAGGAATTTAACTTTTTAAAATCTTGATTACAGTTGTGTAGCAATACTGCAAAGTTTTCAAAGTAACATGAGACCACAAACAAAGCACAAAGGCAAGATGCAAACAAATCAAAATGACTTAATATGTCATGGGAAAAAATTCAGAAATCATGAACACAAACAAATGCCATCAACAAAGAGGAACAGAATTGCAGAGAGATGACGAACATACACACAGTACACAGTCATTGTATTTTTGTCATATGTTTATTTTGTCTAGCACAATTTTCTGCCAAGTGGGTTAAAGGCAGGTTTACACTTATACTACTAGTCTATATTACTAGTACTGCTACTACTACTACTACTACTACTACTACAATAAACCAGTGGTAAAACAAGTATTCAGATCCTTGACAAAAAATAGCAACACATTGTTACATTTCAAGCAAAAGTCTTACATTTAAAATCTTAAAGGTGCTCCGTAAATATACATTCAGTGTTTCTCACCAAAACGCATTGTGTGTGTTTTTTGAGGTCTGAAAAAATGTGTTGAATGCATTTCCTTCCTCATAAAATGTTTGCAAAGCTAGTTTTTAAAAAAATATTTCAGTGTGCATTGTTTACATCCATTTTTGTAAGCTAGCAGCCGCCTTCTTCACTGTCTTTGTTATGGCATTGGTAGATTTCTTTGTGCGTTACCACTGCCAACTCTGTCAGTGGAATAGCATAAAACTGGCGTAAGGTCTCACGGTGCTCATGCATGTGTGTCACACAAACAAAATGGGGGGCCCACTGTAAAAGCATTATCCATACCGCTACTAGTTATTAAAAATTCCACAGTGTACCTTAAAATGAAAACACAGAGGTATTAATAGCAAAGTATATTTGTGTCAAAAGTAAATATACACACAATGCAGTTGAATGACCCCTGTTGAGTTATATTATATTATATTATTGCATAATTTTTACTGATGCATAAATATGCAAGAGGCATTTTAATGTTGCAGCTGTTTTTTGATTTAACCTGCTAAGTAACTGTTACTAAAGCTGTCAAATAAATGTGGAATAAAAAGTACAATGTTTCTCTCTGAAATGTTATGTGGTAGAAGTATACAGTAACAGAAAATTGTAATAATCGAGTACCTCAAAACTGTACGTCAATACTATACATTCCACCGCTGCTATAAACACAAACCTCACAGCATCTATCATGCATGCTGACGTCTTGTTCTCCTGTGATTTGTAGCCCACAGGCATGCACCAAGGCCGGAGTCCAAGCTGTGTCAAATCAGCAGAGTCTTCACCAGAGGCCAAATCTGTAGCGTATAATTAGCTTTTAATCAGCACCCTCATTCAGGCAAGCAGTAAAGATTAGCCCAGCTTGGGCTCAGCTTAAAATAGGCATTCATAAATGTGTGTGAAAGCCTCTGACCCATCGCATCCAATCATACACACACAATACCAAGCTCCCTCCGTGCTGTCCTCTCTCTTCTTGCTTTCCCTGCTCATGCCTGTAAAGCTCCTCTTTATTTTCCCCTCTCTCTTCTCCTGTCTCTTCTCCGAATTTGTTAACATTTTCCAGGGATGTTGGTCTACCAATCCTCATTTTTAAAACCTCTGCTGTTGAAATCCAGTTCATTGTTTGCCAGTGTGCAAGGGCACAAGGACATGCACTTACATACAAGCCACATAAGACAACAAGCTCGACCTTCATGACACCTTCTGCGCTGGAGGGTCTATTTAGATAATCCAATATGGAGAATTTAAAGTGAGTGTCTTTATTAAAAAAGCTGCTGGGGTTCGAGAGCGTAACATTTTCGATGAGCTCGTCTCGTCTAATCCCTGCCTCTCTCTGGGGTGAGCTGCAGCATTTATGCCAGTAATGAAGTGCAGTGAGATGAAAGCGTTTTTAATGGGATTTAGTTAAACTGGGACACAAACCAGAAAGTCAGGCAGACTGGAGGATAACACTTCCTCAGCATCACAGCCAACGTCATTGTTATTTCTGCTCTCATGCATGACTGGCTTGCATGCTGCTATTATTTAATGAATATGTGTGTCACCTCTCTTTTCTATTGGCTATGATAAATGTCAATCACAGACCTCCTGTTGTAAAATTGTAATCGTATTGCTCCTGTGGTTTTTCTTTTCCTCCTGTAATTTTTCCAGTTGACTTTGTAATTTTCCTCTTTCCTCGTTCTCCGCTCACACGCCTCATCCTCTGTTGGTCGACAGTGAACAAGGAGTGACTGTACTATATGTTGCAGGTTGAGTCGGCACATTGTGTGAGTGTATGTTTGTAGATGACAGGTTGGTTGGGTGGCTGGCTGGTTCAGGTTCAGTCTCTAACAGCCAAATATGTTCTGATTCACATCTACATTATGTGTGTGTGACAAGAGCTCCAGCTGTAGAGCTCTGCAAGGTGACATGGTGCAAGACTGTGCGTGTGTGTGTGTGTGAATGTATTAGAGCTTCTTTGCTATCCTATACTGTATCTATCTTACATCGAGGCATTACCTTGTGTGCAGTAGACTGTCGGTGTGCAGAAGAAAAGATATTTTGCTGGAAGTTGAGACACAAAGCTAGCCCCAGGCAGTCTCTTTCTTCTATGATCTGGAAGAAACCACAGACACACACACACAGCACGCACAGACACACACACACACAGCACAGCTTTATTAAAGCACTAAGAGACCCAGCGTAAAAGGTACATAACTTTGCCACAAAACTCAGAATTGTTGATGTTCAAAATGGAAATGATGGGACGTGAGAGTGAAATACATTAAGATTTTTGGGCTGATTATAGTTAGATTTAGACGTCATGACTGCACAAAGTAGGACTTTCTGTGGTCTGAGTCAGTTACAGTTGACAGTTGGGGGAAAAATCTAACTGTGTGTCATGTCTAAGGATTCAAATCTTTTGCCTTCTAGGCCAGTTGTTGCCAGTTGTTGCAGTTAGATTGTGCGTGTTTTATGGCCGGAATTGGGACCAACTGAAAACTGAAAAAGTGGTGTTTTAAGAGAATTATTCTATAATCCATTTGATCTAGGTCTCTGACTGCTGAGGTGATGTTTACCTTGGTCTTACATATTTCACTAACCTTCAGCTCTTTGCAGTTACAAACCTTGTTGCCCACATATTTTACCTGAAGATGGCTTTTTCCTTAGTTTCCTCACCTTTTCGGCATAATTTGCAGTGTAAATGAGCAAGGCAAATAGTTTGCTGACAAATGTCTATTTCTATTTTGGTAAAGTAGCACTCAAAAATGTATGTTTTGCAGGATTTGGGGGATTGCCTGTGCCTGCCAGTGTAGTCTACATGTTGCTCATTGTGTTGTCTGATGTATTTCTGAACATCCAGACTGTCAATCAACAGTCTGTGTTGGTGGATGTCAGTGGTTATGTGTGGGGTGTCTGGGCTCTGTATGTATTTTTCTGTGTTCCCAGCTTTAGACGTGCCACACACTACACCTTCTGACACTGCAGACAAAGCAAAATGGGATTTGCATACCAGGAAACAAATCACTGTGAACGGCTGTCGCAGTGAAGCTTTCAGCCTGTGGGAGCCAGTGTGTGTGACCAGCGCAGAGTCCAGCTCACTCCAGCCAGCCAACGATCCTGCTGCTGCTGTGATGAGTTTGGCTCATGACCTCCTCGGGGGCCATGCTGCCATATTGGCCCCCCGCTTATTGTTCTGTCAACAGCATCTGTTGGGCCCGATAACAGGATTAGACCAGCCCCCTATAGGCTGGCTGGATCTAGCCTGGATTAGCCAGCAAGGCCTATGTTTTTATACATGTGTTTGCGTGTGTGTGTGTGTGTGGATGGAATTTTAACTCAGAGTCTATCCTTTATATCCTGTCAGAGAACTGAAACCAGCTCTCATCCAGCAGCTAACGCCTAATTTCATTTTCCAATCATATTTTTCCTCTATCAATACTATACTTTCCAGATCTCTTACAGCACAGAGAGCCTATACTTTATGGGTTCACTGCAAGGGTGAACATTTTATTAAGAATGGGCTCAAGTGCAAAGTAAATTGAGCATTATTATCTCGACAAATGGACTGAAGGTCATGTCAAGGTCCAGCAGTGTGTGGCTCATGAATATTACATTTACGTTTCTCTACAACTTCATTACACGCCGTCCTGATTTTCTAGGTCAGAGACGGAGGCATACAGATGAATACCTGGATTATAATCCCATGAAAAGTAAAGCAGGGTTATAATAATCTCTTTCATATCATTGTCTTGTTTGTTGTGGCGCCTTCCAGAGTCATTTATCAGAAAATCAGTACCAAAGACAGGCCAACAATAGCTCTTAAAGTCTGGGAGACAAACACACAGACACAGGTCGATAATGGCCTTGACACCCAGTAGGGATCTGAGAGGCACACAGGAAGGGCACAATGCCAGGATACACAGTGGGAATCTCACAGGAGCATGGCAACAACTTCCCCAGCCTCCTTGACTTCCCCCTGGGATACACAAATCCCACTTCCCCCTCCCAATGTTTTTCCCACTGAGAATATACCTGCCAATGTGGTCGTGCTCCTGTGACATTCCTGCCAAGCCGCGCACCAGCTGATCTGTTTGCTTCCATTTGACCCAGGAATTTGGCAGTATTTTGGATTAAAAGTGCATGTGAGACCTGGTTTAGTGTGTGTTTTTCCCATGTCTGTGTGTTTCTGTGTCAAACATACCGGTGAGACCTTGGGGGAAAAAAAACAAACCAGAGCTACCCTCAGTGGCTCAGAACAGAGTAGGGATTGTGAAAGAGAAGCTGAGGAGAAGAGTAAATAAACTAGTTGTCAGTGACGTACCTCCCTCCCCATCCTCTCTTCTCCGCACATCTTTTCTAATCTTCATCCCGCTCTCTTTCCGGAGCCATAATCAAGGACTTCCAGCTGCCTAAAAGAAGAAGCGGCTTCATGTCATGACACACTATCATACCCACTGTTATTGCCCTCCCCTACCGCCATTTCTTTGCCTGCTTGAACTGACCTGCACATTGCCATGAAAATTATTTGAGACATTTCACAGAAAAGCGGCTTTCCCATTTCCTCTTCCATGCCTGCTTGTCAAGAGCTGCATTTAAAATGGCTGACAGATGCCACGTTGCAGTGTGGTGATTGTTGGCGTGTACAGTGTGTCACCGCGACGCGCTGTGTCAGGCTACACCATTCATTTCCGACCAGTCAGATTAATCAGACACTCTTCAGACCGTGCCTTCCTCTCATGCTTTCTAAGAGAAGCAGAGCTCGAGCTGAGTGGAGAGATGCAGTTTTAATCTCTCCTGGCCTCCCCCTCAGGCCAACCGGTCGTGATTCACGTTGCACACATATTCTCAGTATACTGCTTGCACAATATACAGCATGGACTATATTTTAATTTATAAAACATCAATCAGTTTAGTTTTATAAAAAACGCACAGTGTGTACATTCTGAGTTCACATTTCCAGGGCAAAGCCCTCCAAATAAATCCACATTAGGCCATGGATCTTTAATTAGATTCTGTCTGATGGCTCCCCATCTGAGAAAATTGTTGTTGTGGATATCCTTTTATACAGACCAAGTATGGCAGGACAGGAAGGGGAAAGAGACATCACCCTCCCCAACTGAACCTATCAGGCCGATTTCCAGGTTGTGTACTGCCCCCAATGGGGACTGATAAGTGTTTATGTTTAGGTCTAGGTTAAATGTATTGGCTACCTCATGCAGAAGACCGGAGTTCGAGGCCCATTCCAGACATGCAAATTCACTTTTTTAACTGTTACCACAACCTTTTACCTAACCATAACCTAACCATAACCAGGGACTTTAGTCGCCTAAACCTAATCATACCTATTTTAACCTTTTCTTTTAATTTGCTTAGCTTTGACCATAATTTATTTGCCATAACAACAATATTTTCCTAACAACAATAACAATACTATAATTGCCATGCACAAGTACTATAAAATATATATATTTTAAACGTTGGCACTGAACATTACAAAACATTGTCATTATATCAATATATAAGCAGCAGAATTGTCCATTATAAGCATTCTGTCTGGTAATAGTGTTGTGTTCAGAGAGTACCCCAGCTCTTCCCCACTGTATGCTTTGAGAGGCTCCAGTCCCTGCAATGCTGTTCAGTTTTGATCTCTTCATTACATTTGCTGATATTAGACTCCTCCATAAATGCCTAATAACCAGGCTCCTCCTCCACATTGACATGTAAAACCTCTCAGAGTTAAGGTTCAGTAAGTCAACGTGCATCTATGGGGAATTGTAAGGTGCCCTTTTACATAAACCTCCTTTGTGCAGGTGGCTTTTTCTGTTCGGGGGATCAACATTTGGAGCTCCTTACCCACAAAACTTGAAATGGATCACACTTAAAACTGCAGTTGAAACCATTTTTAAAGAGGGATCAGTCATGTAGTCATGAACGTTCAGGTATTTTTATTGTATCATTGTTTGTGTTATGTATTGTTCTGTGTGTTCTGTGTATCTGTGAGTTTTATGTATTTGAACAGTATAGAGGCCCATCTAGGGATGGGTGTTGGAAACTAGCTTAGGCTATTGTAAATGCTTTGGTTTGTCACATTGGACATTTCCCTAAATGAAAGGATTAAGTATGAAAATGGATGGATGGTTGGACGGATGGAAAGAGTTAGGACCATGGTTGTGGCCTGCCTACATAAGCTAATTAGGTTGTTGTTGTCCCCAGCCTGAGAGGCTGAACTCAGGGCATGAAATGCTCTGAGGCGAAAGAGTGAAAACTAATCAATATAGACACTTCAACATCACTCTCTTACTGCCCTCTCTTCAGTCCAATTAATCAATAATCAGTGATAGTGAATTATTATTGTGAGAGGGTGATGGCATTGTAGACTAAAGTGAGCTTGAGTATCTCTCCTCTCTAGCATAGTAAGAGGAGAATGCTGTAAGAGCAGGCAGAGAGCTTCAGACATTTTGCAACTTTGAACAAAAAGGCGCAGTTTCCCGCTGCCTCCTCTCCCTCCTCCTCTCTCCCCTGACGGAGCTCGTCTATCTGTCTATTGTCTCGCCATCACATTGACTCCCTGTCACTGCCTCTAACTATTATTCGAACTCTTCTGTCTGTCAGTCTCTCCTGCACTCTTCCTCTCCACACTGTTAGCCTGTTTCTGTCAAACAGTTTTTCATTCTGTTTCTTCTCGTCGGCCCCCGCTCTGTATTCCGACACTTGCTCTGTCTCCTTTTAACAGGCATTTTATCATATATAACCACATCTGTCTCTGTGTGTGCACACACACCCCAGGCGTGTGTCTGTCCTGGGTCTTCTTGATGATGAGTTCACACATGCAAGTGCAGGCACACACACAAAGGGCCACGTCAGTATGCATACTCAGAGTTACACATGCACACACACAGATGGTGTGCAGGTGTAAGATGTGACATAGTCCAGATAACAGGTCATCGCCTCCTCCAGTTGGATTCCAGTGACACAGCTCATTCTCTCACTGTCCCTGCCTTTGTGGCTCTGTAGTTTCTTTTTTCCTTGTCCTTCCTCGGATATACTTGATTTTTGTCAATCTGCTAGTGGCCATTGTGCTGTCCTTTGTGATCGTCAGTCGTATTTTGTCTGTTTTCTGAGCTGTAGCACGACAACTAGAGAGTCCGCAGCATCCAGACATTGAAAATAAAATACTGTGCCTTCACTGGTTTTATGTTTGTTTTGTGAGCCTGCAATTACTATATGGTTATGTTTTTAACAGTAATGATTCATAACTTCTACCACAAAAATACAGCCAGCTTTTTAATGCACCATTATGCCCTCTTGTATGACTCATAGTTGTACTGTAGTGACACAGTTACACATGCATACATGGATTTGCACAGTGGTGCTCACACACTGTTGCTATGTGGTTTGTTCTCTACATTATGTGTGCATGTTTGTTTGTGTGTGTGTGTTTGTATGAGGAGGAGGGGGTGGTGGTTGCAGATTGTGCTCGGTCCAGTACCCCTCCCAGTCAGAGCAGAGCTGTCTCAGCTCATCAGCATTAGACTCGTGTGGCACCCTGATCCATCCCGACAGTCAGCCACAGGAAATGATGGGACGTGACACCGCCCACAGCACCCATGTGACCTGGCGTGCGGGAACGGGCGGGCAGGCAGGAGGGTGGGGATGTTGGATGGGGTGGAAAAACAGGAAGGCAACGAGGTGATGTGTCCTCACAATAGCAAAGGCAGAAACCATAGCCCCGCCTGGCACAACACAGACAAGACGCACAACACCTTGGCGCGTGCACACACACACACAAACACATGCGCAGGCAGACAAATCTCACACACGTATGCAAACAGCCACACACACAGCGACAGTGGGTGCAGGCCACGGCTGCTGTGATATTTTATCCGGTTGCATGGCAGTGAAATGAATCTCAGCATGCCTGGCTCTAGACCTTTGGGATCGTGCCATTGTCTTTAACTTCACATGCCTCAACTGCTTCAACCGAACACAAATGCCTACACAGACACAAACATGGACACACACACACACACACAAATACACACAGGTGGGTCCAACCTGATTATGGCATAGACAGAAAGCAGCCTCCCCTGGAAGAAAAGTAATTTAGTCTATTATTAACTGCCTTCAATGCAGAGCACCTCATTGATCTAGAAATAAATGAACCAAATGTTCTTTCATTCATTAATTTGTTCAATGAATCACATACTAACTCAGTTATAGTGGTTAGCCAATGTTGTATTGTTTAGTGAATGCAAGCAATATTTGTTTTTGTTAATAAAACAATTTAAAAGAAGAGATGTCAAGACATTAAAAAATAAAATAAAATTATTAACATGCTTATATGTGAAGTTAAATCAAAACTGCTTTTTAAACAAAATACCATACTGTACAGATTTGTACAGAATTATATTGTTTTTTCTTGGTAAACCTGATGCAGGTAGTCTGATTAACAGTTCAATGATGTGTCTGACCATTTTTTTGCAGATGTCATTCAACTGACTTAGATCTAGAAACAAAATATGTCAAACCAAAATAATATTTTTTTACAGAGGGTGCCTAACCTTTACTTAAAAAAAAAAGATTAAGTGAATTATTAATAGGACCTCTTTTTCTGTCTATATGTCATCCAGGGTCTCTCCATGCAAAGTAATTCCTCCCAGCAGGCCTTCACAGACAGGGCAGATTGAGGTTATGGGCTGGGTGGGGCTGGAACTTGGCCGTGGTATGAAGGGAGATACAGCATGCATATACAGGGTTTTTCCAAGGCCCAAACCCTATAGCCTTTCACATTTATGGCCCCTTTTTTACAGATTTTCCAGGCCTACCATCAGGTGTGTCAGACGCTGTCATATTTCCAGAGCAGAGCGAAACCCCAGTGTTTCCACTGGGCCAGCCATGGCTTGGTGCATACCTCTCAGAAGATTTCTTTCCCCTCTCACCTTCAATATCCTCTCTCATCCCCTTAGATTGAACCGCATCTCAAATAATAGCTGTTTCTCCTCTCTGTGCTCTCTTTCCGTCCTCCGTATGATGGTCTGCTTCCATACTGTCAAATTGTGTAAATCTGATTGAGAATGCCATAGAGCTCCTTTGTTTCTTTGTAGTAGTCTGTTTTTACTGTCATTCCTGCTGCAGTTTTGATGTGTGGCACACAGTAACCACACTACAGCCACAATATCTCTTTGTGGCGGTTTCAAGTGTAGAATATTTACACGGATGCTCCTCTAAGGCACAAAACCTTGTTCAACAAACTGCACATGCAAACCATGCCGATGTAATGCTCTTTTCATTAAACATACAAATACATACCAATGGTAAACACATGCGTCCAAAAGTGGTTTCGCTGTTATAGTTCAGTGATACTTCATATGGCTCCTTCTTTGCTGTCACTTTACCTAGATAAATGCTAAGTTGACCTTACTGATTGTGAGGACAGTCACTAACCACATTTATTGTGTGAAAGCCCTTGCTTTCAACTCTGAATGGCCTTATCTTCAGTGTACAAAGCAGCATTCTGCCACTGCAGTGACTCTCCTTCCCTTTATCTGAGTCAACGAGCACGCTTGCATCCACCGACTGCCTTATTGTATTATTTATTGAACCCAAAGACACAAAACTCTTTCAAGGTTAATACCACCAAAGTACACATATTTTAGTTGTGCCTAAATATATTAACTCTTCATATTTATATATATATTTACACTCGGAAATTATTACACTTTGTTTTTAGCTTGATTTTACTGATTACCATATACAAATTAATGTTAAAGAAATTGTTTAATGAGTTTTTCATTTTTTGGCCTTAAGGCAATAAAAGCTAGAAAATTTTAAAGCATGTGTAGACATTTATGTAGGTTTTTTCTTTTTAATACATTAAAGGCCAGGGCACTCTCATCAGTATGTGTGAACGTGAGCATCCTGCAAAAACAAGAAAGCAAGAGTCTAATATGTGGTAATGTACAGCCCGGAGCCACTCCATTGATAATGAATAAGAGATTGATTTTTGGCCTCATGCAATGTTTGTCTGTTATAGTAGCGCACTAAAACAGAGGATGATCTTTCATTCAACATCCGTCAACCTGGATGTTGTCACTGTAATCTGTTCCATATTTTCCAGATGACTCACATAGGAGCTCTACATCAACCTGACAACACAGAGTAAATCAGTTTGTCCATTCCTGCCTTTAAGAAATACTCATGAATGTAAGCTAGACAGTCTGAACCGTGCTGAAACATAACAATAATGCATTAGGCTAAAATGGCACACTATAGCCTTTCACATTCTTTCTCACAGCTGAACTAATTTTTAAATGTATAACCCCCTTTAATTACAGTTTGGAGTGCCAAGGCAGCAATTAAGGAATAAAAGTAGAATCCAACAGTATTCATTCATTGTACAACATTAGTCACTCTCACTGGCCTAGGGAGTGGGAAAAGATAAAGTTTACCATTGAGTCAGATATAAAAAAATTAAAATAATAACAAAAATGAAGGTAGGGGTATATATATATATATATATATATATATATATATATATATATATATATATATCACGTAGATACACTGTAGTTGACGTGCGCCTACAAAAAAAATGGAACTACACATCAGGGCTGCAGCAGCTATGGAGATACCACATGGGTACTGCATTAACTATGATTAGTCTGCATGGGCTGATTGTGTTTTCTCCTGCAAGTTTCTGACTTGTAGAGATTGTTGAGAGTGAAGACAATATAGTTAAATAAAGGCTCAGTTTTCTTCTTTTTTAACAAAGCTATTTCCACTGCCAACCTTCTGCTCACCACGCTCTCTATCACAGTGAATGAAACAACATAAATACAGCGACTGCACAGAATAGTCTCATATTGAGTAATGAAACGAGGCGGACCTTCCCACCCTCGCTCATATCAAAAAGTAAATGAAAGAATGTAAACAGCTGTGGGAAATAAAATTAAAGCACAATGCAAACTGATCACGTACCATACATCCGTCTCATGTTGTGGTAGTGATATCAACTGGTGGAATCAGACAATGAACTGTAATTCAAAAACTAGGCCGTACATATCTACAGCGGGACTCCTGTTAACCCCTTGCATCGACCATAAATCCAGCTTTAGTATAGAAGTTAAAAGTGAGTAACATGCTGCGTATTTGGATGTATCTGGACAATATTTAATTACCATCAACATACTAACAATTGACCCTGTTCTTCGGTAAAACATTTGCCCTTGAAGGTGGACAGAAGAAAGTCCATTGGGTCAGTAAAATCAATGGGTCATCCTTTTGGGACCAAGAATGTATTAATAACATTTCAATGAAATCTGCCTATTAGATCTTAGATAGACATGTTAGTTGTTTAAATGTCTGCAAAGCTGACATTTTTCCTGATGGAAGCACTAGACAAAAGGTCAGGGGGTTACCTAAAACATTATGATTCATCCCCCGGGGATCATGGATATCCACAGCAAATGTCATAGAAATCCAGTTTTTTTTTTCAAGATACTTTGTCACGGGCCAAAGTGTTGAGATGGCATGGGAGTGGTAAGTAAAAGGGTATGGGACAATGACTTGTAGTTAAAAAAAAACAAAACAAAACACTGTGTTGGGAGTGACAGTGTGACTAACAGCCTCTAAAAGAGCAAAAACGATGGTGCTTCAAAACACTTAAAAACTGCCTTAAAGATTATAGGAATACTCATAATGTGTTACAGCTATGCAACACCATAACCTTCCAATAGTCAGTTTGACTGCAGACACTGTTTTATACTTAACTTGAAGCATGAAGCAGACATTAGGATTCCCACCTGCCTTTCGTTCCCCTCAGCCAGCAGTTTCCCTCTCCACCCGATCTGTTTCACTCTCCCTCACCTCCTCCTCATCCCGCTCGTCTCCTTCATCTTCCACTTGTGAACCCAGCCAAGGCAACGAAATACATTGATGATTTATTTATGTTAGGAAACCCATCTTCCCCTCTTTCCTTACAACTCTCTCTCTCTCACTCACACTCACACACACACACACACACACACACACACTTTCACTCTGTCTCTTCTCGTGTTTGTCTGTCTGTGAAACTGTATGTGACAGTGATGCTAAATGGGGCGTCCACTCTCCTGTTGTGATGAGATTGAATGTGCAGGTGGCAGAGTTTACAAGCACAACACACATATATACACACACACACACACACACACACACTAACTCTCCTCTGCAGTGTCATGCTGAGATGACAGCATCTCCCTGCTCTGGGGTTAACTCACATGATCTAGGTTTTTGACACTATCTGCTCCATTTTTGAAAGAAACGCATTTTAGCAGCCATGTGTTGAGTGACACTAGGTGACGACATCATCTACAGTAAGATGTACTTTTAGTAACAGACAGGTGTTAGCGCTTTTAATATATTTTCATTAGTTCAAGTATTTTAAAGATAAAATATTATCAGCTCAACATATCTTTAGTACCCAGGGTTATTTTTGGTACCCAGTTTATGCATTCATTCCCTGCACTGTGACTTCCCCTCTTAACATAAGGCCACATCTTTAAGAGGGGAAGCCTGGTGAATCAAAACCTTATGTTATCTGTACATTTACCATGTAGCATTTAAAGTTACTTACTGTAATATGGTACCATTTTCTAGGCAGCATACTTTACAAGGAGTACAAGCTGTACCTAATGGTTTTATTAATGGTTCATAAAAAAATTATTAATGCTTTACAGATCGAGTATAAGCCATTTGTAAGTGAGCAATCTTTCAGGGGCACAGGGATAATATTCTTCTGTGCAAGTTGACCAACAAGCTAATCACCTAAAACTTGGTCTAATCCCAAACACGCATTGTTACAGGTGCCTTCAGGTGCTGTTATATGACTGAGCACCTTACACTGCCACCCATCAGCATCTGTCTTTCTTGTCCGCCCATCTTCAGATTACTTTAGCTCCTCGCAGTCAACCCTTTCAGTGCTTCTCCAACCTCCTGTCAGTCTTTCTGTCACTTAGTTAGTTAGTGTCTCTGTCAGTCAGGTAGCCGGCCAAGGCGTTACGCTCCAAGGGTGTTCCCTCCCAAAGCGCTTCAATTCAGTTGTTTGTTTGTGAGAGAAATAGAGTGAGAGAGGTGTGGGGAGACAGAAAGAGAGATGGAGAGATTTTGGTCTAGTGAGAGATAGTGAAGTGGAAAGAAAAATGCCAATGAAGTAACCAAATTGATAGAGGGATGGAGAGAGAGGGAGATAGAGATGTTAATTTAGATAGTGATAGCTTAGTGTCAGACTTTCAAAAAGAAGAGAGTGTGAGAAAGAAATAAAGGGAGAGAAGGTCCAAAGTTTACTTTAGACATAGATATTTTACAGCGAGAGAGAAGAAGAGAGTTGATGGGCTGGAGAGAGTCTGAAAGCTTTTAGTTTGGGGTGGGGGGTGCTGAGAGAGCGAGAAAGGAAAATTGTTAGTTTAGAGAGAGAGAGTCAGGGAGAAAAGATAGATGGCTGTTTGCTGCTGCTGCCAGTCATTACCTAGTCGGGCCTCAGCAGCAGGTTGGCAGAGGGAGCTCTAATTGAGGAGGCTGGTGGCTCGGAACAGCAGAGAGAGAGGCAGTGCTAGCTTTCCTCTTTGCTTGTTCATAAATTAGCCTGTCACTCATTACGCCCTGGCATGTAGTTGGGATCAGAAAACACCATTTCCAAACACATTTGCATTTGTCACAAGTTCCCATACTATAAAGCAGAAGCTCATAAAGCCTGGCTGTGTGCATGTTGAATATTTTGTTGTATTTATGGAGAACACCACGCACGTACGCTGTGAAGTGTCCAGTAAATTTTACAAAAGATGACTTCTGTACAATGATGTTGCCAGCAGAATAAAGAAGATAATCTACAGCTATGCATCAATATCCCAGAGGAATGGCAGCAGAATGTATCTTGTTTAGTAAACCACACAACTCCCAAAACCACATTCCTGCACTTCGTACACACCCGCTCATCAAAAACAGCTCTGTCACTCTCACCATGCTCTTGCTTGCCCGCCACATATTGGAAAACAAAAAGGGTGGACATTACTACGCTTTCACGCCTTGAAAGGTATTGATCAGGCTGCTCCTGAGAGACACCGAGATGAACTTCACATCAGCACCAGAGAGAGGTTTACTGGAGTTTTGTTGCCATCTGTTAATGACTAGTGCAAGTTGAGATATGTGAAGAGAATGTGCATAAAAGAGGGAGGGGAGTTGTGAGGGAGGATGTTGTAGAGATGCCCATGCCACCGCTAAACAGATGTCACACGGTATTAGGCTTGCACAGCACTGCACGGTGCTGTCATCTTCTCAGGTGACAGCAGCTATCTCCATATTTCACGCTTCCTCTTCCTCCCTGCCCTCAGGTCTCGTGCCCTCGCTGTCACGCCGTCCCGGAGCACCCAACACCCCCGCCACTCTCTCCCACCCATCTATACCCCCGCCCACCCCTCAGCCCATCCACCCGAAACCAACCCAGCCCACCATGGTGACAGCGCGGGCATGCAACAGCGAACACACACACACCGCATAATAATTACAAGCCGCTCACCTCTTCTGTAGTTTCCACCTTACCTTCCCATCCCAGCTTTGAGTCATGTTAGTATTTGCAGGCATAATCGCCAAAATTCCCCAAATGATCATTTAAATTTTATTTAGTCTTGCATGCAAACAAACACACCTAAACATGGCTGTTTTTCCACACTCAGAGCACCCAATCATGCTACAGAGGCTGATTATCAACTTGAGCTGAGCAGAAAAGTACAGAAAAGAACAGAGTTGTCGAAAGACAACACAATTTTGTTACTTAGGGTGTGACAGCTTGACCTTCTCTTCTCTCCAGGGTCCATCACTCATCACCATAGATGCTCTGCCCTCGGCAACTCAGTAAATACCATTAGTATTAACAAAGTCCACCAGTGAAACTTCAGTTTCACTGTCCCCCCACTCATGAAGAGAAACAATCATGTTGGAGATTAAAGATCTGCCCAGCTGGCCACCTGACGTGCATTACAATACTCACTCCATGCCAAGTATGATAAAATCATATATTTTACCATGACACACAGTTTTAAAGTGTGACGAATTTCTCACCTGGCTGAACAATGTGAACAATATTAACAAACGTTCTCTCTAACTCAGGATTTGCATTACAATGTTTTACGTTAGCAAGTAAGTCAATCTAGTATTAAGACTTATATAAAACATCTCATATAGTTGCCAAGATTTGCCATCATAATTAGTTTTGAACATTTTAACCGCTGGCCCACATAGATCCAATCCTTGACACTGAAAAAGACAGAAGGTTACTTATTCACTGGAGGGAGACTAGATCATTTGTGGAAGACATGTTTCCCATTAACTTGCCTTAGTCGTTTTAAGAAGAATCCAATTTTAAGATTCAGAACCACAATAATACCTGGATTATGTTCCCTGGCAACATTTTTCTAGTGTAGGAAGTGCTACATTTATGTCCTGCATGTGAGTCACAGGGATCAGGGTGGGTGTACAAGGTGCAGAACTTTGACATCAGAGACTGGCGTTCGCATCCTGAGTTCCACATGTGGCAAGTTTAGGCAACAAAAGCACTTTGGTTAAGGTTTTGGTTTAATGTTAATGAAGTGAACATGTCGTGTCTTCAAGTCAGTAATAAAGCAAGACCACAATATTTTCCCAACCTCAACCAAGTGGTCAAAAGTTGAACATTTCCTATATTAATAGAAAATGGAACTCAGCAGCATTACATGTTACTCAAAACATATTTGCTGTTGCAATTAGTAGTATAAAAACATTATTTCTAGGAGACAGGATTGTAAAATGAACAATGTTGCAGTGGTAATATGGACCTTAAACAGTCTAAGTGCCCACACTGAGAGATGCAACCATGTATTTCTATTCCAGTGGAGTGACCGTCTTTTAACACAGAACAAATTGCCTAGAACGAATCATCATGGCTGAGGTTGACTGATGTAAAGCTTGGAGCCTTTCCCGTGTTTCTAATTAGCCCTGGCTCTGGCATGCCAGCCAGCAGGCTGATGGTTGGCATGAGGCATCAGGACAGCCCAGCTGCCCCTGTGTCCTCCACTCTGCCCCAGGGGAGAGTTGCTGGGTCCACTGCTGCCTCGGTGAATGGCGAGGAACAGAAACCTGGATCGGAGGGGAAAGGTAGCTCACACCCCACATAACAATCTGTCAGAGGCAATATTTCATGTTTAAAAGGAGCTCTCCGTCAGCAATCTGATCTCTACCACTCAGTGCTGCCACACTCCACTGTAACACTTGCAATGTAACCCTGTGGAACAGCACTCTAATTACACCATAACAAACCAACTGATAAACAGCATCATGAATAGATGCAAAGTATGAAATTAGAAAATACACAATAGAGACAGCTGATGAACCTCTTATTATTTGCGGTTGTACAGTGGGTGTCAGGAACAACTGAGACCCATTTTGAAGGCCTTTTCCCACATTGATGACATGAACACAGCAGCACCAGCAGGCATTTCTGCCAAACCAGCAAGTGCAAGAAAGGGGGAAGAGAGCAACAAGAGGCAGAGGAAGAGGCAAGTGTAATATCATATGGATACATAGTTTAAGGGGAGGAGAGAGAGCAGGAAGGGGGAGAGAAGGGAAAAGAAGGTGAAGTGAGCTGAGAGCAGGACAGAGGCGGAGAGGGAGCAATTTAATGCTGTAATTAAGTTCCTGATAGCACCCTTGGAGATGTGCTTTGGCGTAGCTCCAGGACAGCTTAGCATTGCATCAAGGCTCTTCAACCCACGATCTATGCTTCCACACACACACACACACACACACACACACCATTTGAACAAACAGAAATTTAATACGAGCAGGCTCTCTGTGCTCTCGAGCCAATTCCGAAACCCCAAATATGTGTCAGCTTCCCCAAATGATGCATCGACAAGAAGAGACACAAAGGAGGAGCAGACTGGCAAGAAAGATGGCTGTGAGAAACCATCACTTGCAGTCACTCTGACATCGCTCTCACTCACACAGTCGTGCACACAAGGCAGCTGCCTTGACAAGTGCACACAAATCATCCTTATGAGAGCACGAATGGAAACCTGTCTCAGAAAATATTCTTTTCTTTCCCTGAATGTTTACAGTGATTCTGCCACCTGAGGCTTTTCACTGCTGCCTACAGCACCTGGTGTTTTTCTTTCTCCACACGTTTTTTTGGCTTCATGGCAGGACATACATATGATTCAAACATATATAAGACAATAAGTTTGACAAGAAGGCTGATGAGGTGCCAAGTTGTACAGGTATGTAGATTATGAAAAAAATAGCAGCTAATTTCCCCATCTGTGCATTCCTGTCAAGTTAAAAGGTGCTCACAGAGGATGAGGGAGAAAGAGGTAGGACTACAGTGGGATGACAAGGAAAGAGGACTCAGAGAGAGCTAGAGAGCAGAGGAGAGAGAGAGGAGACACAGTCAATTACACCCAGCCCCTCTCCAACAGCCCAATTCCTCGCCTCCTTCAGGCCAAGCGGAGCGGCAGCACGAGCAATAGGAATTTAACTGAGGATAACGCGCATCAATAGGATCTGAGATTTCTCGGGGATTGGTCACCAAAGACGGAGGAAAAAAGGATACAGTATCGCAAAGAAAGAGTTGTCCTTACAGAGACAAGAGACGGGAACAAGTCAGTCGAAATCGGCTCTGACAGATTTCGAGGCTCTTTACAACTACAGGACGCCTCCGGTTTGCACCTGTGCGTCGTGCATGTCCTCTTTCTCTGGGGATAAAAGTGTGTAACATTTTTCCGTTTTACGCACGGTGACACGAGCCGAGCTGGAGAGACGCGGATACGGTCCTGGACGCACGATGCTGATCGGTGAGTGGTAAACACCTTCATTACTCCACTCTTTACCGGTGATGAAGTGGCTGCGCTGACTATTGTAATCCATATGACAAATTTATGAAGGATACCAGAAATATCACGGCTTAGGTCCACGCGGTACTCTTACCTGTAAAATGGTCTTTGTATCTGTCATTCAAAACCGTATTGAGAGGAACAAGCGCACTGAAAGTCGCTGTCAGGAATATTAGAAATACTGATGATTCTGATGAAGTAATTAATCGGGCGCTGAGCGATCAAAGAGAGTCGTTTTATGAAGAAATTTCGTGTGGACTTTGTCAATAGCCTCGATCATGTAGTCGTTTACGCGCCACTGTAATTGTCACTGTCACGGCAGCAGAATTAAAACTGTATCGATCAAGTTATTTGGAGCTCAAAATAGATCCCGAATTCGAAATGTGTGCATCCTGACTGGTGCAGAGTTACGGACACCTCAGCATCCTTATTCCTCTCGATCCATAGCTGGAAGTTTGTTCTTTAATGGGAAAAGGAAAGAATACTGCTCTGGTAGACTTAATAATAATGAAAAGGTCATTTTTTTTCTCTTCTGAAAAGTGAGAAAGTCCGAAAGAGTGAAAATATAGGCCTACAGAAATCTGACCTGCATGTCTTCTCAAACATCAGTCTGTCACCAGTTATCGAAATTAAAATCAACGATTATCTCGATCAGCAAAATAATCAGCCAAGACATTTAAGTTGGAAAATGATTGTGCGAAACGGAGTTATGGGAGGTTATGCGCATAGGATCACGGTGAACAGCGACGATTTTTTTCATGGAATATTTTTGGCATCTTTACTTAATAAATTATTGAGTCAGATATGCTTCTAAAATAATCATTTAAATAAACATTTATTTTCAGATTTCCCAGAAATGCTTCAGACAATTAGTTTTTTTATTAATAAAATTGATCCCCTTGCCTTAATAAAGAAGGCAAGGCTTTGAGTAGTCAGAAAGACTAGAAAGGCCATTTACCATTTACCATAAAGTAGTGACGTTTAAAAGGAATTTGTCATTGTTTTTTAAGGGTGGAAAAAATATTCTTGATATATTATACTTTTGATTGGATTTGACATTGGAGTAGCTGCCAGTGGAAAAAAGAACAACTAAATCCAGATTAGAGAACTTCTGTACTTCATTTGCATAATGAACTCCATCTTATCTGTGATTATATCGGAATGAAGGTGTACATTTCTTTTGTGTAGGCTGACCTGCGCCGCTGTGCTCCCTTGCTTAACCTTCCTCCCTCCTGCCACAATGCAAGTATTCTTACTTATCAGCGTTTCTCTGGGTCGACTGAGCTTTGAGCCCTTCCTTCCATTTCAGAGACGAAGAAATGGGAAAGTGAAAAAGATGAGATTATTACAAAGATCCAAAGGGAATATGCTGATAGTCTTGTTTACTGACTTGGATGTGATAGTTGTATATTCACACACACAGGCACACCAGGACTCTGGATGTGATGGATCTGCTATAAGTGAAATTGTGGGGTGCTTTGAGATCTCGGTGCTCTTAAAATGGCTTCGGTGCACGGGCCAATGACTCATGCAAATGGATGCCACATTAGCATTTCTCCGGATATTTACTTCTCCTTCCAAACACCACCTCCTAATTCTTCTACCAGTGAGGATGGATGCACACTGGGCACCAAAGCCTTCGACATTGACTGAAATGTTATCTTCATCCCGCTCATGTCACTGTTCTCTCCCTGTCGCCCTTTTAATCAGCTCATAAAACAGCAGCTCCAATGTCAAACGGAGCCTTAACTACTCAGGCCTCTCTATCTTGTGCTGATTTCACCTTGGCCATTATGTCGTCTTAAAATGTGCTTGGTGGGTCACAGGAGAGCTCTGTGGCTGCATCGGCTTCTTGTCAGTACCACATAACAGCCGTTACTTGACGACGGCCATGATTATTCACCGTGTTGTTGGCTTCTGAGAGGCTTTGTTCCTGTTCTGTTTTGCCTAGAATAGTTGAGGTGTAAAAAGAGCTGGTGGTGGGGGCTCGACCATGTCTCACTTCACCGATCCATCCACGACCCCCCGCTGTCCCCCCAGGCAGGGGACAGGTTGTGGAGCTGTGGGAGGGCTGATTATAGGCCTGTCTCTCTGGGAGTGGGTGCCATTCTTCCTCTTCCACTCCTTTTTTTATCTGCAGGATCTGGGGTGGGGGGGTGGGAATGCATGGGAAGCAGGGTTAATCTGCCCTAAACAGGGTCCCAGGCTTGATCAGGGCTAATTACATGGAGTGAGGGTTACAGTCTGTGACCATTGAGTGGGGGCTGGCCACACCATGAAAGGAGGGCTGTGAGAGATTGATGGAAAATTAGGAGAATGCCCCTGTAAAGCAGGTTTGTTTCTTAGCAGTATGGCAAGCATAATGATAGCATATTTGGAGCTTAATGTATAGTCCAACAGGCAGTCCTTGACCTTGAGATGTCTGTGTCCACTTGTGCTTGGTTCCAGCCTTAATGCGGTGAGGCTGGAGGGGTTCCCAAGCAGCGGGGAGCACGTCTGTTTGATGTGGTTGTGCAGGTGGAGGGGGCGTAAATGAGGGGGTTAATGAAAAGGCAGCCCTGTTGGACTGAGGGTTTTGGTCCACTTCCCACCAACTCCACATCTGCGCCACCATCAAACCATCAGCTTCTCAGACGAACAAGCTCTTCCTCGAGTGTGTGTTTTGCTTTTGTCTTGTCAGCTGTGTGTGTGTGTGTGTGTGTGTGTGTGTGTGTGTGTGTGTGTTTGTGCACATGCATACAAAAGCAAAGTGTGAGAGGCAATGAGACATTATGATGGATGGATTTCCTGAGACTCCTGTCTCTTTGTTCATCCCTTGCGGGCCAGAGGGAAGAAGGTGGCAGCTCTCCAGCTCCTGCTCAACCCATTTCTACCTTCTCTCACTCACTCACACACAGTAGAGACAAATAACCCACTGCTCTATTAGCTCAACAAACACCTCACCTCAAATGACAAATCTGTAGTCAAACTGACTTTTTTATTTTTCATTACCTCAGCTCCTGTTAGTCTTGTCATCTCAGTAAAGACTCCTGTGAGGATGGAAGGAATGTCTAGTACTACCACAAACTGTATGATACATTATTTCATATTTATTGTTTCTCATCTTACTGCATTTTATATGTAGTCCCTCTGGTGTAAAGTTCTATCCCACTTTTATGCAGAAGTCGATGTATGTGTGTGGCTCTTTTTCACTTTAATGTGCCGGTCAGCCATTGTTTCCAGGTAACAGGAAAAATGGGACGTGTCATTACTCCAAAACTCTTTCTTTCTATAGTTTTTTTTAGCCTTGCTGTAGTTACTATTCTTTATCTTGTTTTATCTTTCCCTGTAGAGATCAGTCCAGGAGGTGATGTGAGTTCAAAGGATGGAAGGATTCTATTGTTGTATATTGTCAGACTTTGATATTCAGTGCTTTTCAGGAGTTGTTTTGTGATGAAGTGCTGGTATTCGAGCATGAGTACTCATAATACACGCCAGAACATACTCTGGTCTTTTCAGGCAATTGTGGAAAAATAAGAATATCTGACTCTTCTCTGATGGATGTCTTTCTGTATGATTGCATTATGTTAAAGGGGAGTTCCACTGCATATGTGAAAATAGTTGTGTAAATCCTTTTGTGGAACCATAGGGAGCTGCGCAAAATCTGATACATTTCGTGCAAGTTTGAAAATGACAAAAATCTGGGGCTGTGGAATTAGAAAGAAGTGAGCTTACCAGACCTCTATAGCCCCTACACTCTGCTTGAGGCTAGCAGCTCAAGGCTACATTAGCTACTACTAGCATAACACCCAATTCTCAGACCAAACTGTCAGAGTTGAACTGTGGGTAATGTAGACGCCAGGTTTTGACATGGAAGAAGAATGCATCAATTTTGATCATTTTTAAAAACTGTCCATCGTGAGTCTGACAACGTTATAGGAGTGCAATGCTAAGTGATCTGATACCAAAACAGGGACTGACATCAGTGCAGACATTTTCCATTTATGTTGTGTTCATTGACTTATTTTTGTATCAGGGTTTTATTCCTGCATTTGGAAAATGGGGAAATATCCTGGAAAAGTTTATATCTTTACCAAACACCACTGTTGCTAACACATCTACTATTAGCTGGATATACAGCATCCAGGATTATAACACAAGTCAAAATGAACACACATTGTATGTGCACATTTGTTGGTAATTGTTTTTGATTGGATTTTGGTTGCATGAATTGTATTTAGAAGGGGTTGGGGAGCAGGGTGAGTGGGTGGACTGTTGCAGTATAAGTAGATCTGTCTACATGGACATGCAGACGCCTTTCAGACAGGTCAAAGGTCAGCTAAGAGCAGAGGTCACAAGTCAATGAAGTTACTAAAACATTAACTATTCCATAGTTTTCCCCTGACCCCCATAGATATTCATGAGATCTTTTTATGTGTATATATACACATGTATGCTCTTTAAAGTGGAGACTATTAATATGTAAGTGTGCGATTTGTATTGTGATAGAAACTACGTGTCTGCTTTTGCACGTACAGAGTTTGTATGCACAGTTCGTATGTGCCCCTCTCTGGCCTCGGGCCCCCCTGTGGGGAAAATGCCCTTGTGTGAGTGACAGTTCAAGTTATTTCACTGAAGTGACAGCGTGGGTTTGATTGGCCCGCCTGCTGAAGTGATGGCTTCTGGGTGCTGAGAGCTGTAGGCATATGTGAAGCCCAGTGGGAGCTCTGACAGCATGAGAAATGGTCCCATGCTGCACTCTGCATCAAAACCTCACCACTTAGCCTCTAAATCCCTGGGTGCTAAGGCTAAAGATGGAGGCCATGAAGGGAAGCAGCAACACAACACCTCCCAGTGCTGCGTGTGTGTGTGTGTGTTTGTTTGTGTGCTTTTTCTGCACTTGTGAATTCATCAGTCTTCAACAGGTTAGGCAGCTTTCAACTGAAGTGGGCGTCTAGTCCACCACTTGATGCTCTGACCTTGACTTAAATGAGCGAGAGAAGTATTAAAGGCCTTTTAAGAGCGACAGACTGAAGGATGAGAAGAAACACATAAAGAAAAGAGAGAGAGAGAGAGAGAGATAGAAACTGAGACAGGTGGAAATAAAGAGGATTGAAACATAAAGCAATATAACCTGAAAAGGAGATCTCCCTCTTATTCTCTCCCGTGGTTTTCGCTCTGTCTCAGATCCATTTCTAAGTCATCAAACCAGACCGTCTATATAGCCGCCTCAGCTCTCCAAGCACGAGGATCAGTGCTGAGAAAGTAACAAAGGCCATCGATTTTACAGTCAACTCCAGCCATCAGAACCTGGTGCCTTGACCACCGATCTACAATACTCCAGGGTCCAATGCGCATAATAGAGTGCAGCTAGTCTGTAAACGGTGGTAAGTGTAAACAGAAGATGTCGTGATCCAGCTCTAATGGCTGTCTTTGCTCCAGCTCTTTATTAGCCGTTGGGATGCTGACCTCCGCCTGTACTGCACACCATCTCATGAGCGTTTAACAGCTCACCGCTCGCCAGATTAATTACAGTGGCTAGGAGTGAATGTCCAATCCTTGTACCAAATGCACAAGCACAAAATAATATATAAAAAATACTGGATGGACAATTACGAGTGTATGCACACACAAAAGACAAAAAAGCTGTAATCTAAATGTGAACAAAAGCGCTGCCCTGCCACCAGAAATATAAAAACAAGATTAAAAGTAGTTATCGCTCAAAAAAAATCTCTAATTGATTAACAGCTCTTTTAATACGCAGAATAACACAAAACAACAACTAAATCTAACGTATTAATGTTTTCTCACACTGTCAAAGGTTTGTTTACATCAGTAATGTCTAATGTAACAGCAGTAAAAAAAAAAGTCAGTTGACAAACTCAAAATCTCGTAAATCATAAATAATATATGTGAGTAGACTTATTAAGGGTTGGGACTTTAAGAAATGTATAATTAATTGTAGTATAAATTTTTTGAAGACACACAAAAAGTAGAACTCAGCTCTGAATTGCTGTGCCTAAACAACAAATGAATATTCATAAATCAACTGACAAAATGCAATCACCAAAACATATGGTTTGCATTTTCTGTGCCCACACACACACTCACACAAGATGCAAACCCCAATATAAATAGTAAGGATTTCTATACACAAAGACACACACACACCGGAACACATACAAATTGGCAGAGCTCATGCATAGAAGAACACGCTTTGGCAATTTATAATACACATAAATCAAATGAGAAACCACAAATGCATAAATTCTAGCAGGCATTTTTGTTCACACAGACGCACATTTAAATGCAATCAATGGTATAAATGTGTTGTGTAATCGGACTGCAATGAGTACACACAAACAGTATATTAATATAAGTAAATGAGTTTATGAAATGCAATTGCAAGAACATAAACACAGTGGGTGTTTTTGGGTACGCAAACGTAATTATATATAAAAAATGTAGAATATGTACAAGCTCTGTACTTAAATACATCTAAAGCCTGCTGTTTAGTTCAGCTGTCTCACTTCTCCATGTTGATATGTTGCACTACAGAGGTGTGTGTGTGTGTGTGTGTGTGTGTGTGTGTGTGTGTGTGTGTGTGTGTGTGTGTGTGTGTGTGTGTGTGTTAGCTTGCATCTCTAACAGAAATTGGCATTCTCGCTTCTTTTCATCAGTACTGAGCCGCTGTGGAGAGAGCCTGACTGGGAATGATCAGCCCTAATGATTTTATGAGAGTCTACATGATTAATGTTGGCACAGCAGTGTGTTTGTGAACAAACCTCTCTCTTTCTCTCTCTCTCCCTGCTCTTCATCCCCTCCCACGCCGCCCTTCCTCCCCCATCTCAGAGAGACTCAGAGGGAATATCCAGTCTCAGTGTGTGCTGATTTCCGTGGCGCTAGCTGCCGTTCGCCACATTAGTGTGTGACAATGGGTCTCTTTGAAGTGGGTTATTCTAGCACGGCTCACAGCCCAGCGCAGTGAAGAAGATGTGCCAGCTCACTGTGCAGACAGAGCCAGCTACGAGCACAGGGATAGACAGAAGGTATAGATGCACTGGTGCACGCCCGCACAGACAAAATACCGGGGTCAACACAATAGCTTTTACACCCACATCCTCTAAATACGCTTTATAAAAGCACTTCCATCGCAGACAAAAGCCACAAAGTCCTCCTCTGTATGCACGGATCTGCCTCAAAGCACAACACAGCACCAAATACGATTCTGCACCGTCCTCCCATCACTTCATCAGCAATCCACCATCTATCATCCACCCGTCCTTCCATCCGTCCATCCTCTCCCTCTCTGTTTTTTCCCTCTCTGTTCCCTCTGTAGGCCCAGTCCAATCTGAAAGCTTAGTTGAGCTCCGTCTCTCTCGGCTTATCTCCAAAAGCTGCCTCTTTCATTTGAGTAAATGCCTTCATTCCCATCTCCTCTATGAGGAAGCTGATAAGGGAAGTCTTTTATCCATGGCAGATAGCCCCCTCCCCAGCCCAGTGTGGGTGCTTGTGTGTATTTATACGGCTGCACAGCATATGCAAAATTAGGTGTGAGATTTGAGATTTGTGAGTCTTATGTGAATGTTTTTTTTTTAAATATATAAATATATATTTGTGATACTTGTATGAATATTTTTTTATGTATGAGAATAACTGATTATTCAATGGTGTAAATATGCTGCACATCATGTTTCAAGCCATCGTCTCATGCTGCTTATCATTCAAATGTAACATTTCTGTGATTACACATAATCACATAATACTGCTGCAACTTTGCAGGTGTCTCTAATAGGAAGTGATTAAGTGGGACAAGCTAATCATCGAAGTGCCTCACTCACATGTGTGTATGTGCCTGTATGTGTGCAAAAGAGGCTGTCTAATGAATTGATTAGGGCTGCAGAGTGGATTTGTTGCCAGGCATGGAGAGATACGTTTTGTCTGTGTTTGATTCCATTAAAGTCGTTGCCAAATGCTGCACTTCTGTCCTGCTCTAACAAAACAAATATATCGATTGGCCTTTGATGCCGCAAATGTCACAGCGTCATTGAAGACATTTTTATTTGTTCAGAATGAGACTCAAGGCAGAAGTCTGCCCTCAGCCATCTAACTAATGCTCATTCTCTGTGTCTCTTTTGCTCACTGTCTTCTTGCCTCTGTCTGTCTCTGATTACAGTCCCAATGGCCACATCCTGCTGTGTCTTGGACATTTTGTTACGGGAGCACAGAGCGGTGCAGCAGGTGGTAGTAACGGTGTTACACTGCTTTTCTCTGACCTGGGTGAAAATCTCCCTTCCTGTAGTAGTTTGGGGCCAGAGGAGCTGCCCCAGCTTTCTTTTGACCTCAGTGGAACACACAGCTTGTCTTCTTAAATCTGCATTTTCCAACATTGCCCTGCCCGTTTGGAGCTCCTGCCCTCCCCTCAAGCACAAACACACTGCAGTCGGTTCTCTTGAGGGACATACGAATAAAATTTGTAAAGCTATTGCAGCCAGCGCAAGAAAAATACTCCCCACTGCTCCCTGCGGAGCCCCAACCTCATTGACTTGGGTTTGTTGCTTGAGACCAACGATTGTGTTCAGACTAATCTTAGCGCAATGGCGAGCGCAGAGTCAGTGCGAATGATGCATTAGCAGCTCTGCATCTATTAAAGCTGCTTGCTGTGATTGAAGCCAGACACGACTTTGAAGGGATTTATCAAGCCACTTACAAAAGAGAGGTGATTGAATTCATTTGCTTACTAATGAGGAGGGATTGCGAATTGTACACTTCCCCAGCTACACTTCCACCTGTTAAAACCATTTGCTCATTACTGCAATCAAATCCAACGTTTGTTCTCTGTTATAATCAAACCCCTTTTTGTCACCTCATCAGATGCCTTTGTGCCATTTTATTTGTGCTGGTTTTTGTTATTAATGGTGGGAGCTACCTTCTGGGGCTAATTGAGTAGTGAAATTTGTGTCTTGTGCCAATATATCTGTATCACCTCAAGTTTTTGGGTGAAACTTTTTACTGATTTATGTCGTTTGAGGACTTTCTAGAAACAAATCCAATTATCTTGAAACAAGGCAACATTTTTCAAACCACACTACTAAACAGCAGCACAAACAAAGTCTGAGTTAATTTTCTAAGAAAAAAGGTGAAATTAGCTCACATGGAGGTCATATTTTTCAGCTCCAAGCCAGCTGAATTCATGTATTGAGGTGATTTTTTGTTTTTTGTTTTGGGGGATCTTATACAAAACACTCAAGTGTAATCAAGTCCAATCAAATAACTGTGTCAGCTCTCGTTCTCTTTCTCTCAATCAACAAAATTGATCTTATTAGAGGTAATTGTTCTCTGTTTGATGTTGATGATGTCTTGATTAGTCCTATTCTCTGGAGTGTTGTTGTGGAGAGTATGCCCTCCTGCTGTTGTTAAAGCCAGATTAACGGTAAATCCTCTTTGTCTCAGCAGACAGCAACAGACAGACTGAAGTGGGTTAGCTGAGGCCCCTCACAGTCAGACGGGGTTACAGTATGCTAGCCAAAGGTCAACAAAGCTCTAGTTACACCAGAGTTATGTCATCAACTGATAGAGAGGACACCCTTAGATGTTGCCTTATAAATATGGGTTTGATCCCCATGATGTTAGGACTGATGTAACCGTTTGGTAAGATTTTGTCCACACTGTACCATACTATGCTTAATGTTTTATCTCAAATTTTATGATACATTCATATGTTGAAAGTTTTTTAAATACACATTAAGATTTTAACAAATTCTAACCAAATAAACACGCTTGATCAAAGTTACAGTGTATTGCAACCTATGCCAAGCTGTAACTAATATCTAAATTTGCAGTGATTTTATTAAAAACATTTTTCATAATATAAATGAAAAAAAGAGATGATTAAAGAAACTTTAGTTTACACTATACACATGACCGTGATGATTCCATTATAATTGCTCCTGTCATGAAGAAGGAATCAAATTAACATGTAAAGTGACTAAGGCAAGTCGCTAATTAATCATTACAAACACAATTCATTAGATGTAGAGTAGATTACATAATACCTATAAAACGTTTTGTAGCCTTACCAATACAAATGAGCAAAGGTATAGTTTTCAAAACCAAAAACATCCCACAAACTTGTCAGTGAGTAATAAATAATATTTGGTGATAACAGATGCTGACAAGCATCTGTTATCACAAGATTTCTCCCTTCCTACATGAACACACTATTTTCTGCCAAATTTAGAACTGTCTTGGTTATTCACATGAGAGAAATTTGTATTTCTTTCGGTTGTCTGGTTTGAAGTGGGTGGGAACTGGTTAGAAAAAGGTGATGTCCTGAACTTCTGTGCACCGATCAGGATTTAAAAACATTTGAATTAGAATCTGATGACAGTTGTTGGGTTTTTTGGTCACTGTCAATCAAATATGATCAAACCCAACCCACTCAGTCTTGATGAAGCAGATTAGCAGGATTAAACTCAACCATAAATAATGATTGTTGCTAATTTTGGTTACTAACTAAAAGGATTTTAATTAAATTATTAAATTGTAGTAGAAAATTCCCATTCTTCAGTTATCACTAATATGATGTCAATGTGGTATTAGCCTGCCTTGAGAATGCAATGATGCTAATGTAGGAGCTGTGTTCAAAATAAATCCTTGCATTGTGTCATGCCTAAACTGGCAAATTAAAAGTAACAGCGAGCTAACCAAGGAAAACAATGAGAAAACAATTTAAAGTATTTTAAGGTCATTGTTTTACACCCAAATGCATCAGATTAACTTAGGTTCATAAACTCTGAAGTTGTCTAAAGATAAAATAGAAATTTTAACTTTAAATTAATAAAACATATTTTTACATTAAGTTAATGACAAAAGATCAGTTGACAGCTATATATGAGTCTGTTGCCTTCTAGTGACCCCCGACAAATGTGGCCGTGTTGCACAGTGAAGCAGTGATGTTATAGTGCCGCATTAAAATCATGATCCAGATGTTTTAAGTCCATGTGAGAGGAAGAGTTTCTTTCTGCAGCCAAAACTGTGATACTCTTGCTGGTATGAGTGGTGGAAACATGAGTTTCATGCTGTTCCAACAGCAGCAGTCCACAGCTTACCACAGGCAGACAGGGAAGAAGTCTGTTAAATCAAGATTTCACATGATGAGGGCTTAATCTAGTGTGTGTGCACTTAACAGTACTGACCACTTTGTAGGTGTTCGTCCATCCCAAATGACCCCTCAGTCTTTTCATTGGATCATCTCCACGTGCTCTCCCGCGATAAGTAGTAATGCTCTGACGCTTGAGGACACTTCAGCAACTTTCAATCGAGATGAATCTGTCTTTGAGATCTGCCAAGGTCTGTGGGGACGCACAGCTGAGAGAACGAGAGAGAGAAATAGAGGGCGGTTATAGAGACCATTTGTAGCTGCTGTCTCAGAGATGTGGTTCCATTGCCACTTTGCAACCAGAGGGGACAGCTCACTATATCATTCAGCCGTTTGTTATTTTGTCTGAAGCAGGAGTTGGCCAAAGGGGAGAAATGTCTGTCTCTTTCCCCAGTTGCCTGAAGGTGAAACCCATGCATCATTCTGCAGACAGCGTGTGTGCCTGTTTGCTTTTGCATGCATTCTTGTGTGTGTGTGTGTGTGTGTGTGTGTGTGTGTTCATGCAGATGTCCACATCAATATGTGTGCATAAATGGGAGGCTTATTCTTGAGCTATCAGGTGTCAGAGACCATTGTTCAGGCTGAGTGAACCAGATTGAATTCCTGTGATTCAGTTTGGTATTTCTTTGGTGTTAAACTAAACAAACCCGACGGGCTGCCTGTGTTTTTTGACAACAACCACCTATTTCCAGCCTCTAGCTTCACTATTTATCAATTTCTCCCTAATTCCTTTTGCTTTCAGCAGTGATCATCTTCTTTTCTTATCTGCCATACCTCTCTGCTACATCTCATTTGTGCTCTCATACTGATATTAAAGTTTGCATAGAGCTGAAACCAAGTTAGTGTTCGACTTTATGGTGTTTTTGGGCTCTGTGTGACTACGGGTGCTGGGAGATCTGTTTGCATTTGCCAGTCCTCCCCAGTGAATCGCAGTGATCCATGTTTCTGCTGTTTCTGCGCCGGTTATTAAAAGCCAGGGGAAAGGTTACAGTAAATGCCACTCAGCTGATGTGCAGCTCAAGCTTGGCAGACCTCCCCAAACCCCCTGCCACCCTGAGTTTCACTCTAACATTTTGGGGGAACAGTAATTTCACCTTACTTGCTTTTTTTCCCTTCTGCTACATCCCCAAAATTGGCAACTACATCCCCACTCTCCCTTCACCTA
Organism: Siniperca chuatsi; assembly: GCF_020085105.1. NCBI lineage: Eukaryota > Metazoa > Chordata > Actinopteri > Centrarchiformes > Sinipercidae > Siniperca > Siniperca chuatsi. The sequence goes on along the minus strand of NC_058062.1, from coordinate 7,052,628 downwards.
AAAGTCTGCTAAAAGCTGTATTCCCTGCCACAGAATTAAAATTAAAAGCATGAAAAGCAAAAGCAGCCCCACACCATACCGAGCACCTGAGTCTGACAAATTGGCAGTTTCCTCCTCTCCTCGTGCCCCCTCCTCCTTCTCGTCTCTAGTGCTGTCCCTCTGAGCCTCCCCCCTTCCCTTGTCACCACTTCTCCCAGATGCTCTGAGCACTCATCACAGAGGTCACGCACCTGTCGCCTGCTGTAAACAGAAAATGAATAATTCAGGAGTCGGCGCTGGTTGACTGCAACAGCTGATGGTCTCTCCGTGACGAGCAAAGATTTATCCCAAGGATTCGCGTTATAATCCTCAGCTGGAATCACACTAATGAGAAATGCTCTCCGGAGAGTCTGAGGACCCACTCAGAGCCAGACCGCATGTCCTTGACCTCTGTGGGTGATAAAGTTGGTTTGAAATGGCAGCCTGTAGTGGCACGAGAAACTTCTGTCACACACACTGCTTTGCATTTTTAGATTTGCAGAAGGATTGTGCTGATACAGTAGGACCACATGCACTCTTAACTTGGCTAAGTGTGAACAAAAAAGAGCCTCTCTTTTGGCCTTTGGTATTTCTCTCCTCTCCTCTCGTCTCCTCACATCACCACGGTTCTGATGTCACCTCACTAGCTTCCATTAAATTTAGGATTCAATTCAAGATCCTCCTTCTCATCTATAAGGCTCTAAATAATCTTGCTCCAGAGTATATTAGTGAATTACTAATGCCGTATACCTCTGCTAGGCCCCTCAGGTCCTCTGAACGAGGCCTTTTGTACCTCGTTCAAGACTGAAAACACGAGGGGACAGTGCGTTTGTTGTCCTGGGTCCCAGGCTCCCCCTGGGAGTCATGTCAGCAACCTCTCTTGGGTGTGTTCACAGCTGAAGACCCAAGTGTTTTTGTGCTTGAGTCATGTATACTATTTTGATTTGTGTTTTGTTATTTTAACCTTTTATCCTGTTGTAAAGCACTTTATAACCTGGGTTTTGAAAGGTGCTATATAAATATAAATGTACTTACTCTCCTCTCCTCTCCTGTTTCCCATCCTCTCCTCTCTAAGGTAACAGCTCACAGTTGGAGCTGACCTATAACAGAAAGCCAGTTATATTGGAGAGAAATACACAAGTAGCAGGTTGAGAGGCAGCAAGATGCCAGTTGGGGCTGCCAGGTAGCTGGAGTGATTGCTTTTCACTCCTTATCGCCACACCAGCAGGTGTCTAAGACGCACTGTACTGCAGTACTCTGAGGGGATTCACAATTATAACACCCTGGCCACCGGCTCATCCGTCACCACCACACACACAACTCCCATCCTCACCTCCACCCACCCATCCCTCTATGCTTCTTTTCTTACTCTCTTCACATCAAGTGAAATCCTGCTGACCAATAGTAACTTAGGAATCCTGTTATGGGCTAGCTCCTCCAAACACCTGCACAGGCCCTGATAAGAATCCTTATCTACTCAGCCCCATGTCTCCTCTCTGCTCCCAGGCAGAGCAGGAGGGCCCTAAAGCTGGAGTGGAGGGTATATAACACCACGATGGGTGGTCACATTGATTGTTTCTCAACCACATCATGGTGTCTGGTGCGTCATGTTAAAGAGGGTTTGGAAGCACGCTGTGGCAGCGAAGCGAGGTGTTAAATCCTTTGCTGTGGTAATGTTTTCCTATTTAAAAACACGCCGGCTGCCTGGCTCGGGTGTGCCGCCTGCAGTACAAGGCCTCATATGAAGAATCATCCCTTTATGCCGTTCTCCCATCTTTGTAATTACACATGAGGAATGAGAGGAGACATCTGCATGCCAGCACTTTGAGGAGAGGGGGAAGGAGACCACAAAGGGCAGAGCAGCTTCACACAAAGGCTTTCCAATTTGCAGCTTGCAGCTGTTTCTCTTCAGAGAGCTTGTCGAACGGCCGGTCCTCTCTCCGCCTGAAAGTGGCTCACAATCCAAACGCTGATTTTGTTACATTTGGCAAACAATGACAGTTTTCCTCCTTTGTAAAAATGTGTTGACTGTGTCTGAGCCTGACTCTCCTCCTCCATTAACAGGTGTTCAGAAGTGGACATGATAAGAGACAGATCATTTGAGGATGACTAGCTGCACTAGCTGTACTCACACACACGCACATATCACTTACTGTTCATGAACAGAGGTCCTTCTGCATCTTCATGGAGCACTATCTATGCATGTATTTACACAAGAGTTGGAAACTGTGTGCATGTGCCTGTGTACAAATATTGAGCAGTTTGTACATTGTGTTTGCTTGTTTCCTGACATTTCCCCACCATTATTTCACCTTTGTTTAGCTCCATATGCTGTACAGGATTGAAAACGAAATGAGTCTAATGGATCCACAAGGCATGGCACTGCGACCCATAAATTAAGTCCCACAGATGTGCTTCTGTAGATTAATCTTCACCCTCATGAGCAATTACTCTGGCAGTGATGCTGAGGCATGAGGCTGATTTGAAACAATTACAGCCCAGGTTGGGCAAAATTAGCTCATTCATTTCCCAAGGCCGCTGCTGATTGAGAGTGAGGGCATTTTAAAAAGCAACCATTGGGTAATTGGTTTTTAACATCGGCACGTCCTTCAGCCAGCCTTTTAACCTGAGCACGGACACTTTTAGGGTTAAATTCTTTTCAATAAATTGTCTCTCAGTTTTGATATTATATATTGGTTAGGATTTTGTAAGCATGCTTAAAATGATTTAAAATTTATGCATTACCAGTGTGCTAACCTTCACAGCTGGAGGACTTTTATTACCACAGCCAGTCCTGTGCGTTCCTCAAATAATAAAAGAACTGTCTCCCACTCCCCTGCTATGTGTTAAAAGGTAGAAAAAAATATTTGGCCCTACAGCTAGGACTTGAAAAGAACAGGAAAGCTTTAGCTAGTTAACATTTGTTTTTTGACATGCCACTGCAAGATGGTAATGCAAGTTATGATAATGAAAGTGGAGACGAGGGCAACGTTGACTCTCTCAGAAAGATGTTTAAAGTGTTTGTTGAAAAGGTGGCAAATGATCAAAGGTAAAATATGACGATGTCTGTGTTTTATAAAAGTTCATTTTGTTTTTACCTAGAGGGAAAGGTCGGACAACTGTCATTATCTTAGTAAAGCAAAGGGAGGAGATTAGGAAAAGTGTGGGTGACTTATTAAAGCTGCTCATCCTAAGGCTTGAAAGCAAAAAAAAAAAACAACCCAAAAATCATTTCTTTTCAGATTTTTTTTTCTTTCTTTGCTGTTTATCGTCTCATTGAAGTTCTGTGTACAGCTGCTGCCGCTGCAGAGCAATGGCTGGCCATCTGCACCATCTGCATAGATGAATGTGTTTGATATTTCCCTTCTCCGCCTCCTTTTTCCTGCGTAGCATCAGGAATCTGTAGCATCTCTTTTGCCAGGCTGTAGCGGGCTGCCTCTTAGGGCGTCACAGTGGGGAAGCTGAGCAATTTGTTTCTGGATGGCTCCAGGCTTATCGTCTCTGCTTGACAGATGGGCCTTGCCTCTGCTCAGGTTGAGTTCGGTAGCAATGCGCTGCTCGCTGCTTGCCTGACAGAACTCATTATAGACACTCCCCGGGAGATGAAGCATCTCCACGAGGTCCTGTTACCACCGCCGGACTGCCACGACTCACTACTGAGCTGAACACCGTAGACCCAAACGTACTGCTGAAATGTTTTCTGTAGTTTGAGGTTCGTTCAAGCCTGCTATAAACCAGCAACCTTAAAATATTTATCTTTTCGAGTCAAAAAAGCAGCTGCTATTGTGATGATGTAGCATTATAATAGTGAGAAAAGAGAAAAATTACAGATGATTAAATTACATGTTGAACTCACCTCTCTCATTGTACAGTACGTCTCATAATTGAATTTGAACCCTAATCTTGTTATTTGTCAATGCCAGTAAGACAGGCAAAGGTTGATATCTTTCTCTGATGATGCAGCATCGCTGCTGAAGCCAAAGGCTGTATATTGATCTTATTTAAACTTCAATGTCAGGTCATATTTTATATATTGGCTGTAAATTAGCCTCTGTATACCTTTATCCATACTGTGATGGAGCTGCCTGAGGTCTAAATCTGCTTATAAATCTCCTGCACACTTATCTCACTTCATACTTCTCATTTTCTGTGATTAATTAAGCACTAAAACAACCCCAATGATGTAATTTTACCAGAGTCACCGGGAGAGCAGAAGCATGGCTGAGTACAGGTGAGGTTTTGGGGTTGACAGAGAGGTAAACTCAATGGATTCAGTGTCTGACTTTGTATAATTCCTTTAGAATTGCACGTGAAAGAAAAGTCATCTCCCTTCCTGAGAGTGCTCTATTTTCAGTCGTGGGTCAAACTGTGCTTAGCCTTGCATATAATCAGGCCACATGGAGCAGTCTGCCACCTCCTGAAATCCAGGGAAAAGAAGGAGAAAGGAGGGCAGAACTACAGATTAGAGATTTTTTTAAAGAGCAGATTATTTTAAAATTAGGGTCGCAGAAAGGAAGTAACAGTGCTGAGATTAAATATAATGCTCACAAGAAAAATCTTCACAACCTTATTAGAGATGGGCTCCACTATCTCTGCTGGAAATACATTTTTGTCATTATTACAGATTACTGGATCTCTGCCAGCTCTTCTTCCCTTACATGGACACACAAACTGGAGAGGACAAGCAGACACTTGACTATTCAGACATCAAACAGGGTAAAGTTGGAGCTCCGTTGTGCTCAAATATTCCTTGCAGATATTTACCGCATAAACTGCCTGCTGCACACATACAGGAATACAAACTGTCATGGGCAGGACACACACTCTTCAACTTACACACTCCAGTACACAATATACAGTCAGAGTGCAGCCAGCACGACATGCTGAGTGACCCAGAAAAAAGAGTGAAAATATAATTAAAATAAACAACTTTAAAGGCTTCAAGGTAAGGTGAGGAAATGTGAGACAGAGAGGAGGGAGGATAAAATGAGTGTTCTTTGTAGAAATTTTAAATTGTATGCCATTGAGAATAGTTTCTCTACATTTCTCTACTGAAACAGGAGAGTGGCTTGCAGTCATAAAAGTCTCCAAAAAGGTCAATTTGAAAGCAAAATCAGATAGAATAATGCATTTATTTGGCCACTTTCCAGGTTTGCGTCTCATATTTAGAATAATGCTGTATGCATCACGATGAGATCATATCTGCAGCTGTAGAGAAACATATAATTCTTGTCTGTTTCATGCAATTGAACTAATCAAATTGGCTCAAATTAATTGAGGGCTTTCATTATCTCTGCACTGTTTCATCTAATCAGTCCAGTAACATCCTATCTTAAACTCAGGTTTGCAGATTATCATCCTACTTGAAGGAGGAGTGGAGAATAGAAGTGAGGGAGGAATGGCTGGGGATGGAGAGAAATAAAAAGCATCAGTCTTTAATTAAAACTGATTGTGGTTAATGTTCTCCGTCCATGCTATAATGCTTCCCACGGTGGCCCTCACACCACCTCCTGATCAAGTGGAAGCTAATTGGCTGTTAAGAGTCACTTTTCTCTCTCCCTCTCTCTGTCTCTCAGTGGACTACATTTGGACATCCAGAAGCAGTGCAATGTCATTTCATGCCCTCGAATGGCCGTGAGTCTCTGATACAGCATGAGGCCAATTTACAATTTCCATGCACAGGCAGCCATTTGTATGCATAGCATGGCTCTGTTGGTTGGGTTATTGTAACTAAAAGTTCTATATTTATGTGGAGAGTTGTAGTTGCCAGCTCTTCCTGCCCTGTCAGATCCAGTCCCATCAGAGGCAGGGCAGCGGCCTCAGGGAAGTTTGCGGGGTGGCTGGGGGATGGTGAAACAGTGTGGCAACAGTGTGGCAGATGCACAATGAGCAACATCGTGTTATGAATCTGAGTGTGCGTGTCAGGACTAGACTGTATGCACATTTGGTACTGCCATATGAGGACTGTGCTAAACATAATCAAAAAGAGGTTATTGTGTGTACTTTGCAACTGACGAAAGAATCATCCACATGGTGCAGAGTAATTATGTTCATATTGTGCCTGCACTTAGTGCTCATCATTTCACCGATCAGCAATTTCCCATGCAAATTCCTGATCAACACATTCAAGTTCAGATGTGTAGATATTCATTATCACAGCTGGATAATCAGATCAGAGGCCTGATGGCGAAGGTCTAACTGATAGTCCAACTGTTACTCAGCAGGCATTCACAGCTGAGCAGCTGATGTGATGCATAATGCCCTTAAATTCTACAGAAATCAACAAAGACAATAGTTCTTACCCCAGTGATTTCACAATCACTTGTCAAAGAAAAAAACACAAAACCAGAGACACAGCCAACTCCTTCTCTGGTGTATTCTTTTAAAATGTTCTTACACAAAGGATTTCATTATGTTTTCTTTTCTGCCAGGCTCTATAGGAAACTGCATAATAAAAGTAATTCTTTCCCTTCTCTGTTGTGGTTGTTGAAGGATCTAGAAGCAGGAGTCGTCTTGTACATTATTTTACCTCAACAAGCTGCCTTTTGTCTTTTTATACAAACAGTATAGCCAAAGTCACAAGTGTCCTTTGGGGTCCACAAGGGTGCTTCGCTAGCAGCAGTACAGTGTCCAGTGTTTTCTGTCTCTGTGGGCTAGAAATGACAACAAAGAGAGTTTGGCCGTACTGGAGTCTAGACCCTAGACTAAGAACAATAAACCTCACAAAGCTAGAATATATGTTGCTAGCTCAGTCTGTGCTGTAAACTAGTGTTGTGTCATTCGTGAATGTTTCGTTCAAAAGAACAAGTCGTTTGGGTGAATGAACTGAACTCAATCACTTTCTGAAATGATTTGTTAATTTCTCAGTTCATCCTCAGATCACAGAAATTTTTTTATGAGAAAATTTCAAAACATTTCCAGAAAAGACATTTTTCCTGTTCAAAAGTTTGAAGCAAAGACCAAAGCCCAAAGAAAGGTGCATTCGTCCAATTAGGTTGAGGAGAGGTCTGTCAATCATCTATTGTACAGCCTACCTGAAAAGGCCAACAAGTCCTCTAAATCAAACGTCTAAATACATTGTTTGTCCGTTACCTGCAGAATGACACAGAAAAGCATTTTCTGATCTGACGCCCCTATCAGCAGAACAATATCATTTGTCTGTGCTATTCCAAAACCATCACAAATCACTGTTGAAAAATAAATCAATTTTATGATGTGACAGCGCTATGGTTAAAGTTTTGTTAGGTTTAGGCACAAAATGACTTGGTTAGGTTTAGGAGAAAGATCATGGTTTGGGTTAAAATTACTACTTTGTTATGGTTACTGACCTTTATCGTCATGGTTACAATAATAAACGTGGTTAAGGTAAGGGAATGATGGTGGTCAGTCTGAAGTTTTGTTGACCCAACCATCTCCGAAACCAACCTCCTGCCGTGGACTTTGTTGCTCTATAATAACATCACCTTACTCCCTCCAGTCATAATGAATATGGCCACTAGAGGCCTTTGTCACTTGAATGTAAATATATGTGGTTTTGGGGCACTTGCTCCAACGACTGATGCTGTTGTTGTTTTGGGGAGGACAGTCTGGAAATGGCACATGTTCATCCAAAGTGAAATCCTGGGCTGTCTTTGAGAGGCTAGACAACAACAGGCAGAAGGAAAAAGAAGGTGGAGATCCACTCACCCAACTCAAGACCCTGCTGTGCCAGCATCTATCCCACATAATTACACTGGGCCACAATTAGAAAAGCAGTTTTTGTTTTCTCCTCCCCGACCCTCTCCTTTTCTCTTTCCTGTGCGCCCCTGTCCTGTGATACACACAGGACAGGGGCGTGGTGGGGGTATTTAGATGTGAGAAAAGGCAATTTGTCAGAAAGGGAGCACTGGAGTGATGACAGGAGACTTACAGTAAAAGGACTTGGGGTTGAACGGCTAATTCTGTGATAGTGGAAGAGGAATGAGGAGGGAAGGCTCAGCATGTTTGCTTGTGTATGTTGGAATCCATATTTTTCTCAGATGACCAAGTAGAAAATAATTGAAAAATCGATGTTTGAATTGTACGGCTCGGGTGCACCACACACACACATACACACATCCGAGTAGATGCGATGTGACGGTGGTTGTTGTGTAACCAAGCCCAGTGAGTCAGGAGAGGGAGGAATGCGTTGTTGTGATGGTTGGAGGAGGAGGAGGCCTGCCTGGGGAAAGTCTGGCGGAGACAGTCAGATCCGTTAGCAAAGTCATCTGGGAGAGAGAGAAAGAGGCTGGACATTTGGTTTCAGGCCTTGCCTCAACTGCCAGTGGTTGTCTGGACCCCGGACCACAAGTGAGGCATAACTAAATCTGAGCCTTGACGCAGACATGACTCTGGACAGAAAGAACATATGTGCACATAACCACATTCACATGCAAACACATACATATGTGAAGACACACACACACACACAACATTAAATGAGTGGAAAATGACGCAGTGTGATAGAAAGAGGTTATCAGGGGCTACAGGCTGAAATAGACCAGCCTCATTCCTTGCACACACACACACACACACACAAACACAAGAAATATGCTTGAACACTCAAAACTTATGCTGCTTTGCTTTAAAGTGTTCTCCTACTGGAATCACAAGTGCAAAATTATACCTTGTTGATTTTGTGTGTGTGTGTGTGTTTGTGCGCATCTCATGTGACCCTGGGAGCAATTTTTTTTCAGAGGTACGTAGGTACTGTTTGTATGCGTCTGTGTGTGTGCCATGCAAGTACATGTGAGCCGAGCACACACACTCCTTCGCTCGCTGTCGTACATGCCTGGATTCGGGCTGTGCCTCTTTGGCAGCGTTATCATCCAAAGAGGCAAACAGCCAGCCCCTGATTTAATAAGCTGCCTAGGGAGTCACAGAGAGGTGGGGAAGCACTATCAGCTGATAACTGTCCTCCCTGCAAGCCTAGCTTTTTCCTCTGATAGCCCTGCCAAGAGAAGACTCAGCTTCTCCTCGTTTTCTGCGTGAAAGTGTGTGTTGTGTGTGTGAGTGATCCCCTGCCGGCTGCTGCCCACGCGTCTGTAGGCTGTGTCCATCCTTTGCTGCATCTCTCTGGGTGTCAGACAGACAGCAGAGGAGAGCCCACACATGGCAAAGGCAGGCCTTAGCCCAGCACTGAGGAGCATATGCTCAGAGCTTCAGTCTTTCAGGCTCCCCACCCATCAACCACACACACCCCGCGTCATTCCTGCCAATCCTGCCATGCTGCAGAAAGCCATGGGCCAGACTACTGACAGATTCCCCCATCTATCACTCTGTTCTGTACTTCACACAGGCCATACAGCAGTATCATCATACTACCACAACCTTGAAACCAATGCAAAGAAAAAATACTATTAATATGCCACAACAGATGAGAAAAAACACCACAAGATTTTACAGAGCAATTGCTGTGCAAAATTATTTTGTTGACTGTGATGGCTTTGTAGCCATGTTTGAGCAGTCTTGAACGATAAATGTAATAGGTCTGTATTTCATCAAGTCCGTGCAGGCTTTCTAAGTGTATCATTATGGTATTATGCATTATGTTCAGAGCAAATGGAGAAAGGAGTGTGTCCTTTTTGTAACGGGATGAGATGGGTCTATAGTGAAGACGCTGTGAAGTGCTGAAGACGTCCTTTGCGTCCTGTTGCAGACCTCTAATTAAAGTTGGCTTTGTTAACATGAGATCATGATCTTTTCATGACTTTAACAAAGTACTTTGATTAATTAAGCTAATAATTTATGAAAAAACATAGGCATTGAACGTTTAAAAATATTGTCATTGAACATAATCTAGGGTTTCAGGTCAAGATTTGGTAAACGTCTTGACACTGTTGCCATATTTTTAGCTACATGAGTGTTGAATTTTGCAATGACTGGAGCAAAATGCAGTTCTTTAAATTCCAGTCCTTTGTCTTTATTTGAATTTCAGAATTTCATGCGCAACACAATTGGTTTGAAATTAAACATTGTTGAATTCAGTCTTTTGTCATAGTGAAGTAATTTAATTCAACAATATGATTGCTCTGTAACATAAACAGAGTAGTACCCTACGCTATCCCAGCCATGAATATATTACCAATTTTTCACTGCGACACCAGTGTTTCTGCCTTCACCTTTCTCTTTTTCTATCCCACCATCTGTCTCTGAAATCTTGCACTCCCTTCCCTACCTTGAGAAGGAGATATTTTTTGGCCAATCTTTTCTATTTCTCAGCTGCTGGTATTATTTCAAGGTCAGTTATTGCTTTTTTTGTCTGTGGTGTGCGTTATCACACACAAGTACAATCACCTCACAGCGTATGTGTGTTGCACTAGGGCTCATATGACAGGCATACTTTGGGGTGGCCACGGTGACCCACGGCTGACACCGATGATTGATCCTGGTGCTGGTATAAGTGCCTGCGCACCGGTGAGCACCTCGGCCCACTGAAATGCAGCCAGGTGGAAAATTAGAAATCTCTTCATCCCTGGTCCATTTGAAATCCGATATCTCCCATCTTCCCTTCGCACAGGCACCTTTCCTCAGCCAATAAATCAGTAGTTAAATGATGTGTTTGTGTGTGTGTTTCATTTTCTTATATCCCAGTGGGGACTTTAACCTGAATGCACACTAACCCATGGGGGCTTGTGTCGCCGTGGGGACAAAAATTGAGGTCCCCACAGGTAGAGACTGCTTTTTGAGGGTTAAGACTTGGTTTTAGGGTACAGGTTACAATTTGGTTCAGGTTAGGGTAAGGGTTAAGATTAGGCATTTAGTTATGATGGTTAAGGTTAGGGTAAGGGGCTAGGGAAGGCATTATGTCAATGACTGTCCCCACGGGGATAAACAAACGTGTGTGTATTAGAGGGTGACACGGGAGTGGATTTTCACTCCTATCCCATCCCACTCCCACAAAAATACTCCCGTCATAATCCCATGACAGAGTTAAAAAAAAAAAAAAAATTCCTGTCCTGTCCCAATCCTCCCGTTCCCAATGAATAGCATTTTTTCATATTAGAACTGTATATTTATATATAAATAATGACCTATGATTCCCGGTCCCACCCACTCCCGTTGACTTTTTTTCCTGTCCCGTCCCACTTCCGTGATGAAGAGTGAAATTGACTCCCATCCCGCAGGAATCCCGTGCCCCAAATGTCAGCCTCTAGTGTGTACATGAGGGCAGGTGGGGGTCATTAAGTCTCCAGCAAAAATACCCATCCCCCCAAACACACATGTACACCTCCTTTTGTCTACATAAAAACTAAAACACACACTTACTTATACACACACTGAATTGTCCCAGATACAAGCACATGCCAACTCACAAGCACACTCGTATACACACATTTGAGTTGTACAATGTGTGTTTGGAGTCAGATGGAGGTGTAACAGTGCCTCCAGTATCAAATAAATCAAAGTCAGGCCTCCTCTGAGCGCTGCACCTGACCTTTTGGAAGCCATCAGTGCTGTTCCACTCCTACAATCACACTGGTGTCCCTCATGTTAACGTAACCCATTGTTTCTTAACTTCTAACATCTATCGTTTTGTGTTGTCCAGGTACGTCGGCCCAGGGCAGCCCCCTTCTGGCATCCCTCCCTGTCCCAGGACGGCCTCTGCAGCCTCAGCTCGACCTCAAACACCTCCTGCCCTTCAGACTCAATGGATCCTCTCCCCTCAGCCTCTTCCCTAACTTTAACGCAGTGAGTGCAATGGCTCTTTGGCACCTGATATCATGGAAAATAGCAATTAGATAAACAAGAATATTAAGTGGAACCAATTAATCTATGATTTATCAACAAGGAATTTCAACAATAATAAAGGTCTCTAGCAGAGACTGTAAATAATATCGTACCTAATTACATCCATCAGAAATATCACATGAATAGGTGACTCACTTCACCGCAGAAATATATTGTCATTACACTGTCTGGTAACGTGCTTTTTTGAGCTTTGAGAACAAAATGTCTTTTAACATGTTGTCTCATCTTGTCTTGCAAGGTGTTGTATGAGGCATGGGGAGTGAAAGCAAAGAATCTAAGCACCTGGCAAACTATCACTAAATCAGTGGTAAAACATGTCAACATATTAACATCAATTTGTACTCTGAGGTACTTTCAACATCGTGTTGGTTTTGAGTTTATATCAGTCAGACGTATAAAGAAAGCCAGGATATAAATTGTGTCCTTAATGCTATCCACCATGTTATTCACCATCTCACTATCTGTTCTGCCAGACCTTAGCCTCCAGCACTCGTACTATAAACTCTACCGCTGTCTCTGTGCAGAGGCCTTACCTTAGGTCTGGGGTGCTAATCTTTATTCAAGCATTGTTTCACCTCTCAGCATTGCTGTCGTCACCTCAGTATCAGCATCTTTATAGATGAGCTCCTTATTACTTTGTTTCGAACATCAGCAACAAACTGTTCGGTATTTAAGCCCCTTGGCTCTGATGCTTACCTCGCCTCTGTGCCTGGAGTTAAAAGCTTGTATCTTTGATCCTTTACTTACCAGTGCTATACCCATTGTCGTTTTGTGTGTATATGTGTGTAGGCACTTCCAATTTCTTTGAGCCTAGTTTTACGCTGTGTGTGTGTGTGCATGAGTGTGTGTTCACTTCCCTCATCGCACACTGTGAAACCATCTCCAGTTCTGCAGTCTGTAAATAAACATAAGCCAGAGCTTTCGCTCCAGCATGCACTTTACACCTTTTCAAACCAAGCAAAAAAAGGTAGGATGAGAGACAGAGAGATAGAGGTAGGGCCACAGACATCTGGCTAGCTGGTTCTTACAGTGGAGGACATGTGTGAGGGGGTGGATGAGACATAAACATGTGCTGTATGATGTGTATGTGTGTAAGTAGGGGGTCTCCAACCTGCTATGTGAAAAGTGCAGTTTATTCATTTGTTCTGCCACCCACTGCTTTGGGTCTTGGGGTCACCTATACTGCCCTATGGAGGATTGAGCATGCCCAGCAGCAAAGGCAGCATGGAAAACACTCATTCTAACACCCTCATGTATTTATATTAGTGGTGGAGGCAGTAGGGCAGGTCTGTGGTCAGTGTTTTGTCTGTGTTATGCTTATGTTTCAGTGGGAAAATTGTTGTTTCTATTCTCAAACCAATGTCTGTGCCTCACAGCTCTGTTCAAGACTTTACACCCCACAATTATTTTTGGGTATTATGCTTCCTGATTAAAAAAATATCAGTTATATCAGTAACAGTTATTGTAGAAGAAAACGGCAGTAGAATATTAATGTCTGCAGAAAGCTTGTGCACAGGAAATCATATTTACAGAGTTGCCATGATATTCAGCCATTGTTAAATAGAATACAACTCGTGGTAGGACGTGAAATCTACCACAACCAGAATGCAGAAATTATGATAACTGCGGAAATAACATCAAATCAGTGTCGCTTCAGTCCCGGGAGGAGATGATTACCCTCCATAACACACAGTCTGACAGCGCAGCTGTGGCATTAATCACAGAGTCCATTCAACTGGGAGCCCCAGGTTCTCTGAGCCCTGATAAGGCACACGTTGTCCCCGGACGTGTGCAGGGGGGAAGATGAATGCACCTGTCTCCAAAACTAAATATCCTCTGGTTCCCCTGGTGTTCCTTCTTACATCCTCCCCCCTCCTCATCTCTCTGTGTGTCTCTTTCTCGCTCTTTCTCTCTACCTACCCTGAAACCACATCATGGACTCGGCCGCCCGGCGCAGGTTAAGTTCTGTCTGCACCAGGATGGCGGGGGGAGGACTGAGGGCTTGGACAAAAGACGCATTTATAGCAGTGGGTTCAGGATGGCTGCGGACAGACAATAGGCACATTCTTCAGTTCCTAAAACAAATAGCTGTGTGCAGCCTGCCCTGTTAAGGTGGACAGAGGGCAGCAGGAGTGGGAGAACTAGGTTTCCGTAGTCAGGCTTCGGCTGGTCAGGGGAAAGGCAGTTGCTCCCAGAGGTAGCTTTGAGTCATGGAGAGGCCAAAATAAAGCAACAAAGGCAAAGATAGCCCTGAGGGAGAGATATCCAGCATGTAGGTTTCAGTGTCAGGTGTGTTTATATTCCCTCTCACACCTGGCCTTGAAGAATCCATAGTAAACAGACTCCAGTCTTGCAGAGGAAGCAGCTGCCTTGGACATGGCACTGCTCTTTGTGTGGTACGGAGGGATCTGATGTTGTTCAGGCTCGTGTATCAGAAAGAAAGCAAGGCAGTGTGCCATCCTCGCTGCTGTCAATACACCAACACTCCTTGATCTCTGGGCAGCTGAGGCTGTCAGCAGTGTCACCAGTGTGGTTCCAGTGAGCGGTCTAACTCAGTGTGAGAACAGCGCTCTGCCTGGCCATCCTGAGTCTGTACTCCCATGAGAGCAGAGGAGAAGACTGGGCCAGGCCCTGTGCCAGCCTGGGGAGAGATCCAAGGTGATTGTTATATGTGATACGATGCTGAAGGGTGCCGCAATGAAATCAGCTGTCATTGTGGCATGCAGACCTTCTAATGAAGCCTCGGCTTTCACTCTGCTGTTTATAGTATGCCGTTCTGGGACTCTGCAGTCTTTTCACAGACAGTTAAAACTGAATTAGTATGCCCAAAGCCCTCTCCAGAAACACTTCCCTGTGGGCTGCAATGATTCATAATGCTTTAGACAGTCACATTTCTGATATTACAATGAACTCTAACTGCATTAAAATAGGAGCTGTAGTGAGGCTTGTAACAACAGGGCAATACAGCCAAGGCTCCCACAGAGCCTGTGTGGAGAGAAACATGAAGGCTATAGCTAGATTTATAGTCAACGCAAGGGGTTAACGGGAGTCCCCCCCATAGGTACTCAGGGCGTAGGTTTTGATTTATAGTTGAGCATTAGATTTCACCCTCTGACATCACCAGCAGCATGTATTGTATATGATCAGGTCGTCTTGTGCTTCAATTATATTTCCCACAGTAACAGTGTGTTTACATTCTTTAATTTATTTTGTCATACAGGGCGACGGTGGGATACACATATACTTACATCCAGGTAACTTATAATGTCATTTCGCCATGTCTCATTATTGAATGGATGGCTACAGCTGTGCAATCGCTGTGATTACGTTCATTAATTCATACAGAGCATTGATAACAGTGAACGGAGGTCTGCATTGTAATGGCTTTGCTAGATGTGCATAACTTAAAAAGAAAAGACTACTGAGAGTCTTTCTTCAACTTCCTTAATATTGCGTTCACTCTACGATCACAACAATCTCTACCAGCATCAGAAACTTGAATGAGGCCTAGGTTTACCATCACATTTCTTGTAGTCCCCATATGGTATCTCTGTTGCCGCCATAGCCCTGACGTTACATTTTTGAGGAGGAGCACGTCAGCTACGCCATAGCCTACAGTATAACCTTTGAGCCTAGGCACATAGCTGCCATAGATACAGTGGTAACTCCTAAACGCAGACGTATATATCCAGCTTCACTGATTACAAATTGATTGTAGCTACATCTGAACAGTATTGTTAAAGCAGCAAAGATCATTGGCATCCAGATCTCTAAATACTCCTTTAACTTACAGAAGTTCCTGCGTTCTGGGTGGATGTAAATCTCTGAAAACTTCATTTTTAAAACATTTTTATGTCAACAAGAGCAATATTTTCAGTATTGTTAGTATTTTCATCCTGGGCATTGTGCATCCTGCCCCGCCTCTCTGAATGCAGCATAGAACCCGTCTTAGCTTGGCCCCATTTTTGAGGTCTGGATGTTAAATTAAAAAGGTTTTTTGGTAGTGGGGGACATTAATATATTCCACCCTGTGAGAGCAGGGGCAGCCCTGATTATTACTTTATCCTGCAATGCATTAAGAGTGAATCTCACGCACATCTTAATTATTATGTGAACACAGTGACAAGTTGCATACAGCAAAAGGAATTCCACAACAGCAGAATGTCTCCTGTCTGGACTGTGAAGGCAATTAACAGCAAACAGCCACAGAAAGACACATATCTGAAAGCAAAATATTTTCCCATCCAACTTTATTGCATAACACAAAAGTACTCAGGTGCACAGTGAAGTGACATTAAAACCAATAGCAAACATTTCAGTCCCTCAGACTTTCATCAGTGCTTACTGAGTCAAGGTTTCAGGTCACTTAAATATACCAGGCACAGGTGCAATCAATGAGCCATCAGTTCAATTAAGTAGAAAGAGAAAATGCTACAACAGCACAGATACAGTATATACTAAAAAATACTGAGTAGGCTGTCATATGAGTAACACTAAATCATGTCACTAGATATAAAAAATCAAGTGTTCATGCTACACTCATTGCCTGAACAAGAAAGAAGCACGTAAAAAAATAATTAAATAAATAAAGTATCATTACCTAGAAAAATAAGTGAAAATTCGTATACTACAAAAACTAGTTGTATGTAAAAAACTGTTCAGTCAGTGGTATTGCATAAAGAAATTTATCTTAAGTAATGATATGAATGTCCAAAAAAGTTCAATGCTCTGCACACCCACACAGGTGTTTTCTGTTAATCTGCCGATCAGATCTTTTCTTGGGGTAATGTTGGGCGGAGATGTGCTGGCAATTATGTGAGGTCATGTAAATTTGTATTTGATAAAAAATATATGAACATTTTGAAAAAGAAACTATATCTTGGATCGAATAAGGTTTGACACATCAAGGCGAAATTGTGTGGGAGGAGTAATCATCTGTTAAGAAAGAGCTTTAGAGTCTCAAGCAAGGCCATTTTTATGTGGAGTGCCGATATATAAACTGGTGACCTCTCGCATTACCACAAAAATGTCATATGAAACGCAATAATTACTTAGCATGCAGGATAGTTTGATGAAATGTATAAAGTAGGCCTCTCCACTGAGGTAGTCTTTTGTCACCTTATCTCTTCTAACTACCCCTATCAAGTGCATTATAAGAAGCATGTCAGTGTGACTCTTAGTGCACTTCTGCTTTTTCCCCTTTATGAAAAGTAACAAAATAAATTACGACCACTGGTCGAAACAGCCATTGATGTCAGAAAAGTCATGCACAAAGCTCTGAGTATCACACACTGTCCTTGCAGGGAGAAATTCAAGTTTTCATTTGTTCTAGATTTATGCTGTAAACCTGCTCACCTGTCACAGGTAGACACTCCCTGCTTGTCCCTGATTTCTTGTTCTTAGTTTCATTTTATTTTTTTTAAATCTTGACCCACTATGATTAACATGTGAGGAGCATATTCTCTTCATGCCTTCTGGTTGCTTACAGGGGGTCTCAGATTATGGCAGAACAAACTACAGCCTCCAAAATGGTCATACAGTTGAATCAACACCGCTCTAAAACAGTTTCAGCAAAAAATGAATATTTTAACATTCATGAAGGTACAATTTATTGCAGGACTGTATTAGACTGTATTAGTTTTAGCCAGCCAACTTTCACCCCTAATAAGAAATTGGTTGTCCCTCTTTTCAATAGATTTCTCAACATTGGTGCCTCTGAGGTGAAGTTATTCTGCTGCACAGAAATTTCTCATTTTGGAAAATAAAATCTTATAGAAGTAATGATGTTTGTTCTGGTCTTTTCTTTCTGTCTCTCAGATGGACCCTGTCCAGAAGGCAGTGATCAACCACACATTTGGTGTCCCTCAGCCCCTCAAGAAGAAACAGATTATCTCCTGCAACATTTGCCACCTGCGCTTTAACTCAACGGTAAGAAATGTTTTAGTGGCTTTATGCCATGGTGTTTATGAGGAAGCTTGAGAGGTTGTGGGACAATAAGGGAGAGAAAGAGACGGCATGCCAGAATGTGTAATTTACAACATAAAAGCAATCTCTACCTAAAAGTGAGTATAGCCTCAGAGAACAACATCTCTTTGTTTTGTGCTTCTGCTATCTTCTTGATTGTTGTTTTTTGAAAATATGGCTGTTCCTCAATTACCTCAGCTCTTATCATCCCCACTGACTCAATGTGTTTGTGTGTGTGTGTGTGTGTGTGTGTGTGTGTGTGTGTGTGTGTGTGTGTGTGTGTGTGTGTGTGTGTGTGTGTGTGTGAATAAGCAAAATTGTGTATCTTTGTGTGCATATGCAAAGCAAGAAACTGTGTGGGTCACTTTCTGCAAACGTATGTACCTTTAAATCAATTTAGTTTTTTCTAGTAATGTATTTCATAAAAGTTTGTTCAGTTTTCCTTTCTGTAAAATCCATATGTGTGTGTCTGTCTGTTGTCTTGGTATGAAGGATTAGACAGCAGGGAGAGCTGCTATTTATCAGCAAAGAGCAGAAACAATCAGCAGCCCCAGCAGGAAGCAGCATTCTCAGCTCCTCATTCCATTTCTCCCATCCCTGCCACCTCTAGCACACATACATATACACAAATGCACACAAGCATACTGTACACTTGCAAGCATGCACACTAGTGCACACACACAGAGAAACACAAGCAAATATCTCATGACATTTCATGCATATTTACATAAACAAATAGATAATAGTTCAGAAAACCTTAAAACATCTCATGTCTGGGCATAGTAAAATACACACACACACAGGCACACAAATTTTTTTTGGACTCCATCTTCAAAGAAGGGCTGAGACACAGGAGACAGGGAGCTGAGGGGGGAGAGGAGACTCAGACGTGCTCTTCACACACTAGAGCAAATCCCGTTCCCTGCCTCTGCACACCGACTTAAAGAGGAGTTTCAGGCCTGACTGTAGCTTTATCTATCTCTCTGAGAGCATGAATACTTTCCTAGCACTTCTATGTACCCTCCTCAGAGTTTGCTCAGATATTATACCAAGTTATCCTTATGCATAATGCTCAAAGGGGAAATATGTAAGCTTTCTCTTCTTCTCAATATTGCACAAAGTAACCTTAAAGAGCAACTTAACACCCGCTGAAAATCTTGTTTTTGCTGACCTACAGTGGTTCAACTTCTCACCTAGCTGTGTGATGTAGAGGTGTACTCCAGGGTGTGTGAGTGCACTGTGACATCACTGTTAAGTGTGGTTACAGGTGCAAAAGAGCACAATTTTGACCACACATATGTGTGCCCTAATGACATTTTGGGAAATACGCTTTTTCACTTTCTTGCCAAGAGTTAGATGAGAAGATCAATACCACTCTCATTTCTGTATGTTAAGTCAGCAGCTGGTTAGCCTAGCGTAGCACATAGACTGAAAACTGGGGGACACTAGTCTGGCTCCGTCCACAGGTAAAAAAATATTCCTAGCTGCACCTTTAAACTAAGCTGTGAGGTTGCCAGGCAACCAGCGGAGAGTCCAGGACGTTACTGCGTCTGGCCGAGACATAGCCCAGCACACAACCCCCTTCAAAACCACGTGTTGTTTTTATACAGATTAAATAACAAGATATAATGTGTTAATTAGTGAGCTTTAGAAGTACTGTTAGAGGGTTTGTGTTACCTTCAAACAGACTAAACTAGCTGTTTCCAGTCTTTGTGCTAAGCTAAACCAACCAACTGCTGACAGTAGCTTTATATCTACTATATAAACAGGAAAGTGATATTGATTTTCTCATCTAACTCTGCAAGAAACCAAATAAGCATGTTACCCAAAATGTCGAACTATTCCTTTAATGTCACACCAGAAATTCACCTGAGTGGCCCGAGTGCCCTCTGGTTGTTCAATCTACATACCCATGGCCCTTTCTACTGTGAAGCTAAAGGAAATATAGCAAATGAAATGATTTGAAGCAGTGTTACTATTGCAGAAGTTTGCATGCTAATGTGGATCATCAGATGTTTTTGTTGTAGTTCTTATTTTGTGGCTTGCTGTCTGTCGGTGGCTTTTAAGGAAGCCTAGAGGTTGTTTGAATGTTGTTTCAATTCCTACTTGTTTCCCATGGATGTTGATAGAGCTCATATATTACTTCATGCCTCTTTGATATATATGCAGTTTTGTATAGAAGATAATTATCATCTAAAATTACTGTGTAATGTAGTGTCCATTTTTGGGAGTGGGTCTATAATCCAGGCACAGTGGTGTTGAATTATTGTAAAATAGTTCAAGGGCTACAGTACGTGAGAACATTAGGAGTGTGTGTGTGTGGAAGGATAATTTTCTTCTAATCTTGTACCTGCATACATTTTTTATTTTATCTCTTTCCACTTGTTCATCATATTCCAAATTTTACATCATCATAATAGAACATAATTAGGCCACATACGTATATTTATAGCACAGTGTAGCAAAAACCATCACAGAGACAACCGTGACTGGCAAATTTAGTAAAAGCAATATTTTTTACCACCATCCCACATTTTTAGTGACTTGAGGGGAAAATGTACGATTGTTAAATTAAACAAACCAACAGACAGATCCAGTTTATTTTTATGTTTTATTTTTATTTTTGCTACAAGAATTTTATTATTGAGAGAAAGAGGACCTAGAGCCATTTCAAAGCAATGGGGGGACATGTTCCACACCCACTAAACATAGATATGCACCAGATATAGTCCAATGTTTACTTTTAACCGTAGGATTGCTTAATCACCGGACAATCAAGGATCCCTTAGAAAAGTACTGTATCCTGCTGGCCTGAATGGTGATGTGAAAACCAAAGCTCATTTCACACCTTGTCCCTCTGCCTCTGCTGAGACTCAATTGGACAGAGGCTGGTGGTGGAGAAGGCGCTGACTAAATTCATCACACCACGCTAATCTCTGAAGCCTTGTCACGGCAGATCAGTCACACAATGTGTATTTGCGTTGTTTTTACAGATGCTTTGACAGCTACATTATTTATAGGCCTCCACTATATCATACCATTAGGTCTGCAAATGTGAAGTGTACATGTTTAACTCCATACCCAGACTGCTGGTATTCACATAGAGCATGAGACTGGTGGTGGTTGTGTATGTATTGTTGATGCTCAGGTAATCAGAGAAATCCACATTTTGCTCTTAATGAAAAAGTCTTTTAGTGTTTGCAAGTCTCTGCATTTATTTATTCCTCAAGTAGGAGTCTTCAAAGCAAAGTCCAGTCTCTTTATTCAACTTGTTTGGAGCCTGAGGATTTGCATGATTTATTTCTCGAGGAAGTTAAACTGGATGACAGTCTTGGAGGAACAACACTTACCTTGCTCCACATGTGAAAGCATATACCCTTTAGGGGAAAAAAAGGATATTTTATACTTAATCCTTTCATCCTTAATCCATCCATCTCTTTAATATTACTCAGTATTCTCTTTGTATTTTGGGGAGATTTAAGTCTTCCACACTTTGAATTTAATTTGGAGTCATTCATTTTGTTAATGTACTGTATGTATTGAATCAGTGGTTGAGTATGATTTTTTTCCATGATGTATCTGGGTTCTAGTTCTGCTCCTTTCCTCTATAACTATGTCCTATCCAGGCCAGGAGAGCTGATCCCCAGAGGTTGTTTTAGCTTTTAATGAGTGATCTCTGTATTGATTTCTCTGCTATTCTTATGTATCCACGCTTGCTCTGACAACAGGGTCTTTGTTCTCAGATTGAATAGGGCTGTGAGAATGATGAGAATGTGAAGGTAAATTGTGATCCACTGGAAGGATATTTGTGTGAACGTGTTTATTGCTGCATCGCAGTCACTCAGAATGTGTTTTGCATCTGATTTGTGTTTGTGTGCTTCGTGAGTGCTCAGATGTGTGTGACATTAGTATGTATTGCCACGGACTTGCAGAGGCTGACTCTCACAGTGCACATTAATGGGGTAGTTGTGGAGATGGGATCCTCTCTCTTGTTGCATATTACACATGCAATTATACCTCTGGCCTCCCAATGTGCCATCGCTGTTATCAGGTGGAAACAGACTTTCCTCCTTGCAGCCTGTGTATGCCTGCGAGAGAGCAAATATTCAAGCGTGAATTTTAACATTTATTGCACGTGGGCTCCAGTCTCTCGCAGATAAAGCATTGAGTCAAACACTCCTTTCTGGTTTTCTCTCATTTTCCTGCAGAACCAAGCAGAGGCCCACTACAAGGGCCACAAGCACGCTCGGAAGCTCAAAGCCATGGAGGCCCAGAAGAACAGGCAGCGACGAGCTGGAGAGGCCTCATCCACAGGAAGGGAGAGAGACAGAGACCGGGAGCGAGATCGGGACAGGAGCAAGACATCCACATCCGAGGCAGCTCTTCCCGCACTCATGGACACAAGCTTAGTGGAGGGAACAAGTACGTAAACAGACAGAGAGATGGGAAGAAAGCAACAGCAAGAGCATGCTATTTGTAACAGATCCTTCTCCGCCCTTCTCCACCTTCTTGATCACAGTTTGGTTCCTCTAATTCCCCCTTCCCTGCTCCATTTCATCTTTCTAAACCGCCTCCATCAGGGACGCTGGAAGTCAGTCACAGTTGGGGGTGCTGAGAGAAGGTCATACTAAATGGTGCGCGATATTCATGTTTTTTGTATTAATTTGAATGTCCAGGAGAACTTATATCTAATAGTTATTAACAACAATTGACAACAATTTAAGAACGTTTTACACTACAGCAGACACCAACATACTGTATGTCAAAGCAGCCACAGCAACAACTCAGTCGACAACACGGAACTAATGCATGAAAACTGCAAGGAGATGATGCCTGGACGCAAGAGATGTGACCCACAACCAGTTCATAGTTTCTAATAATGCTGCGCAGTGAGGATACAGACGTAGAGGAGACGAGAGGATAAAATGCGGCTCTATCTGTCTGTTTGTCATTGTTGACAGAGACTCCAGTCTGCAGTGTAGTTCATACACTTCACTGATAAACCACAGAATTGTAGAGTAAGGCTTCATGATCAAAGAAAGTTTTATATCACTTCAACACTTCTGTTCATATTCACGTTTCATCTCTTTCGCTTGTGCACATGAGCTCTCTCTGCTTCCCGCGTCCATGCCCTCCACGATTCCTCCTCTCACGTCATTGACAGCTTCCATCCTCTTCCTCCATATCTTGACCTCCCTTATCTCTTTCCCTCCTCTCCATTGTGTTGCACCTTTAGATTACATCTTCTGTACACCTTATCCTTCACCCTCTTGCCCTCCTATCCCCTCTGTGCAATCAAACCTCAGCGATTTCAACCCACACTATCCCCCCCAAAACCTCTCTGACCTGGCCCTCTGTCCCTGTGCCTTGTGATGGATGGAGGGCTCTGAAGCTGTGGGATTGTGGGATCTCTAAAAGCAAGAGATGTTGTGTAAATAAAGGGGCTGGCAGAGATCGATCGTAGCCTCACTAGGGTTGTTTTTACCCCCTTTGCCTTAATTTCCAATGCTTGTCTCCCTTTCGCTCCCTCCCGCTCTCTCCTATCTATCTCGGTTAGAAAGAAAGGGTAGTTGTAGAGCCAGAATTGGTGTATTTGTGCAGCATGAAAAGAACTACACATAGTGCTGGCTGAGTTGAAAGGGAACAAAATAGTGGTGAGCTCGGAGAGCATGAATTGCTCCAATGGCATTTTGACTGCAGAGTGAGCCCATTTACCTTCTCATGTTGCACTCGTCTGGGTCCACACTTTTCATTTATCCATCCAAGGTGATGGGAGTGGAGAAGCAGTGGAGCAAGAGAAAGAGAGGGACTTCCCCTGCCTCAGAGAAGATCACTATCGGAGCAAAATTTCAAAATGCGCTTGGATGTTAGATTGAATATCAGACAAGAGATATGAAGGTACTGGGAGAAGAGTGAGACATAGACATGCACATGTGCACGTGGATACACACACATGCACACTTTTTTTGCCTTGAGCACTAAGAGTCTCAGAAAGGAGAAAGTGGACAAAAGACTGGGAGCCTGATAACGCTCTCATCAAATCTCATTTTAATATTCCGCTGTTGCAAAGGAGAGCTCTGAAAAAGGGAAGCAGCAGTGGAGACGAAACGAGACGAGTGGAAAATGAAAGATAAGGTGAAATGAATGAAGGAGACAGAAAGAGAGGGGGAGGAATAAGAGAGAGAGCATGGAGGGAGGGAAGGAGGGTCATTGGAGAGAAAAAGTAGATAAGTCATAGCTAGTTTTTATGCTGTGAATAATTTTACAGTTCCAAGGCAATTTTATGAGGAGGAACATTCTTTAATAAGCCCAATTGTGCGATTGGCCTAATGTGAAATTGAAATGCAGCAGTGCGAGAGTCAGTGGTGGCATGCACCACAATGCCAACTTGTAATGGAATAGTGCTCCAAATTAACACTCTATGAAATGAGTTATGTCTGCCATGAAACTGAAGTCTGGTGGCGAGCTGTCTGAGTGTAATGCCCACATTGTCTGCCATAAGGAACCAATAACACACCTGTCAGCTGTTACTCTAAGCAGTCTGTCTGGCTCAGAATAAACAGAATCTAGACCCACAAGGTCAGCCTCTTCAGCTCCATTGGAATATCTCCTAATTCACATTAAGACGCAGGAGGCCGCTACCATTCATACACCACCTTTTGACTGTGAGGTGCTGGATGGAGTTCAAAGTGCACTTTTTGTAAGGTATACAAGAACAAATGAGTCACAAATTGCTTTCCAAATGTATTTGGGCAAGTGCCACAGTGAAATGGACCAGGTAATTAAAAATTAGGCCTTGCCACAACACAGTTAAGAGAAATAGAACACTTATATAAATGTAATAGCAATATGACAGGGCCAGACCCAAACGCAGGACCTTAAACTGCTTAGTACCAACGCAACCTCTACACCAATGGGGATATCGTATAGATTGCCAGTTAAACTATGTTGACACTGTCCTCAGTGGTTTGAGCAAATGCCCAAAAACAACAAATGTTTACGTAGAAGTGACAAGGCCCTCTGGCGACCTTAGGAATTCTGACTTGTGTCCATCGGAAAGGAGGAAGTAGTGTCATGTTGTTATAGAGCCCCAAAGTCCACAGAGAGAGGAGGCCGGGGTGGATGGATTGGCCCACAAAATGTAGTTTTTTTCCCATTGCCTATCAACAGTCAGTGTTAACCTTAACCATATGTTATTATTGTAACCGTGACAACAAAGGTCCCCTAACCTTAATGAAGCAGTAATTTTAACCAAACCATGATGTTTCCCTAACTTTAAAGGGACAGTTCAAAAAAGTCCAAAATCAAAAAATTACCTGTAGACTAGAATCAATCAGAATCAGAGATGCTTTATTGATCCCCGAGGGGAAACTCTTTTGTTACAGCTGCTCACTATCACGTCAGTGCACACAGGAATAGAAGTACTAAGCAATCAAAATACAATACACTATAATACAGGTAAGATAAATTAAGTACCAAGTGGATATAAGTATAAAATTAAAATAAGTGTAAAGTACAAAGTGGATTACCGGTTGATGATAAGTATGTACGGTATAATAATACAATGTAATAATATAAGTAATAAGTAGTTGTGCATGAACTGTCAAGTGTAGCTTATTAAGATTATTATGAGACGGTGGATATTGCACAGCAGTAATAGAAGTATGAATAAATATCAATAAATTAAACTGAAAACAGAGTGCATACTAGTGCTGTTTATCAATCTAGATTGTCTTGATGTGAGTTGCTGAGTTTTGGAGATATCAGCCGTAGAGACGTCTGCCTTTTTTGAATATAATGGAACTATATGGCCAAAAAAATACATTTGAAAAACAAAAAAACATTTCATGTCTCTTTCCAGAAATCATGACCAGGTCACTCAAGATAATCCACAGATTTGTTATGAGCAGTTTCATGTAGGAACTATTTTCTTTCTACCGATAGTTCCTACATGAAACTGCTCACAACAAGATAAGTTACCTTACTGTACACAAACTTAATTGCCTCTGACAAAAAACCTAAATTCTATCACGTTACAGTAAAACTTTCCAATAGCCCTAACTTTCTACAGATATTCTGTCATTTAGGGTACTACAACAATTCATACATACAGGAGGGAGACAGGGAAGTGCAGAGACAACGTTTTCGATTGTACAAAGGGACTAATCGAAGCTTATAAACCATGTCCTAGACCAACAAAGGAGGGAGTGAGCAAGTGAGAGAGCAGCAGGCCAGTGCCCAGAGACAGATAGCCTGCATCAATCGTGCCAAGCAGCAATCTCCCTCGGCTTTGATTGACTCCACTGTTAAAACCACCTTCGTGGGGACTCTGTCTGTCACCACTGTAATGATGATTTAAAGCAAGGATTTTTCCCCAGGGAAGTTGTTTATGTACTGAGGCTGCCTTGGATTAGCGCCTGCTAAACCGAGTGCTCGGTGTCTGTATGTGTATGCGAGCGTGTGCATAATGAGTCCAATATTCATATTAATTTGTGGTTTGGCTATGGGTAATGTTCTCAGCGGAACAGTTTGCTGAATTGAGATCTCTTCAGATGTGTTTACACTCTAAAAGCCTGACAGATTTAATT
Source organism: Siniperca chuatsi (assembly GCF_020085105.1). Classification (NCBI taxonomy): domain Eukaryota; kingdom Metazoa; phylum Chordata; class Actinopteri; order Centrarchiformes; family Sinipercidae; genus Siniperca; species Siniperca chuatsi. The sequence goes on along the minus strand of NC_058062.1, from coordinate 7,026,289 downwards.
GGACTGTTAAAACATGTTAAGGCTTAAGAATGATTGCCATCATAACGTCATTCCAAATATCCATAATTTGCTGCTGTGTAGTTCTACTCCACAGAGGCCCTGCTGGCACTGCCAATATGCTGGCCTTTGGTCTGACAGTTTGCCAATGTTGGTGGCAGTTTCTTTCATCGTGTAGATGGTCAGAGAGCAAGTGGGACAACTGACAAGCAGACAGAAAGGCTTTTTTTTTTTTAGGGAACAGTACAGGAGAATTTTTATCAGTTTAACAAGATTCATGACTCTAGTCTACAGCAAAAGACAGCTCTTTTCACAGCTTCCCATCAGGGCTGCAGCTAACAATTATTTCCATTCTAGACTAATCTGTGGGTTATTTTTTGATTAATCAATTAATCTCTTTAGTCTGTGAAAATGCCTGAAATTCTGCCCATCACAATTTCTCAGAGGTGTCATCTTGAAATTGATTGTTTTGTTCAGACAACAATCCAAAACCCAAATATTAGATTTAATTCACAATAATATAAAAAAGAGAAAAGTCGCAAATCCTCACATTTGGGAAGCCAGAACCTATTGAAGCCCATTTCTGCCAGGAAAAGAAAAAAACAAATGAAAAGTTACGAGATAGTAAGTCACAAATTTACAAAGAGCATTTTTTATCATGACAAACTTATCTTTTCTTTTTCTTTTACTAGCGGAAATAAGCTTCTGTAAGAACCAGCGGAGTAAATGAGTTTGGTATTGTAGCTTGACAAATGACAGAATATATTATCAACATTTCCTGTTTGATTAATGGAATAATCATTTCAGCACTGATTTCAATATAAGAGTAGAAGATTCACTGGTGATTTTTGGCTGTTAAAGTTTGGGCTTTTTAAAAATGAGGATACTAGCAGGGATAGCCGAAATTATTCTTTGCTGAATGAGGTCCTTCATGATCCGAATCTTTGGATTTTTGAGGGCTTTGATTCCCACCAGGCTCCATGTTTTACTCTGTAAGGTTCCTGTTAAATCCATTGATCAGTATCACTCCCCTCCAGAGACTTCTCAGGTGGCCTGGTGTTTCACATAAGCTCAGGATCATAACTACCCCTGCCCCCCTACAGACGAGCTCAAATCCCTCTGGGGTCACTCTCATTACAGCGAGGGGACCGTCTAATCTTGCTCCTATATAGGTTCTTTTTCTTTAGCGGGAATGAGAGAGGAAGACCCTTATCTCCAATGATGAATTTACTCTGAGACGTAAAAGGGAAAATCAATGGAGCACAGTTGCACTGAGGAGGGTTGTGAGTGTGTGCGTGCAGGAAGAAAATGCACTAAATGAAATGAAGATATTCAGCAAGCGTAGCGCACAGTGCTCTGGGGTGAAGTGTGTGACTCCCTCGGGAGGGCAATGGGGTGAAGGGGAGATGTGTAATGGAACTCCAGTGGCTTATCGGCTGGGCCCGGCAGTCGATGGTTTGTTTATATTGACTGAGACTCCGGGTCCACTTGATATTTGAATAGTGAGGGAGAGTGAAGGAGAGGGAAGTGAGAAAGGAGGGAGGGAGGAGGCTGATGGCATTTACTTGCCTAAACCAACGCTAATCTAGTCTTTTCCACATGGTTTAAAACAAAGGCTGATAGTATATCAGAAAATGCCACAAAGCTAGCACTTGAAAAACACTCTTAATGTTGTCTCCAATATTGTATTAAAATAGAAATGGTTATTTGGAGATTAATTCAGCTGACTTTATATTTGCACTCAAAAAGTTAAGTCAATCTAAAAAGTGTTTTGCTGGTTAAGCATGCAAGGGGATTTTTCTTACTATTTATTCAGGCTCATTGTTTTTGTCAGACATGCTTTGTTGGAGTTTTATTAACTGCGATGGAAAAAGCTTATAATCAGTGTTGGGCAAGTTACATGAAAAATGTAATCAACTACTCAAAAGTTTTCATTACCACTTATTACTCTACAAAAAGTATTTGTTGCATAACTTGTTACATTACTTTCATTACCCAGCACAGCTTCATCAAAGGAGTCTTTAAAAAACTCTGAGGCCTCCACACCCACATGTCGCATATTCTGTATTTTACACATGTAGAAATAGAAATAGAGACATTTTATTTTAACAAGCAGCCAATGACAGTTAGTGAGTAGCTAGTGAATATAGTGGAGCATTTAGTAGCTTAAAAGCCAGATATTTCCCTCAGGAGTGGCCAGAAACACAACTCCAAATGAATGATAATGCTGCTCCATAACTGCTGGATGTGTAAATAAGCAACGGTTTGGTAGTTCCCCATATCAACTTAAAAGGTGATGTGGTCAATATTGTGTTGAGAAGCTTGTTTCTTCAGCCAGAAAAATAAATTATTGCAGGTTTAAATGAACCACAGTTTGCTGATTTTCTAATAAATTTCTACCTTTTTATGCAGGTCTTCAGTCTGATCTAGAACCAGCCAACCTGGAGGCGAAGCTCGAGGAGAGTCCCAGGAGCTCAGTTATGCTGACGCCAGTATCTGAGGTTTCCTCTGTGGAGTTGGTCACCCTTTCCCCTCCTCAGATTTCACCTTCCTCACAGCTCTCAGAGACTGCCTCAGACACCAGCACCCCCGAAGTCCCAGAGGCTGCCGAGGCCACGGGCCCCACCACTGAGTCAGGCAGCCATGCAGACACATCCAGCACAAATGGGGAGCCACGTACAGATGAGGACAAGGACCCCAAGAAGAACAAGGCTCACCTCCATTGTCCTGTCTGTAAAGTCACAGTCAACTCCGTCTCCCAACTGGAAGCACATAACAGTGGTAAAAGGCTTTTTGAAAAGGCTTTTACATTTGTTTTGGTCTGAGGGTTTGTCTGTTTGGTTGGTTGGAAATTTTGGGGATGTGAGCATCAAATAAATGCCTGTAATATTATTTAATTTGAACCACAACAAACGTGCCAACTCTGTACTCTCTCCACCAGGTACAAAGCACAAATTGATGCTGGAAGGTCACAGTGTTTTGCCTAGACGCAGGGGGAAAGTGGTGGCAGCTCGTGCAGGCTGTAAGAGCAAGCGTCTGGGCAACAAAGGCAGTGTTGGGGTGCCCAGCAAGAACTTTCATTGTGAAGTGTGTGAGATCTTTGTGAACTCTGAGACCCAGCTTAGCCAGGTAAGGGTCACAATAAACATGAATACTTAGATTATATTGCATATACAGTAGATGTCTATTTGACCATTTAATGCACTACTTACATTGTGGATTTTGTCATAGACCATTGTAAAAGAAAACCTGGTTAATTCTGAGTTGGTACAAATGAATGGATGTGAAGTAATTCTTCACATGATAGCTTGTTTAATTTGATAAAGAAATGGACAGAAATATGTATGTGAAGCCGAACCTTTTGGGCTATAAAGTATCAGAGTAGGAGGACAAAACGGCAAGAGCTATCACTCTGGGACTTCTCTATCCTTCCTGTGCTGTGTGAAATTAAAGATGAGGAGGGAAGCGGGGGCTTGGAGAAGTCCTGCAGATTTGTCAAGGCATACTAAGTGAGAGTGTTGCTAACATGATAGGATTTTGTTCAAAAGGGCATAGAAGTACTGTTGACTCTGCAGGGAAAAGTACTCTAGGCCAATCACATCAGGCTGTGGAGAAAATGTTGCATATAATTACCTCACCTCCACAGACCGATGATGTGGCCACAGAATGAATCAGAAAACAGAACTGTCTGCACATAGTTAGCAATTACCTTACACATCAAGAGACCGATATTACACATTGAACTTAGACCAGACTGACCTCTAATGTTACAATTATAAAAGCTATCACAAATGATGTGTATTAAAATGATAAAGATGAATGATGGGATTTTAAAGACCTTACTTAATCCAAGAGGCCATTTTAACATCACCTTGATAGAGGATGGCTTAAATCAAAGCAGCAGTTTAATTTACAGCGACATGAATGAAGGCATTGAAAGTAGGTTATGAGTGCTGAGTACATTGAAGCAGCAGCTATTTTTCCACATTAGACAGATATCATCTGATGCTATAACTAACTGCAAAGCTCCTCCGTGAGCAGGGATTTGTTTACCACTCATTATTGCAAGCTACTAATGCCTCCTGTATTTAATTGTCTGGTTACATTGGCATCAAACCAGGTTGGGGAGGTAATTTCTCCCCTTTTGATGTTCATTAAATACTACATCTGAGTGAAGGGATTGTCTTGGAAACTTTGCCTATGCTGGAGTGGAATGTGGAAAGGATACAGGATATGCTGGCATGTGTGAGCACCCAGGCTGCTTTAGCCTTAAATGCATTCCCCCAGTCTTATATAAACATCCCCTGTCCCAGATCCCAAGAGGACATAAGCCTGTTAATACTGCAGCCAGTGAAGGAGATAGTGTGGCAGCGGTAGAAAGTAATGTGATGTAATTTCTGTGCACTTCAGTCATACTCAATATGTATCCATTATTAATTCAGAAGATAACATTTGAAGTTGTTCCACTGTGGTACAACAGATGCTTGTTAGCTCACTAATGGTATATCTGCTGGTCTCGACAGCACATGAATAGCAGAAGGCACAAGGATAGGCTGGCCGGAAAACCACCCAAACCCAAATTTACCCCCCACAGCAAGAGCCAGCCAAGCTCCAGCTTAGCGGTAAGTCTCAGCATAAAGACACAGACAAACAAAACACTGTCACGCAAATATGCGCGCATGCACACACACTCGAGGAAGACAAACAAAACATAATTGCCTTTCTCTTACAGTAGATATGCTTAAACATGCTGTACATGTGCAAAAATTGGAATAAATTCTGTCTAGCTTGTAAACGAATGCATTTTTAAACACCAGTTTTAATTTATCTCCGTTGCAGTTAACTGATTTGACCCTGGCCCCGACAGACATACAGTTAAAACACACACACACACACACACAGATCTCATTACATTGCACTCAGGGGCTTCCATGTCTTGGTGAGGCAGCATGCTTGTGTGCCTGTACTGTCATAGAGGTTAAGCACACTGTTGTACTCAGTGAGTCCCCGTACCCCTGAGACAGGTCTAAAATAGTCCTGCTCTCCACCACTGACCAGCTTTGACAACAGCAGCCTGAATCAGCACTCCAGATTAATCACTTCTCTGCTCCTGTCATATACACACCTCCCCATCTCTCCTTCTCCCCATACTCCTCCTCTTCCTCCTCCCCCTCAATCCTACAGAACGTGAGATGGAGTGGCTATGCAGGCGTGGCTGTGTCTGCCATGAAGAAAGCGTTCAGCCAGTACAATCTCACCTCCCTCTCCTCACAGGTCAGTGGTAGGAGAGGCTGAGACTGGGGTTGGATTGGAGGGCGAGAGCTTCAGAAGGCTGAACTTTAGGCCTGGCCAGGAGCAGGGGACTGAGCAGAGATAATGAAGAAATCATTTATTTGTTTTGTTTGTTTGTTTTTTTACATGAGGTGCTACTCATTTTACATTGTGGTGAGGTCAATAGAGTTGCAAAGTGGGAGGAGCTATTTTGCGTGCCCCTGGTTTCTGGAAGAAAAAATCCTATTCATTTTTCCCATAGACAACGTCCCGTGACTCACAGTTGGAGCACTTCTGTGGCCTTGGTGGGCATGTAACTCTCCTATGAAATATCTGGTTCTTAAATAACAAGTCGAAGGTGCATGTGGACATTAAAATTTTAGGGGAGAAGGTAACAACAACTCCCTAGGTACTTTCGGCAAGAAACATCCAATCACAGAGCTTAACATTCTGTTACGTGCGCCAATAACGGGAGGAGGCTAATGATTTGACTGTTGAGAAAACTAATAATACAATCTGCATCTTAAATGTTAAGTGATATTTAAGATAGCACTTCCCTCCCTCTTTGTAACTATATGGATGGATGGACATTAGCTCAGTCTGTTGATCCTTTGCACAGTGTGTGGAGGTGGAAATTTTGCCAAAATATTTTCAACACAGCGCTCAAAAAACATTTTAATCATCTACAAGAATATGCAACATCTTAAGTAAATTTCTGATATTTGATTGTCCTCTCAGAACTCTTTGTATCATGAAACTATTTTGTTTATTAATAGTTCCATGACAGAGAGGTCTGCATCTTTTGCATATCAAATACTTACCCCCTGTAGGCTTGTTTAAAAGTAAGTTTGTAGTTTGTTCACTCGCAGAGGACAGCAGCTGTCAGCTTGGATTCACAACAGTTACATGGGATGAAAATTAAGACACAGCAAGAAGAACACTAAAAACTTTCATCTGTATATTCGGTATATTCCCAACAGTTGTTGATTCGCCAATAAACTGCTAAATATGCTACAAGGAACCAATAGTGTGTGTGTGTGTGTGATACATAAGTGCTGTATTTAGCAATTCTGTTGAAAAACTATTTCCACTTTTGCTTCCAAGCTTACCACAGCTGCTGTTCTCTGTGAAAACGCAAACTAAAAACTTTTTTGCCTTTTGAAGCCTACAAGGGTGAGTATTTGATAAGAAGGCATAGAAGCTGCATTATGGTTTGAAATGTTTTTGTCAAACGTTTTTGTCAGCTTGGTGGGATACATCCATCTACAGGATCGTAGCAAATCTCATCTAAGCTAATATCCATGCATCAATATCATGGCCAGTGAGAAAAGCATTTCACCTTAGGTTAAAAAAATCTGAACCATCCTTTTAACAGCCCAGATCTTTAAAGTAAATGGCTGCCATTTAATACTTATCCTGACTGAAATAGGCTAAAGTGTGTCCATTATGTAGTCCTAGCATTAGCCCATTATGTATATGTGTCTGATGAGGGTTCATGCTACAAGCTATCAGGAATCTAGTTGTGCGTGGTATTTAGAATGGAGCAATGTATAAAATTGCATTCCTCTATATGTGCAAAGACTTTGGGTGAGTTGAGGAAACATGTTTGCCCAATAAACGTGCTCTGCCCTCACTGTTTTCTTCTCTCACTTTTCTCACTTCTCACCGTTCCCCCTCCTGTCTTCTCCAGACCAAGCTGGCCTTGCAGAAGCAGCTGACCAAGAGCTTGACAACTGGCTTCCTGCCCAGCCCCCTCACCCAGCCAACTCTGTGCACAGTGGCAACTAACCCGCTGGCTCTGCGCCACCCAGTGGGCACCACAACCTTCATCCAGACCCCCTTCCTGGGCCCTGCACTGTTTCGACCTGCCCCGGGTCCGCTGCGGGCCACACACACACCCATTATCTTCTCCCCCTACTAAAGACTTGACCCACTTCCCATTTCAGCTCCACCCTTGTCCCTTTACCAAACCCCAGGCCCTCCTTTAGTGTGACCCACATGACAAAGGCCACACACAAACTATGCAGCCCACCTGACTTACGATGGAAAGAGTGCACATGTCCTGACGCTCAGTAGGCCATTAGGCCTGAGAGTTGTTCCTATCATAAAGGCCAAGATCCCCCATCATGCCTTCTTTCTGCTCCTCTTATCATGACCTAAGGAGCAGGACAGGCCTCCAGACAGTGACTGGTGCACAGAGGCCGCTTTTATAGCCATTTCGTGGGTCAACATGGTTTGGATTATGGATATTATTGTGTAATTTATTAGAGAACAAATTTAGACAAGTCTAGATGTATGTTTAGTGTGGTTGCCACAAAATAAGGTCCCTTTACTTGATGCTCTTTTAAAACGTTTTTAACTTATTGGTTTGGGGGTTTCATGAAAGGTGGGAAGATCATAGGTCATTAAAGCAGCTGAACCCGAGGCATTCTCATGTATGGCTGGACAAGCCAGTCTCATTCAACAGTGTTTTCAACTAACACGCTTAAAGGATCATCGGAGGTCAATTGCTGTCACATATCATCTTGGTTATGGCAATTATCAAACAACTCTCTGGGCAAGTAGCCCTTCTCAACTTAAAACATTTGAAGGACAAATGTGAGTCCTCAGTGTGGGTGGTACTGCGTGTGAAGTTATAAACTACATACTGTATGTCTATATATTAAAACCCTGTTAGCACCATTTTGCACCTCCAGCCCTCTCCCAAATACGGTTTCCCCGAGCCCTTAACTCATACAATTAAAACATTTCTCTCTCTCTTTCTTTCTGAGTCACAGCAACAGTCAGAGTCCTCCAGATTTTTTTCCTTTCTTGTATCCCCAGGATTAAGCACTCATTAAGGTCCAGAAAAGGTCAGCTTGTCAACTTTACTTTGTTTCAATTTGCAAATCTGTCTTTGGAATGATTTTTTTTTTTTTTTGCTCCTGTGCATCATTCACACACTGCAGCTTGAACATTATGTTCTCGCCAAGCTAGCGGCACGAAAACATTTTTGCAGCTATGGACGTCTTACATTGCAAAATGCCATTATTTCTTTCCCCTCACGACTGTTCTTTTTCTTTTCCTTTCTCCTTCACCCCGCTGTCGTCAGCTCGCTGTTGCTTTTGATTTTCTGTGGCGTTATCTCAGCATGAGATGATGAGGAGGAGCAGGGAAAGCCTCCCCACAACACACAATCACACACATAATGAAAACACAATGGATAACTTGAAGACTTGATGGGATTTCAGAGCTCAATGAAAAGTTTGGATGACAGTGGGTGGGGAGGCTGCTCAGCCAGTACTTGATTGACATCCTGTTGCAGTGTTTGTGCACAGCGTGGGAGGGAACAAAGCACAGTGCCATGGCAACCACATTAAAAGCACCTTAAAACTGATTTACTTACAAAAGCAATGAAAATTGTGTTGATATTCACCTTTTTTTGCTCTAGGTGTATATTTTTACAATCCCATGTCAATTTCAGTGAGAATTTTGCTTCAAAAAAACTAAAAAACAATCAGGTGAGAATGATCACATTATGGTTTATCCATAACAAAGACAAGTCTCACATTTAAAGCAATACATTCAATATGTTTATGTTTATGATGTGTTTTCAGTGTATCAGTGGCTTTATCTATTCTAGACTGTACACACCTGTAACAATGTATTATGTACTCCAACACAGCCAGGGGCCAACTCTGAATTGTCAGCGAAGAGTCATTTGAAATGAGGGGTTGTCCTGACGGTGTTGCCCTTGATGCTTGATGCTCATGGTCAGTCTCCACATTTGTGACTCTGGGCTAAGCCGTTGCCATTTATAGCTGCTCTCGCGCTGCGGAAAGGGTGCTTCAGCGCCATATGACATTGCTGTTTCACTTTTTAGTGGAGCAGGAGGACTTTTGTATGACTTCCACTGAGCAAAACATTGTTACGTCAGAGACAAGTGTTTGGGATTAGTGCCACAAGTGCAACATCAACTGTCATATTGCTGTTCATGCCCGTGTGCTGTATCCCCCCTCCCACCCAGGATATCTACTGACACTCAGCCCTCCCTCTGCCAAAATGGACTGTTGGCAAGGTCTCATAAGGACTTGGAGCGTACACATCATCCTTCCTTCAACACTCATACCAAATCATGTTCTCTTAAATTACAGTAATGGAGCAAATCCTATGCATTTCTCATTGTGCAATATGTAAAGTTGTCTGTGATGCAGCAGTGCCATCTGTCGTGAAAACCCTGTAATTGCCATCCAGTACTAGTGCTTCTACAAAACCTTTGATTCTATGTACATTTCTGTTTAAGGACCCCCCCAAGTCTTTCTGGGTAAGGGAAGCCACCGGGTCTCCCCGCCATACTGATGTGATTCTCCCCAGTCGCACTACTCAGTGAACCAGCCAGCCTTTAATCTTCACTGTTTGTTTGTTTCTATCGCTCAGTGGGAACTCTGACCTAAAGAACTGAAACTTTCTTAAAATAAAGAATCTAGAGAAGGCAAATTATATGTAGAAATCATAGAGTAACTATAGAGATTTTATCAGAGTTGCTATTGTTATCTGTATCATAATGAACTGCTATCATAGAAGAGAATAGATTATGTTATTGTAGGCTCTGTACGGCATACAGGGAAAGGAAAAATGCTTCGCTTTCTTTTATTCTTTGTTTATTTACGTGGATATGTTGGTAAAACATGTTTTTTTTTAAAGTACAAGAGAAAATATTTAAAACAAAATTTTTTGAGTTGAGCTTTTTTTTTTCTCCTTGTTGACGGTGACTGAATTCAAGGCCTTTTTAGACAATATCCTAAAGTCACATTAGGCAGGCCTTCTCAGGGGTGACAGGTTGAGCAAATGCTAACATGACCATCCATTCAGGGTATCCCTCCATAGCTCCAGAGAGCAGGAAACACTGTACGCATGGATGGATTGACAAAAAAAAACAAAACAACTTACAGTGCTGTACCATAGAGAGGACAAGGGATGGATTTTGGAAAATAAAGCTTTTAGAACTTGTAAAGAATGGTTTTAATGATTATGTGTGTGTGTGTTTGTGTGTGTGTGTGTGTGCGTATGCATGCTTCCCCTGCATCATTGGGTACAAATGAAAAACAACAATATCCCAGAAGGCAGTACTTTGATTCAGATTGATATGTGAGCAATAACAAAACGTGTGTGGGTGTGTGGGGGGAAAAAAGGCAGATGATTGCTAATGAATAAACAGTGACAACATGAATGCTCAGATATACGAAGATGCTCAAAATTGCCCTTGCACTCTTTCTTTGAATTATGTTTTATACAGTTGAATCACATGGAGAAAATAGAAAATATCACGTTTGGTGGTTCTAGCTACTACAGAAAGATTTGGTACTAAACAATGAATCCTCTTGAATTGTGGAACTGCAGCTCACTGCTGTACTCAACATCTACTGTGTGTTTGCCACCATGACACAGTGTTGCCTGTCTCTGCTGTGTTGCACTCCCACTAATCCCTAAAGCCAACTTCAACACAGTCAAACCAAGCAGAGGAACGTCTTCGTATGTGATAAACTGTGACTCAGTGCTTTTATCTATCTCACCGGACAATCATGTATTTAGCTCCGTTAACGCTGTATTAATTTTCCAGTTTCCTTGTGTATTTGAAGGAGACCCCTTGGATTATTTATTGATGTTGTCCTCTATGCCTCAGGCCATCACACCAGCCTGTCCTTTGTGGAAACAGTAGATAAGCACAGCATCAAATCCAGCACCTCCTGTGGTGCCAATCAAAGGAAAGCCATTGGATCCCCAGCACTTACTAAAGCCACTGATATAGCAGAAGGACATGATGACCTTCCTAGGCTGTGACACTGCTGTATCCGCTGTATTGATCCATTATCTTATGACTGTTCTCCATGGAGGGAGTGACACCCTTATCTTCTGTTGTGGTGGTCAGCCACCACTCCTCAATTCAAGAGTCACCCCGTATAAACATAGCGTGACTGTGTGTGTGTGTGGGGGGGTTCTTCTGCAGCAGCAAATGTGTTAGTATAAAAAATGTATTATAGGAAGAAGAAAATACACCATAGAGACATGGCCAGTTTTTGTAGTGCACATTTAACTTCATATTCATTGTTAACTATCAGGACGAATAATGTAACATAATGGCAGGTGGAAAATAATATATTTCATCAAATAAAACCGTGGCATTTTATTTTACAGTACAATTACTTACTATTTAAAATTTGGAGTAATTAGAAGAAATGTCAAAGTAATTGTGTTTAGTATCATGAATTTATGTCCTAACTTTAATAACCATGTATTTAGTATTTGTTGGTACAAAAAGGTATAGTTACAAACATGTACAGTAATTATCAGGTAAGTATTAACTTCTTGTACATAAAAGTAATTAACCTCAAATGCATAATAGACCATAATGTACTTAAATGGTGAACACAATGGTGACATAGTATATATGCTGTTTTAAATGAAAATATAAAAGAAGAAAAGTCTGGAGTCTTGGAGTCTGGTGTATGCCACTGAAAAAAATATTTAATTATTTTACTGGATGCATGTTAATGTTTTAATTAGCGTGTTTAAACATATAGTGCCTAATCATACATGGTGCCTATATGTTTATGTTTGCTGATATTACAGAAGTAGTCCATACCTACAGTACAATTGTGTCAGAAATACAAGATAATTGTCAAATCTATTATATTAATCCATAGTAGTCACTACAGGTCAATTCACTTTTGGGTTAATTTATTGCATAAATACATTTTTATTGCAACTACTGAGTGTAATTATGCAATATGTAGATTTTAGCAGTTTTAAACATGCTTCTCATTATTTCTTGGTGCCCACCACAGATAATCCTTTTGTAAAAACAGTTACTGCAGAATTATGAAGAAAATACTTACTGTATGAATTGCGAAGATATTTACAATTACACAGTACTAATAACAGAAAACAGCAATTACTGTGCTGTAAAATAAAGAGCCATCAATATTGCTGTACTGATGCTGCAAATTTGCACCTGAGGGTAAAAACGCCAAAGAAAGATGAGAGAAGGAGACGTAAGGTTGAGTGGTTTGTTTTTCAGCTTCCACAGTGTCTTTATTTAGTCTTTTATTGAGCTTAAATTGTCATTTTATTGACTGGTGAGAGACAATGTGTCAACATGTCCCCCTGGATAATGTCAAAGGTGTCAAACTCTTTCAGCATACTCGCTGAATGCACAAACTATAAGCAACAGTTCAGAATCCCTTAAACTTGATTAAATTACCCTGTGCTTTCAGGACAAACGATCTGTCTCAGAGGCTTGTGGGCAGCCAGCATGACAACCAACACTTGACATTATTGATGGCTTAAAGGCAGCTGATATATTCAGCCCACAGAAAAAAAACCTGATAACACAGAGAAAAAAGGTGGCACTGCCATTGCGATGGTATGTGTTCACTCTTGTATAGTAATTGTTTTGTTAATCTGACGCTTCATGATGGGGACTGTGAAAAGAGGGTTAATGCAGCAGCTTCCAGGGTTGAAGTCTATTTTCTCTTCACAATAAAAAACACGGGGGGATAAAATGTTATCTATTTTATGGGTCCCCTGGGAGAGCTGGATGCTCAGCTGCAGTCATGAGACACACTGTCATGCAACAGTAAAAGAGTATTACTGGTAGCAACACAAGGGCATCACCTTGTTGCCCTGTGACTGTGACTAGCAAGTGTGAATTTCTCTTTTGTGGTCAGTGTAGTCTGAAGGAAGAAGAAGGTTCATAAATCGCACAGATAAGTGACAAATCGATCCGTCGCTCTGGCATGCTCACAGTGTGTATTTCACATGTTGCGTTGTGAATCTTCTGTTTTATATGTGCGTCAGTACAGACATGGAGCCATTACACAGAAAGGAGAACGTATTGACAACTTACAGGAGTCTCTTCCTCACTGTTATGGGGACATAAAATGAACACTACTGTGTATTGTCATAGTCCAAATGTGTGATACAATAAATGAACCATTTTGAGTGAAGTAACATCAGCGCACTGGCTCAATTCTAGTCATTAAAAAGAACATGATTGAAATGAGATGGTACATGATAGCACCCTCTGGGGAAACTAAGGTGAGTGTAGTATCATTTCATAAATGTTCCACTTGAGGTTTTCTCATTATCTTGCATTAAACTCTCCAGTCAACATGCCCGTGTGGAACTAGCAGATCATTTCTTCTGCCTAAACATCTCTGACCTTGTCTGACTGGCATTGTTTTCACTACCACTCCCAAACTGGTTTACAGGAAAGCCATTACAACAATTAATACCTATTAATACTTTGACTTTTTTGATGGATATAGAACACCAAACTAATTAATGTTCCAGTAGCTATTTAATAAATTGTTTAACCAATCTTCTTGGTTTGCAGTGTATGGCATGACAGTTGACAATTCTGCCTGCTTTCTGATCTCAATTTTCCTTCTGTTTGAGTTTTAATCTTGTATGAATCAGTTAGTATCTATTACTCACTGTTTTGTCTTTCAAGGGAGACAAAAAACTACATTTGAAATAAAATGCTACTTGCTTTTCCTTGAATAAACTGTCTCTAAATCCTCTCACATGACAAAAAGTGTTAACAAAACATACCACATGTGCACTCAGAAGAACTAAATGAACAAATTACTTAATACATTAGATCAATCTGGCAGATATCCGATATAAAAATCCAAAGATATTTACAAGTCATCAGATGTCATCAGAAACTGAATCCCCTCTCAAAGAAAGTGTTCAGTGTTACAGATTTTTTCAGTGAACAGTTTCATAGGTGTCAATGTGGATTAGTGGCAATTTTAAAGATATTTATAGGGATCATTATTATTCTTTAGAGGTATCAAAAAGGAAGGCATAGGCATGTTAGCACAAATGTTAATCTGTATTAATACTTTATCAGATAATATGAATGCCTGCATCATGTAATGCATTACAATTCACGGCTATGTAATAAATACTAACTTTGTGAATGTTTTGTTCACCTTTATTTACATACATTTGTAAGTATTGTGCAGATTTAATTATTTATTTTTATTTTCATTGTCTCTTATGGGCCCTCATATACCACCAGGCTATGCAAACAATTTTGTCATGTGGTGTGAGGACAACAAATACATTTATTACTGACATTATGTGCAACTTAATTGTCAAATCAATGTACTTCTTTAAAGATTGTTGTAACCACATATTTGTTACAGTCTAGTGCAGAGATCTCAAGGTTACTGAATAGTATACACATGAATATTTCCCTTAAAACGATACTGAGACACTATAGCCTTTAAAACAGCATGAGAACATCGTTTTACTGGAAGATTAGAGACATCTACTGGTCATGAAACATACTACAATGTAAATTAACAGAACTCCAGTGATTGGGGTTGGGTTTATTTTAACTTTTAAAACTGGATTTGAGTTTTTCTGTCATTAAACTCCCACCGTTTCTTGCCCATCATATTTGAGAAGGTTACAAGTCACAGAGACAATTCTCCAAATCCCTCCTAGTCAGGTCACAACTCTGAGGATGTGCTTTTGTGATTCCCAATTTTACCAAAAGATTTCACCAAAAATTCTGGTTAGGCACAGAAAAATTCATTTAATCTGTTTACAAAACATGCAAACAAATATCCTGTGAGCACACTTTTGGATATTAATACATAAAAGCTTGATATTCACAAAAAAGTTGCATGTAATACATAATGTTGATAGACTCTGGTACAAACACATGAAAATTCAAGACAATATCAACAAATTTCCCCTTTTTCAATTAAACAAACATTAAAAGCTACTCATATTTTGTTGCACCCTGAATAATCAGTTTAATGGTCTGTATTGAATACTTTGGGATTTTATTTTACAGCTTAGTAAAAAATATACCAGCTTCAAATTCAGCAATGACTGTAACTGATTATATCTTAAATCATGTTGTTTATGCTTCAACATTTTACTATGTCTTTCATGTGTCGCAACCAGAAAAAAGTAGCACCTGAGCCTGCAGAAACAGTCTTTAATCTGAACATCTTTTATCTAATATTTAAATCTCTAAAGCCTGTACAGAAGGCAATATGTGGTAAGGAAAGTCAATCATTCACTCTACAACATGAATGTCAGCAAAGAGCATATATAATGTAACAAATCTCCAGATCAACAAACAGCACAGTTACTGTACATCATCAATAATGTATCAATAAAATCCCTTCACCTAGCATATCATGTATAACATGTGAAATTCAGCATTTGTGTGATGCAATAATTAGGTAATGTGTAACTGCTGCAATTTCTGATTCAATCTGTGTATACATGTAGTGTACATGTAAATAAAATAGTAGCCAGTGTACATGTGTGCTAGGTCCTAATTTATCTATACAGTGAGCGCCATGAGTCTGATATCTTAAAACTCTGGACTGTCTAAGTATAAACTGAGATCATAATGCTGATTGTCAGTAGTTCAAGAACTATATTATGTAGGTCCAAACATGACTGCTAATGTCAACAGTGGTAATTGTAAAGAATATGGATAAATAGTTTGACCAGAATCCAACCTAATAAAATGGGAATGACAAACAAAAACAAAAATACCTAATATTTTATTAGCTGATGTGGCAAAAGATCAGCATTTTCACTCAGTTATAATAAAAGTAATAAGTATTTAACCAAAACATCAAATATGGATGCTATACCAATACCAACAGCACTCACTGTTTATAAATATCCATACAATCATCCTGCCTTTTCTCTCATCAACCCTTCTCCACATTCTCCAAACCAACTCTTACAAACTCAATCCTTCATAATATCAATTTTTTTTTATTTCTTTTTTTTGTAGCAAAACTAAGTTCCCTTTAACACACCTCTTCTCCCCGTTTCCTCCCTCTTGAACATGACAACAGTGTCTGGTCATTCAGCTGTCTGTAGAACCGCTGCCCTTATTCTTATTGCGACTGAGAGGAAAAGTGGACTTGCTCTGTGGCTGAGTCATTTTGCTAGCCAGGTAGACAAAGGGTTCAATCAGTGTGCGCCGGTCCACCACCGACACCTCCCACAGACGCACCTTCTCATTCTTTGCCCAGTTCTGGGCCATGTTAGAGTCAACTCTCTTCTCATCCTGCTTGTCCAGCTTGTTACCCAGCACAACAATGGTCACCTGTGGATCAGGATCATCAGGTTAGCCCCACATCAGTGTGCTACAGCTACAATATTAGCAATGGCAACAGCTATGCCAGGTTGTCTGTTGGGACTTAAAGAGAATCAGAAGGAAACAACATTCAAATATAATATAATAATCATATATCCAATTCCAATACATAGGCCACTGGAATTAGAGAAAACTGTTTTGGGTTCTCTAGATTGGTCCCCTCTAAATTAACCCAGCTTTATTAAAGTACCCCCAAATTAACCTTCCCAAGCTGCATATAAATGGGTTCAGTCCTCACCTCTTTCTTGTCTCTGTGACGGTCGATGTCCTTCTTGAGGGCTTCCATCCGCTTAAAGGACTCTTTACTGTCAATGCTGTAGACAAGTACAAAGCCATCTGCAAAAGTGTAGTAATGTCGAGGAAACTCCATCCCATCCCGGAGTCCGCGGGTGTCATAGAAGCGCACCTGCTCTCGTGTGCCGCGGTCAGTTTCTATGGAGCCAATGTAGATATCCTCCAGGGTCTCCATGGGCTCTGAACCTAACAGTGGATAAACATAGACAGGCACATATGGTGTGATATACTACACAAGTATTAAAACAATTGCTTGTAATTAATACATTGTAACTGAGCACTTTTACATTACCTTACTAGAAACAAATAGCAATACACTTTGTATGACAATGTGTCAGTACAAAAAGCAAAGGCAATAAATCTGTTCAACATTATATATGAGAGTCTTAGGCAGGGGTTACAAATTGCTAGAGCTGCAACGATGAATCGATTAGTTGTCAACTATTAAATTAATTGCCTACTATTTTGATAATTGATTAATTGGTTTGACTAATTTTTTTAAGAAAAAAAGTCAACATTTTCTGAATCCAGCTTCTTACATGTGAATATTTTCTGTTTCTTTATTCCTCTATGACAGTAAACTCAATATCTTTTGGGTTGTGGACAAAACAAGACATTTGAGGACATCATCTTGGGCTTTGGTAAACACTGATGAACATTTTTCACCATTTTCTGAAATTTTATAGACCAAACAACTAATGGAATAATTGAGAAAATAATCGAGAGATTAATTGACAATGAAAATAATCGTCAGTTGCAGCCCTGCAAATTGCGGTATTTTTTTAGCGAACAGAAATCTAATTTGGCAGCTATCATGTCAGTAATGGTTAAGTAAGTGCAAATTAACATTTACCTACTTAAGTAAACTTTAGAAACTGGAACGTAGTAAGATATACAATATGAATCTACAAAACTTGAAAAGACATAGTCATGGTATTTTATTCTTCTAGGGTCTTATCACAAGCTCTGAGACACCCAGTGTGTTATTTATGCTAACAGCTGTTCATAGCAAGTTCTGGCTGCTCCTATAAGTGTGTCACAACATTTTGTTGTTGCAGGAGCCAAACAGGAAATATTCTACACTTTTACAAATTAATGTAACAGACTTAATTAAGGTTTAGGGCTGGTGCTGAATTTCTGAAATGTGATGATATTCACTTGCAAAAAAAAAACATTGTCTATGAAAAGAAATGTCATGTTTAATGCTGGTGTTTAAAGCTCTCTGGCTTTTGCCTTCATGAGCAAGTTGACTATGTACTGTAATTTACCTATACTGTAATTAAAATAACATATTTTGCTTGTTCAATTGCTATTCCCAAGTAATTATTGAGTATCAACAAAACATTTAAAATATATAATTACACAGAGAATAACCAACCTGTAAAACACTTAACAATCAACAACTGTATTTGAACTAAGAAATGGAAAACATGGAAAACAGTATTATTATACGGAAAAAGTCATACCTGCAACATGATTGGCATACAGTAGTTGTTCCAACACAGCCGTTTTACCAACTGCAGCCTGGCCACACACAACCACTTTACAGCTTTTCCCCATGATTCACTATCAGGTCAGAAAATCTGTTTTTCGAACAAGATACACCGATGGAAAACTGTTGAGTCAAATAATTTTTTAACGTTACAGTGTCAGTGCATAGCATAGAATTGTACTACACATGCGTTTTCGGTAGCAACGTGGCTAAAATTTGACAACAATTACTAACTTAGAACGAATAAGCACAAAAAATATACATTAGTCATGATGATAGTATGCTAAGGTCTCTAACGTTACAGTCTAGGAAATGAAGAAATAGCTTAGCATTAGCTTTCAGTGAAATAACGTTAACGTTACAAAGCCACGATATCACTTACCAATTAGCTAATGTTATCCGAAACTGACTAACCTGACTAAAACTCGTGTCTTCAAAATATATACGCTGATATTGGCTACCTGTGGGTAGATATGTACTAAATATAAGAATAATTTTTACTTGCAAGAAAACCGCTTTTCTTACCCAACTGACTACTTCCTGTTTACAGTGTACGTAACTGCTGCAGTATGTGGCCCCGCCCCTCCTCCTCATTGACGGCAAAATGGCGACGGAGAACTGTGATGCTGTGAATATGGACCCTGACATGGAACTGCTCAGTGACGAAGAATTAGAAAGGTACGACAAATTGAGGCTCTGTTGTCAGCGACTGAAACTGATCTATAACGACTCCTTATACTGACATGTGTACTCAAAAGTCCTTGCTATGTTAATATTCTCGTCGCACAATGAAAGCTAAGTAGCGCGCTACCGCTAACTGTTCAGCTAAAATTTGCCCCGGATCGCGTTTGGCTTGGTTGTCCTCCACTTAGCTGGCTCTTGTGTTGGATTTCTGAGTTGCTGTCAGGCACACTGTAACATCTATAAATCTGCCGTTGCCTGTCGAGTGTAAAAGTTGTACTGCTTTGACGTTATTGCGATATTTCACATATGATACTTGCTGGCTAACTAGTTAAGGACACCATTCTCTCACTGTGTGGTCGTGATGTAAAACATGAAAGCCTTCCAAAAAAAGTCATGGCAGTGGCCCACAGCATGGTGTCATATGTTCCTGGCTCAGCTCCCTGCCTGCTTCACAAAATAGCTACGAGTTTAATTGGAGTAGACACTTCTACCCTGCTGGTTTGACTCTTTCTATGTTTAGCTAACTCAGGCCAGCAAGCTCTCTGATGCACACATTCACAATCCTGGACATGCTCTCTTTACACATGATTGTGAATGTGATGCTCAGACTTTACGGTCTTTTAAAGGATAAGTTAATGTTTGCAGACAAGAAGTTCGGTATCTAGAAGTTAAGTAATCTGTAAAACAAATACAGCCAGTTGACCACCACACGCCTGTATAGTCACGCTCTGTCCATAACCCAACTCATCTGAGTCTTGTCTCCTAAATTTGCCTTTCATCTTTTTTCTGTCTTTTTGCCCACTTTTACACAGGGAAGCGGAGGGCTTCAAAGAGCAAGGCAATGCCTTTTATATCAAGAAGGATTACGCAGAAGCATTCAGTTATTATACCAAGGCCATAGGTAATTATCCCTAAATAATTTGGGTCAGTCTTCCTGTAAGTCAATTGGATGATGTTGATTTCGTGTTTGGTTAAGAAATAAAAGGTTGAATTCTGTCTGTCCTTAATAGGATATCAATAACTTGTTTTTTATACAGACATGTGTCCGAAGAATGCAAGTTACTATGGAAACCGGGCAGCCACGCTAATGATGTTGTGTCGGTACAGAGAGGCTTTAGAGGATTCCCAGCAAGCAGTACGACTAGATAACACCTTCATGAAGGCAGGTTGTGGGAAACAAACTGTTACAATCTAATAAAGGGAAAATCTATTCTCGTAATGTCTTATATTGTTAAGTATTTTCTGTTCTGAGTGTTGTTTTGTTTTGCTGCATACATTTTCCCTCTCCCTGCCTCCTCTACTAATTCTTTGAAAAATGATATTTCATATTGCTGTGGACAATGCCTAGAGAAGGGCATGAACATGTTTGATTTAGCAGTAATGTGTGTAAATAACATGGGTAAAATTTGCTTCATAATAGAGTAAATTATCTTGGAAGGTGGTTTTAGATAACCCGTAGAAATTATTTTCACACCTTCAATTAATCATATGCCACATGTAAAAGCATATTAGTTGATTAATTATTACTGAAAGACACCAAACAACAAAAAATGATGTCTTTCTGTATGACCTTGATCTCATTTTGTATTGTGTTGGTGCCATTATACCCATCAAGTTTGGAAACAAATGGCTAATGTGCTTTGTTGAGGAGATTTTGGACACAGCTATGGACAACCTTACAACAGCATCTACTTGGCATCTTGAACTTTGAGTGTAGTTACATTGTACATTACTACATTGCAGAGCTGTACCTGTTCAACTTTTAGACATTTTTGTTTACAGTGGTATGTGGCTCCTCAATACATAAGCTATAGCATATCCCTATAGTAGTTCAGTGAATTATCAGCCATTGCTGCAGGGTTACTAGCATTATGATTTCGTAGAAGGCATAAAACGGTGTCACATAATAAAGAAGTAAGTTAGAGCTTGTCATGGTGTCGTTGTTGGTACGCATTGCCCAACTGATTTCAGCAAGGGTAGGAATTGAGGATGTTATTCCTTCAGTTTGTGAACTGTAAGTCTTTTACCTACAGGGCCATCTGCGAGAGGGCAAGTGCCACCTGTCTCTTGGCAATGCTATGGCTGCCAGCCGCTGTTTCCAGAGGGTTCTGGAGCTAGAGACTGACAACAGCCAGGCCCAGCAGGAGGTGAGTTGACCTCAGTTTGACAGAGCATGATCTGACAACTTGGACATGATTATCCACTATCAGATAAGCTTTGGCCAAGCTAGTGCAAATAAAGTGAAAAGGTCTGATACTGAGCGGTTTAAGAGGAGCTCAACTAGATTTACTGTTAATTCTCAATGAGAAAGCCAGGAGGAAGTTTTAGGTTTTTCACAGAAGTACTGCTGCTTGCATTGACCTGGTTTTACAAGCACTGTATGGCACAGATGTGAGGCCAGTGGTAGCTGTAAAAGAAATTAATTGACTACTACAGGTCACTACTTGCACATTGTCACTGAATACCACAAATTCTTTTATCAGCTGAAGAATGCAGAATCCATCCTTGAATATGAGAGAATGGCAGAGATTGGATTTGAGAAGAGAGACTTCAGGATGGTAAGATACACAGTGGTTACAATCTTACTTAATTTTGTCAGTTGCGTAGTATGTCACGAATAACAGACATGCCAAGCAACACAGACTGCAAGTGTGCTGTTGTTGTCTCTAGGTTGTTTTTTGCATGGACCGTGCCTTGGAGTCTGCCTCAGCCTGTCACAGGTTCAAAATACTGAAGGCAGAGTGCTTAGCCCTGCTGGGACGCTACCCTGAGGCTCAGTCTGTAGCCAGGTAAGACAGCATATTTGAAAAATACTTGCCGATTCACTTATTTATTTGACATTATTGGAATTTTGTCACGATGAGCACAGGGGGAAAGCAGAGTAAGACACAGGGGTGTGCATGTGCCATACCATGTCATACCAACTCAATACAGCTCTTATTATGACATATTAGTAAAATGAAAAGTCAGACACTTCTATAAAGCCAGAATAACTTTATTAAATGTTAGGCTCTGACTGCACCAAGTTTATTATGATTTCTTGAGCTGGCTCATCTTTTGGTGAATACAAGTATACCAGATTGAAGTCCATGGGCCTCAACACCTGATGGTTTCAAAAACTATATGCACAAGTTTGTGTTTTTATGTTTCTAAATGGTTATAGGTTTGGCACATGGGTCTAAGAAATGTAAGCTTGATCTCAAATTCGCAATTACAGTGCTGTAAAAATAGCACATCCCTAAAATGTATCACCCCACCTGGTTAATTTGCCTTGAAAATGATGATTTTCTGGGTAGTGCCTTCAGGAATAGTGTGGAGTTTGCTCTGTTTTCAGAGAGGTGGGTAAGGTCATTCTCACAGTTTAAAGCTGGAAATTAATAACTTTGGCTGGTTCTCTCCTTCTATTATGGATATCTGGTCTGTTACCACACTTGCTATCTGTTGCTACGCCAGAACATCCTTGTACACTGCCTCATTACTGTCGTTTACTGAAGTTTTCAGATGTGAACTAAACCTTTAAAGATGATGACACAAAATGGCATATTTTTGATTTCTCTTTGTTTGTTTCTTTTTATATGTATGTTTTCTTTTAGCATTAATGTTAGTTATTTGTTCCTGTTTAGTGATATTCTGCGAATGGACTCCACTAATGCAGATGCACTGTATGTGCGTGGTCTTTGTCTGTACTATGAGGACTGCATTGACAAGGCTGTCCAGTTCTTTGTCCAGGCCCTGCGTATGGCTCCTGACCATGACAAAGCTCGGCTTGCATGCAGAGTGAGTAATTCACTATGTGTTTTTTATAAATCAAATAAACAATTTATTTGTGAATCCCTATGAATACAACCCTTACATTTATGTCCAGTTGGGTGCCTTTTCCTCTAAAAGCAGCTATTAACTTAGGAAAATTAAGAAAATACAACACTGTGGTGTTCTCTCATCCATTTTAAGTCTGCGTAACATTGCTGTTAAGGTAGTCCAGAGTAGCTTTTAAGGTTGTCCTATGTATTGTCTTCCCAGAATGCCAAAGCACTAAAAGCCAAGAAGGACGAGGGGAACAAGGCGTTCAAGGAGGGAAACTTTGAGGCAGCCTATGAGCTGTACTCTGAGGCACTAACAATAGACCCCAACAACATCAAAACTAATGCCAAACTGTACTGTAATAGAGCCACTGTTGGATCTAAGGTGAGGAACATGCACAGGAGAGATACCACTGGTTGCATCAACATCTGACAAGTTGTTTTGGGGGGTCAACTGTAGAATTAACCTTAGCATCCTTGGTGGCTTTTTTGCTAGAAGCCACGGAGGGCTAATGTGTTGCTCCATGAGTATCCAAGCTGGGATACTTGTACATTTTTTGCCACTTTGACAGCAGATTAGTAAATATTGCAAAGGAGACCAACTCTGTCAAAATACAAAAAAGAGGAAAGGGAAGAAAAACTTGTCTGTTAGATAAAGGTAAGGACAGGAACACAAACAAAACTACAAACTATGAATTCTACGTTATGCAGGACATAGATAGTCTTGATAATGGTAGATTAATCCTCGGCTTGTTGCAGGCATACATAGATACAAACGCATACAAGTCATCACCCATAACACACACACACACACACACACACCCTCATTTAGTTATTTATAGGTTAGCACAGACACATACTTTTGCAGTTTTTTGGTATCTTTGCCATCTTGAACTTTCTTCTGTCACATCAAGAGAACTAGGCCACTACTTTTTTCTCTATCTCTGCCTTGCATGGTCACACTTTTTTCTTTTTCTTTGAAAGCTGAAGAAACTAGAACAGGCCATTGAAGACTGCACAAAGGCCATTAAACTGGATGAGACCTACATCAAGGCCTATTTACGGAGAGCACAGTGGTATGTCCAGCTTTTCTAACTTGGTCAATAATAGAGACAGTAAGTTATATTGTTTTTTGGTTTTCAGACGTGGACAAACACAAGACAGTATCATTATCAGTATCTGCACTTATATTTTATTGTTCAAACTGATTAAAGAAACAATAACAGACCTGTGCATACTCTGCTACAGCTATATGGACACAGAGCAGTATGAAGAGGCAGTGAGAGACTATGAGAAGGTTTACCAGACAGAGAAAACAAAAGGTGAGAATCCAACTCCTCAATTGTGGCTGAGTTGACATAGCTTTCAGCACGTACATTTCCCCCTTATTCTGCTTAATTGTTTTTAACCTGTTCTGTCTTTTTTATTCTCTAGAACACAAGCACCTCCTGAAAAATGCCCAGCTGGAGTTGAAGAAAAGCAAGCGGAAAGATTACTATAAAGTGCTTGGGGTGGATAAGAACGCCACAGAAGATGAGATCAAGAAAGCTTACCGCAAACGGGCGCTTTTACATCATCCAGGTGCTTAACTGAACAGAAAATTAAGAAAAAAAACAAAACAATAAAACAATCATTGTGCAATTCTAGATAATACTGTATACAGTTGTCCCTTGGCCCAAATGACTTTTGTGCTTTTGTATTGTTTTTTCCCCTCTCTGTCCCATCAGACCGTCACAGCGGAGCTAGTCCTGAGGTGCAGAAGGAAGAGGAGAAGAAGTTTAAGGAGGTGGGCGAGGCTTTTAGCGTACTTTCAGATGCAAAGAAGAAGTCTCGCTATGACAGCGGTCAGGATCTGGAGGATGACGGCATGAACATGGGAGGTCAGCACCTGGGCAAGCCTTGGGGTGGGAGGTCTTAAGGGTGAACAGATTAAAGTACAAGTCATATCTAATGAACCACCTTTTTAATATAAAACAGCTGTTGTTTTGATGATGAGAACCTGGCTGGAAAGTTCTGTGTTGATTTTGATTCTTACTTGCATTTTTGTCCCCACCAGATTTTGATGCCAACAACATTTTCAAAGCATTCTTTGGAGGCCCAGGGGGTTTTAGTTTTGAAGGTAATTCATGTACTGTATGTATACAAAAGCTGTGTGAAACGATGCTCAACCATTTGATAATACATCAATTATTGACTTGTTTAATGTTTGTTTCAGCATCTGGACCAGGAAATTTCTTCTTCCAGTTTGGTTAATTGGAGGATTCGTCTACCTAAACAGTTACTACATCAGGACTTTTCAACAATGTCAACCCCCCCCCCCGACCCACCATCCATATTTAATGACTGACTGATTGCAAGTCAGATTCTTGTCTATGCCATTGACTGAATGCAACCCACATGCAGCAAATGATTTAAAGCCTGTATAGCAAGGACACCAAGACGACTCAGACTGAGTTGATAGTGTTACTGGTTTTGGATTTGGTTTTTTTCCTTCCAGAATGAAACAAACTTGAAAGTCAGTAATGGCTAGCAACACTGGTCCAAATATTCTCTGGATTTTTGAGGTAGGAGAGATTGTGCAGCTATTGTATCAGAGCTTTTAGGGATGACATCCTGGGGAAATTCTTGAGATGAGTATTGAGCAAGCTATTATCCGGCTCTTCTCAACATACTGCTGAGCGGGTATTCTCTGCATGAAAGTTAATAAATTGCTTAATGATTTCTGAAGAAAATCACTGAGCAAGCGACACCTCCCCGTTCTGAAGAATCTGTCACACAGACAGTTGGCTGCTACGAATTCGCACTGAAAACTGACTCTTTGTCATAAGCCAATATAAGCACTTGAGCATTTTTTAAATTCACAACAGCTGGAGCCTAGACCTACGCATACAGTACAGCCGAAGCACACTAAAAAGATGGCAGTGGAGACAGTTGTGCTGGCTTTGTTGCTAGCAAAGTCCACCTCCCTCTTGTTGTCACAGGTTTTATGTTTGATGTTGCCATTCACAGATTGCTGCATTGTACATTTTACTGGAATGTAAAGTGTTGATTTGTGATGATAGTTGATTATTTTTTTCCATTTTTTAATTTTGATATGTATATTTATTGTAAATTTGCTGTCAATAGAACCATCGGTGTAAGATGAGGACACTTCTGCTATGTAAACGTTTGAAAGCGACACCGATTATGAGCTTTGACACAAATCCAGGAAGATAATTGTTTTGCTTGGTCTGCATGAACTAGTGCACAGAAATAGATTATGCTCTGTGTTCCTTGACTGTGATGCAAGTTGTCTAATTTCACGCAATATAACAGAATATAAGAATAGAGCAAATATGACGTGATATGTGTTTGCTACTGTCTGAGAAAGTCAGACACTGTGTGATGATGGTAACCTGGTAATGTTCAGTTACTTCCTGGTGAGTGTGTTCTCTTGGTGCACTTCATGAAGAAAAGAAAAGCGTCCTCGTATCATATCTGTCATTGTTTTTGCCCCTATGGTGAAACCATCCTCTCTTTACCTTTGAAAAGTACCAGCCATGTCAATAAAGTTGGCCGCCTCTGGGTTTCCCTTAAATTGTTTTGTTTTATTCTGTTTTAGTGGCATCATATTAGTATTAATAATCAAATATATAATACAATATTAATGATATTTAATAAGAAGAATAGCAACAACAAATATATGGTCATAATAAAAACTGAAATCTGTGTGCTGCAGATGGCGTTAAGTTGTACTACTCGGGGCGAGTGGAAGATGGCGCTGTTTCCCGCTCTCGGTTTGTTAGTGTGGTTGCTAGGATACCAGTTGACCAGAGCTGTAAATGTGTCTAGCTTAACGTTAACGTTAGATACCCCCTGAGTTCAATTGCCTGCATGTGTGTTATGACCAAAACGTTTGCCTTAAAATGTCAGACACAGACGGAGATCACGAAGGTCAAAAGCCAAAGGGCGTATTCTCCACTTCAATGGCCGATGGGGATTGGCTGTACCTTAAAGGAGAGTATAAAAAGGCTATAGAGAGCTACACAACGGTAAGTAGTTAGTTAGCTAGCTACATGCCACTTTGTACTAACAATCTCATCATCCTATGGTGATTACTACAGAATATTTTGGAATTGCAAAAACTTTATCCAAGGTTGTCAATGCAACGTTTAAAAGCACGTAGGAATGACTTGCTTTTGGTCTTTGTTCAGGCACTGACTTTAAAGCCTGGTGACAAGTCCTGCTTTGTTGGCCGCTCCAAATGTTACCTGAAGATGGGGCAATCTGAAAACGCTTTAAAAGATGCAGAGGCTTCACTCACACAGGACAAGTCATTTTTCGAGGTAAACCGCAGGTCACAGAAATGTTGGTGCCTTTCACTGTTAAGACTAAAAATAAAAAATGACTCTCTTCTTTATTAGAAATAACATGCCTCAAGACAGCACCCAATGTAAATATGCCAGAATTTATGAAAAGTGAAGCATATAAACATTTATTTTATCGTGATTTTGCAGGGATTGTACCAGAAGGCAGAGGCATTGTACTACATGGGAGAATTTGAATTTGCGCTGGTGTTTTACCACAGAGGACAAAACCTACGTCCACAAATACAGGAGTTCAGACTGGGTATCCAGAAAGCACAGGAGGCCATCGAAAACGCTGTTGGCAGTAAGTAATATAATACTATTTTGTGACTAAATTATTGTCACAGCATATGAAAATCCTCCTCACATTCATAATCTAAATCACGTGTTCTTCTCTGGCATCTTCTAGGCCCGTCCTCTGTAAAACTGGAGATTAAGGGAGACCTATCATTTCTTCAAAAAGATGAGGAGGTGAGTCTTTTCTGTGTTCCCCTTCAATAACCCAGTATTTAACTGGAAATACTGGAGGCAGAGCTGTTGTAAGAATAATTGTACACATACAAACATCAATCCTGTCCAGGAAAAAAGACCCAGTAACAAACAAATGATCACTTTGCCAACTAGTGGCTTACCATAGATTTTGCAATTATTTGTATGTTCAACCCTGGCCTCCCTTCTGATGTACAATATTATGTTTCTGAATGCCTGGCTGGCAAAGAGGGCACAGCCAATTACTGCTATTCAGCATCTGACGAAGGAGAAAAAACAGCAAACCCAGAAGACCCCTAAGAGTGAGAAGACAACCAAACAACTGCTGGGAGAGTTTTACAGTGACAAAAAATATCTAGAAAACCTGCTTAAAGATGAAGGTACTGTGTTATTTCACCTAGGTCATACAATCTTGTTTTCATTTTGCTTACTGTTAGTGTCCACACTTCACTATGCTTTTGTTTCTCTGCATCTTTCATTCGCTGGCAGATTTAGTACACTGTAAATTCAAATGTTAACTATTAGTATCTCCAACAGTCCTTACTGTTCAGTTTGTTTATTTAAACCCACCCACAATGATGTTTTTCACTTTTGACTTTTTTTTTTAATTTAAAACTTACGCAATGATCTGCAGACTTGGTAAAAGGGAACACAAAGGGTGGAGAGCGACTGCAGGACGTCATTCAGAGCTGCCTCACATACCTTGACACTTGCACCGAGTTCTGGAACCAGGAGAAACCTATCTATGCACGGGAAAGGGAGCGTAAGCTCAAACAGCGAAAATGTAGCAAGCCCTGTCAGAGCGCACCCTCTGAACCTGCTCAGTTTCTGCTGAAGAGCCTTGATGACATTGATGCAGGTACGGCAGGCTTCTAACTGAACTTGTGGCTTAGTGCTTTTCTTTCTAGTCTAAAAAATGCTTACTGTATGTTTGTCGTCTTAGAGCTGACATCTGGAAACGCAGAAGGTAGTCTCAAGAAGGCCGAAGAAGTCATGAAGATAGTGCAGGGATGGTCAGAGAAAGAGGTGCCTAATAAGAAAGAGGTTTTAGGCAACCTGCACAGTTGTATTGGGAATGCCTTGATCGACCTGGGAGACATAGACAAAGCACTAAACCATCATCAAAAAGACTTGGAGTTGGCTAAACAGTGGTGAGGATTTGAAGAAATTACACAATAGGAGTGAATGTATCTTACGAAAATCGATCAAATGTTTAGTAATCTTTCTTATCAACAGCAAACTCCCAGATGCAATGTCCAGGGCTTTGGACAACATTGGGCGGGTGTATGCCCAAATTGGACAGTTCACACAGGCCATTAAGTTGTAAGTAAATAATGAAATAACAGCCGCACGTGTGTAATATGTGATGTTGCCATCCTTTGCAAAACATGCTATTTTGATGGTAATCTTATATAGTCACACCTCTCTTAACAACATTGTTTTACATTGAGGATTAGTTTATTGGTGATTGGTTATATCATTTTCTTTTCTCTGTATGTTATCAATTCAGCTGGGAGAAGAAGATTCCCTTGGTCTGTGGTGGTTTGGAGAAGACCTGGTTGTTTCATGAGATTGGTTGGTGTTACCTGGAGCTTAATCGCCATGAAGAAGCCAGAGACTATGGCGTCTGTTCAGTTGCTGCGGCTGATGAAATTGCTGATGAGAAATGGCAGATAAACGCTAATGTATTGGTGGCACAATCAGAATGTAATTATCTGGGTTTTTTGGGGTATTTCTTTTTACAATTTTTTTACTTAATATTATTAGAAATGTTCTAATATTTACAGAGTCAGTTTCTGTGACATGTCTCTGATAGTCAATTCCCTTCTGTTTCATCTCAGTGAAACTTGGAAACTTTGAATCCTGTGTCTTCCACTTTGAGAGAGCCTTGACCCTGGCCAAACTGCAAGAAGACGACTCCGCCATGAATGTCATTCAGAAGGTTCCTTCTCTGTTGTCATATTCCTACCATCGCCATCTTTTTAGTTCCATTTAAAGACATCCATTCGCTGACATTTATCATTCTGCTTTCAGGCCCTTGATGAAGCAAAGCAACACTTACCACAGTGAGGAGGCTAATTGAGAAAAAGACCTACAGAAGACAACAATCAGCAAATGAAAGTTGATAGACCAAAAAGAGACCAATAAAAGTCATCTCCCTCAAATGGGCAGCTTTGAGTTTTTATGAGTGCAAAAAGTGCTCAGAATGTATAATTAACAGTCTGATATAGTCTGATAGAGTGTCAGTATTTTGACAGATGCTGAAAAGCTTTATGGGCACATATTGTATTTGAATTTGGGATGTCTGAGTTTATGTGAAATTGCTGACATACTAAGTTTTTCAATATGAATATTTATTAAGACACTGGCTGATAAGACTCAGTTATCTGCTTATAGGTCTTGGTGCAAGAAGGCATGTTTTGTGTAGCAACTTCTCAAAGGTCAAAATACAAGCAGTCCAGTATGAAACACAAATAGAAACCAGGCACTGGATCTTTATAAGATCATACTGTGAAGTTCATTTTGGGAGCATTGGTCTCACAATTTCATAGACAGTAGTGGATTGTGCAAAGATATACTGTTCTCTGAAGAGTAAAAATATGTATATGGGGAAGTGTTTAAATCTGGCCTACATCCTGCTCTATTTTACATAATTACTTCTAAAGAACAAATGCTAATATTTTCAGTTACAGTCCAAATCTGTTTGTGAGGCTGCATTTTTGGCAGAATTCTATGAAAAACAAACATCTATTATATAGAAAATGTGTCACTTAATATACAAAATACAGAGGAATTTTATCACACACATACATACATACATGACATACACACTGCCACCTGCCAACCATGAAGTGCTTTTATTTTTGATAACTTAAGAGTTCCCCATACAGACCTCTGCTTGCAGAGCACTTCCCCTTGTCACACCTTTATCACATGGTGTGATTTACACACAGATAACTGCTTCCTGCAGGGTTTATAATATCAGTTAATTGTTTGTGTGCAGTCGAAAGAGTGTATAATTACAATTTATGGTCATTGTCTGCTTTTTGATGGTACTTCCCTTTGTCTGAGATGTTGATAATGAATGTGAAACAAAGCATAGTAGTGTATCTTTCAATTAAAATGGTTTGGTTGTGTTCTTAAACGGAAGTCTTCATAAATATTGATAAAATGTCCCTGATACATTGCCTTGTGTATATCTAAACTACTGCAGCCTTTCTGTCTGTCTGTGAGGCCTACTTTTTGGGATAGGAGTGGTATCACAGAATAAAGTGATTGTGGTTTACACCAGGTCAAGGTATGTGTGCGCGTATTGATACAGACTTTTTTTCCCTCGTATTAATAAATAGACATGCAGTATGAACTGAAAAATGTCAAATCATGTAAAATGGGGAAAAAAAGTTTTTATAGTCTTTATTTCAGCACAGACGTACACCGATATATACACATACAAACAAATACACATACATAGTTTGCATGAGGTGGCGAGACAAGTATATACATTTTTTTTCCCATGAAAATGAGGAAAATAACCCTAAACATAAGTTAACCCATCCTTATTAGGAATGGACTTATATTGTCCCATGAGGTCTGTTTTATTACTCTCTGTTTTAGTAGCCTTATCAATTTGTGATCTATTCAAGTCAAAATAAAGTTTAAAAATGTAAAATAAAAATAAGTAACAAATCCACTTGAGAGAAATTGTGCAGGGGTATAACACAAAAAATAGATTTAAAAAAATCGTCCTGCAGCGGCGTCCTTCCGGTCCTCAGGGGCGTGTCCGTGGCCACGCCCAGTTGCGCGTTCCCGGGAATTTTCTTTGAAGCGGGTTCACGTCTGTGCCAAGGATTGCCTTGTCATTGTATCCAGAGGGAAACGCGTGGTCAGCGGCACCACCGACAGCTCCACTGCAGTGTATCTGGTAAGCTGGCATTTTAGCAAACAAAAGCCCGTCGTACAGTATGCTAAATTTCGTACATTGTTTTTTGCACAAATAGCCTAAAATAAGTTGTTCCAATAACACGCAGCGACTTGTATAAACATCAAACTTACGTGGTGCTGTAGCTGCTGATGTTACAGCTAGATTCACTGACTGCCAGGCTAAATTGTTTTTGTCTGGCGTGCTAACGTTGGGTGCACGCCACTCCCCGCCTAGCCACATTGTGCAGTTAATAAAAGGTAATGTTCAAACTCCATCGATTTTCTCTGTTTAGAACAACAATTGCGCTCACTTGGACGCGGACTTCGACACTTATTTTAAGAATACCTGTTACCTTACTTATTTGCATGCATTTGGTAATGTATTTAGTCCAAACTTGCCCTTAAACAAAAAAACATCCCCTCACTCACTGCGCCATTTACTACCGTTACCACTGTACCTTGCGACTGAGATGAAGTTTAATACAACTGAAAATGTTCATATTTCCCAATTTTGCGTCTGTTGGGTTTCGGTTATTGTGTATTCCTAGCAGTTAAAATACTGTGTTTAATGTTTGCCAGTTTGTCTTTGTTGTTACATTGGTTGTGTTGTGAGTGCTTCCCCTTCTGTCTCATGACACGATGCGGTTTCACACATCTGTTAAATCCACCGTTCAGTAACAACACTAACTCTTGACATTTGAAACAACCTGCCCCACGGTGGAGGTCGCTATACTAAGAAGTAATCAGACTTTTCCGCGATGCCCCATTTTCATAAACCCTTTGTCTATGTTTGCTGGCAAGGTTTGACGCAGTAAATTTAGCAATGCAAGGTTTGAATACAGTATTTTGCAGTCATGCTTCTGGGTCTGCACCACTGAACTAATGATTTGAATTCTTAACCAATGGAAATAAAAATTTGGATGAGCTGTAGTGCCAAAATTTTGCCACCACCCCTACTATATGCACAACAAGAGTACAACACCCCTACTGAACAAAAATGGACAATAGGCTATAGCTTCAGGATGTTGAATTGAATTGCTTTTAGATTGTATATGATATTGTGTCCACCTCCTGCACATCCAAAATTTGCTGGAAAATGATAATGCGTGATGTATAAAAAAGATCCACTTCCTACAACTACACTCTTTCTTACATCTTGAATATTGAGCAACTTCCTGTTTTGAGACATAATGACTGTGAATCTCATAAAACGACTTGATTTTTTTATGGTCTGTCAAAATGCTGTCAAATTGACAAAGAACAGTTTTTTCATGTATATATGATTAATGCCATTCTCCAGCCTTGGTATGTATCCAACATTTTTCTGACTTAATTTCATGAATTGTAAGATCCTGTACTGTTTAGTCATCATGGTCCAAATAAACAATTTATCTTCCTTTTTTTTTATTGTGTATTTAAAGGTACATGGTGGTGTGTAAAGTCAGACTTTAAGCCAGACATGGATACTGAAAAAAGTGGCGAGGTTTTAGATGTGTCAGAGACTCCACAGCCAGAGGAGACTGTAATGGAAAAAGAGGTTGTGTCAAAATTGGAGACACCAGAGGAATCCACAGAGCCTGAGAAGCCACCAGCTGCTGGTGAAGAGACTGAGCAGCTGGCAGTGAATGGTCACGATACAGAAGTCATAAATGTGAAAAAACCAGAAGAGTTGATTGTGTCAGAAAACGTTACACTGTCTGAGGAAAAAACAAAAATGGAGATTGGGGAGCGCTTGCTCAGAGAAAAATCTGAAATGGCGTCAGTGCCTGGTGCGATGGCACCACCAGAAGCAGATGAGTCATCTGAAAAGATCTCTGACCCAGTTGCAGCTTTAGACACAGAACCAGAAAACATCCAGCCTGAACAGCTGCCTGTGCCAGAGAATGACCCAGAACCTTTGCCTGTGCAAACACCTCTGGCAGAGAGTGCCCCTGAACCAGAGCCAGAGAAATTGGCAGAATCAGTTGCAGAAGCTAAACAACAAAAGCAAACATTACCTGAACCAGTCATGCTGCAGCAGCCAGTGGAAACACAACCACCCAGCCAAGAAGAGAAAGTGCCACAACAAGTGGAAACTGAGACAAAATTGCAGACTACAATGAAGACGGCGGCAGAAGAAGTTAACAAAGAGGTGGCAGAAGAGGAAAAAGCAGCAGACACTGTGTTGGTGGCAGAAGTTTCATCAGAAAAGCCAACAGAAGCTGTGACATTAAAGGAGGAGGTATCGGCTGAAACTGGAAATGTGAAATCTGCAGAGGACAAGAAGGTTGAAGTTGAACCAGAAAAATCTGTTGAGTCTGATACTCAGAAGGGAGCTGAGGCAGAAGGTGTTAAATCTGAGAAGAATGATGCTGAGCTTCAAAAGGAAGAGGATACAGTCCCTGCATCTGGCTCCCTGTCCTTTGCCCTCCTGGAACGGGAGCAGACCAAAGATGCCCTGCGAACCTCTCGCACCCTTGTTGTCCTCAGAGGTCTTCCAGGAAGCGGTAAAAGCTTCTTGGCATGTGCCATAGCTGATGCCTACAAAGACCAGTGCTCTGTCATCTGTGCTGATGACCATGGTGTAAAGCCAGAGAATCCAGAATCATCTGTGGATGGATACAAGGCTCTGGATGACGCTGTGGTGGCCTGCTGCAGTGCAGGAACAGCTTCCCCTCTGCTGCTGGTGGTGGATGACACCAACCACACCCAGGATCGGCTGGCCCGCCTGGGGGAGATTGCCGAGCAACACCATCTTGTTCCTGTCTTTTTGGAGCCACATACTGAATGGAGCAGAGATCTGGCACAGCTGACCAAGAAGACCAGGCGTGGACTAGAGGAGGCCCAACTGGAAGCCATGAGAGGTCCACTTGAGGAAATGTCCCTTCCTCTTTACTTTGGCTGGTTTCTTCTCTCCTCCATCCAGGACAAGGTCAGGTGCACATCAATGGACTTTGTGAAAACGCTGGACACCTTGGAGGCCTTCAAGAAACATTTGATTGACTGTGAGTGTATTTAAAGTTGTTTCATTTACTATAAAGGTGAATGGTGAGAAATATTAAGTCTTTTAAGCAGATTAAGATCTAAAATCTTTGGCATGACTAAGATGCAATTGATCTTGCCTTGTATTTACAGTCACTGGAAAAGCTGAGAAGGAGGTGGATTTGGAGCAGTACTTTGAAGCCAGAGAAACCCTCCATTGCACTACAAAATTCTGTAACTATGGAAAAGCAGAGGGCGCCAAAGAATATGCAGAGAATCCTGTAAGAAACTGGTCATTTAATTGTTTGCTTATAGAATTTTTATTTTTGTGGGGGTTTTTTGCATTAAGTGATCAGATAAATATAAATCTGGTGGCTACATATGTTTGTAAGTGTGTTTTTAATTTATTACTTTACATTTTATTTCATGCATTTTGATGAGTAACGTCGTAGCAGTGTAATGTTTAATTATATTAAAAAGTTAATCTTGTGATATTTCCTTTTCCCCACTCTCCAGGCTGTTAAAGATTTCTATGGTTCTGTGTTCGAGCTGTCACTGAGTGCTCTCTTTGTCACTCCTCGCACTGTTGGTGCCAGAGTGTCCCTCACCGAGGAGCAGCTTTTGCTGTGGCCAGCCGATGCCGAAAAGGAGTCTCCTGTCCCTGCAGCTGCCTCCCTGCCTCCGGGAAGCCGCGCCCACGTTACTCTAGGCTGTGCAGAGGGTGTTGAGCCAGTTCAAACAGGTCTGGATCTGCTTGAAATCCTGGCCCTGCAGCAGGAAGGCCAGCAGGGGGAGCTCGTCGAGGAGATGGAGCTCGGCTCGCTGACCTATTATGGCGAGGGAAGGTGGCTGCTCAGTCTCAGAGAGCCTATCTGCTCCCCAGCCTGCTTCTCCAGCTTCTACGGGCGCAAGGAGCCCGAGCCGACCAAAAAAGAACCAGAGAAGAAAAAGAAGCAAAAGTGCACCATACTGTAAATGGCAAACATGGGGATGTGTGGCCGGGATGACTGGTGAATTAAAACTTAGGCTTACTCTGTGCAAGGTTTGTGTGTTTGTGCAGTGTTTAGGGTTTCACTTATAGCCACCCTAAATCC
Source organism: Siniperca chuatsi (assembly GCF_020085105.1). Taxonomy (NCBI): domain Eukaryota; kingdom Metazoa; phylum Chordata; class Actinopteri; order Centrarchiformes; family Sinipercidae; genus Siniperca; species Siniperca chuatsi. The sequence continues at coordinate 6,990,752 of NC_058062.1, read as the reverse complement.
ACAAGCTGTGTGCCTTTTTTACTGTTAATTTGCACCACAACCCAAGATGCCTTCAATCCAGTTAGGCTTGTTAATGTTCAGTATCTTGTTTCACATATTGGTGCCAGAGTTGCAGTACCTGGCTATTTGCTGAGGTGTTAGCTGCAGTTTTAGACTAAGGTAGTATAGCCTCCTCCCACAGCTCCACAGTTATCTAAAACTTAGATTTCCTCTTCTATATATGTCAGTGTCTCTCAGTATTCATATTAAACTAGGTACTTTCATTGCATGCATCCCAGGTCAATGGTATCAACATAATAACACATTTCTGACCTGCTAAGAGTACCTCTGTCGCTTCAGCAGAATTTGCCTGGTGTTTCCTTTGTCTTAGTTGTAAGTTAGCTGTCATTTCCGTGTGTGTGTGAGCAGCCTAGGAAGTAATTGATACAATAGCATATGGGCCAAAGTTATCTATTTGATTAAGTGTATTAGAATGAATGCCATTTATAGAGGTCCTTCCTTGTAAAATCTTTGCACTGTGCATAGTTTGAAAGGGAGAATGCTGATGAGTTTGGCATTTGTTTCAGCAGCTTGCACTTAGTACTTATCAAATGCTGTGAATCTGTCCATGTTTTGCAATCTTTTCTACTGTGCAAGACCACCATTGATCCCTTTTATCCTCTTTGAACAGCACTTCATGTATTGCATTTCGATTTGTATCCTCTGTGACTGTAATTTTTGAAGGGCAAGTCCTACTTTGTGTAGCTCTTATGAATCACTATTTTTGCACTTGTTTTGTACACTTAATAAAAAAGAACATGCTTTGCTCCAATAATGCAATTTACTGTGTTTTGAGTACTATTAATGCAGTTTGGTGATTAGTATGCAGGCTGATAATATTATATGCATGCACATGGTCATTTTCTCACAGCAAGCACTTGTAGTTGACCTTATAAAGCAGCAGAGGGCACCCATCCCGTGTGCATTGTTGGTAAAGACATTAGTGGTAAGGTATTTTATACATTTAACCTAATTTAGCTTGTTCATTGTATCAGAATTGGCTATAATGCGGAAATCTCACATAGGACTATTCAAATACTGTATTTTCAAACATCGTACCACAGACTGGATTGCACCATTTGTCTGACCTCCCCTTAGTTTGCCCTTGCATCAGAATCTGGCACTGTAAATATGCTGCAAAATCCAGAGTGTAGCCTGTGATGGAGCAAGTGCTCAGCTGTAATATTAACTCTGCATTTCTGACACCTGCATCACCTCTGATTCTTTTATCCAGTTTTGCATTCGCAAATTATAACATACCCTAAAATTGCGTTTGTGCTTTATATGACGGATATTATAATTCTTGTAAGGGTACTTTTACTTCTGCTCCTGATGTCTAGAAAGATACGAAAAGTTCTAGTTTCTAAACAGTCTCTATATATGTATGTCTATTTCAAATATATAACGGCCATACATAACAGACTTATTTATACTAGTGCCAGTTAACTTAATTATGCGAAAGTCTTCCAAAAAAACAAAGAAGAAGTCTACAAGTGCGTTTACGCTCCACAACATCCTGCTAAAAATACTGTCTTAGGTGAAGGACCGGTAGAAGACCCTGAACATGTCAGACTGTTGACCTCAAAGTGCAGCATGGCCGGAGTTGACTCGATGTGTTGGTTGTGAGCAACATCAAGTGATTTCCTCATTGGCTGCTGTGTAGATAAAGAACAATATAAACCAATCAGCGACAGCGAAGGATAATTGCCCTGTTTTCTCCAGGAGAGGTGTGTGTGTGTGAGCTATGTGGAGAAACTAATGATACATTCAAGTTCCCCCGGTATTTAGGGTTTGTCCAATAATCTTACATGAAATTTGTGGAAAATTCAAGTGCCTTTGATCAAAAACAATTACAAAAATGCAGTGTTAGAAGAAGTATTCAGATCCTGTGTTTAGGTAAAAGTAGCAATGCCACACTTTAAAAATAATGCATTATAGTCCTGCTTTCAAAATGCTACTTGTAAAAGTATGTCAGTAACATTAGCAAAAGTAAAAGTAGGCTTACTTAATGCAGACAAATGGCCCCTATGAGTGTTGTGTTATTTTACATTATATCATTTCATTGTTATTACTGATGCATCAGTATGTAAGAAGCATTTTACTGTTGTTGATCAGGGGTGAGCAAATTTTAACTAGGCCTATTTTGCATACTGTTATATACTGTTAATATATAACAATGCATTGTATTTTACAAGAACGTCATATGTTTTTCTATAAAATCTCATTGTAAAGTTGTAAAGTAACTATAACTGTCAAATAAATGTAGTGAAGTAAAAAGCACGATATTTCCCTTTACTCTGCTTAAGTACAAGTACCTCAAATTTGTAGTTGAGTACAGTACTTGAATAGTGTTTCATTCAACCACTGCAAAACAGCAGTAGCCTATGTGTCAGCTACACAGCTAACAATTATTTACTGTATTTAATTATCACATTCCAGAAACTCACATATTAATGACATTTTACACATGCTGATATGTCTTCTAAGCACGCTTATATTTAAATCTGATCTATATGTAAATATGAAATAGAAAATAATACTCAAAATGTCAGACTATTATTATTTCGTGTGCGTCCCAATGCGTATTTACAATAATTCCCACTGTCCCTGAAGGCAGCAATAGAGCATGGTGTGAAATTAACCAATCAGAGGCCAGGAAACATCAGCCAAGCCTATCAGCAGATGGTCGATGGAGACAAAACCACAAAACTCTCACAGGAAGCCCTGTTCTCCAGCACCACTGGTTCCCATAGACGGCGAGAGTGGAGCAACACTGGCTAGAAACATCACGCAACCAACCACAACACACTTCCAGAGCCGCTAAAGAAAGAAAAATAAATCAAAAACAAGGTAAATTATTTCTTGTTTTTAAAAATAAGCATTTACTTCCTCTTACTCTTTCTCTCTGTGTCTCTTTCTGTGTCTCTCTCTCTCTGACCAAAAATGTAAAACAAGTTGAACTGCTCAGTCCACCATAAGCTCCGTTAAACCTGTACTCTTGCTGCATCATGGTTATTAAGAAGTCTGACTAATCACTGAAAGTTGTCTTTGAATGGTGATGTGGATATTTGCCAAAAATGGCTTTACCGTCTGACCGGTTTGTAAGTGAATGAAACAGTTGGGATCTCAGGGACCTGTGACTCAATAACTTTGCGAAGTCAGGCAGGTTATGTTGTATAAGTTAGTGGGTCAAAAATGGTAAAGTGAATATAAAGCTACAACTTTCATCTTTTATGGCATATTTTTTTGTGTGCACTCTGATTCAGATCTGTGCCTGATATTGCCTCCCCCCAGCCAACCACCACCCCTTATTTTTAAATATTATTGTGCATCATCTGAACCAGTGTTATTGCTGTTGTGAAGCAGTGATATTTAATTCATCTGACAGGTCAGTTGCACAGAGAAAGTGGATGATATATTGAACCTGAATGAGCGTGGGATAAACCATGTTCTGCTGGCCTGGAACCAGTGCTGTGGTGACTCAGGGACAACGATGATCAATAGTGAGAAAGGTCCATGACAGTCCCATTAATCCATTTAAGAAATGGCTGCCAGGGCTGCAGTGTAGAGCAGGGAGTCCTGTTTGAGCTGGCATTAAGGCTTTCAGCTTAATGAACCACTCAGAAGAAAAAGACAGAGCAGGTATGCTACCCAGCAAAGGTACATGGTACACAGTGGTTAAGCTTTGACTCAGGAGAGATGGTAATTAGTGAAAGCCTTGGTATTTTATAATAATAATAATAATAATAATAATAATAATAATATTAAGCCACATTTCTCAATACTGATGTACATTGATGATTTGAGGTAGTGGTAATGACAATGACCTCCAGTCTAATTTGTGGTTCATCCATTGTGTGTGACAGCAGGTGTTGCATCAGAAATCATGCAGAAATACAACAGGACACTTGCATTCAATTTACCAAAAATCGGACTTTTTTCGATCTCTTATATTTGTTTGATCTGAGGTTAAAGTCAGATCAGATCTAATGGTGATAAGAGAATGACTTTGTGCCAGTTATGACCACTTGTATGCATTTTAGTCAATGAAACAGACATAACAGGTGAGGCAGATATAATAATGATGTTATAATGGTATTGCAGTAAGTTTGAATCTGCCTGACACTTTGGGTCAGGTCAAAAGCCATGTTTCTGCAAGTTGTACAGTACATTCTTGCTGATCAGACAAGGCAGCACCCAGCTGCTAGATTTCAGTATGGAGTTTAATGTAGTGTTTGCTTGTGGAAAACAAGGGAATGGCAAACATCGGGGATAGGTTCACTGCAGTAGCAATCCTACTGACTGCACCATATTTTTGTAAGTGATGTAATTCTAAGTTACAATCTAATTCATGTTCCTGTTTTTCCTGATGGTGGTGTAGTCATTGGAAAATGGAAAGGAAAATGATTCCATGTTGTGTCTTATGTGTCTCATCTAGAAAGATGAAGGAGCCTCTGTCAAGTAAAAGAGAGAAAGTATAAAGATTTTTATCACATTTTGATTTCTGAATTGATTTATAGGACTGTTTATATGACAGTACTCATTGGTGGAATTCACCTTTACATGGATTTGGTCTGGCACTAATATTAGCTGTATTGGTGTGTCCTTAGAGGGAAGCCATTGTAGGGTGAAATGATTGAATCAATGTTTTGAAAATTTAAACCCTGATGTCCTGTTGTGATCTGTGTGTGTGGGTCGTGTTGGAGATGACCGCATCGAGTGACGCTCATGGCCAAAGTATAAAGGTTCTCCCTTCAGTAGTAAAATTTATAGATGCTATTACAAGTTATTGAATTACTTCCGTCATATGCTGCCAATTTAAGTAAAGGAGTCCATGCACCAAAAAATATATTTCTTATAATTGCATGCAAATCTATGTTTCTTTCCAGTACTGCAAATAATTGGTCACATCAGATCAACCTGTCACTTGTGTGGATTATTTTTCCCTGCAGTTGTAAACTGGTGGCTAGAGTCCAGTTACTACACTTTGCACACTCTCTGCTGAAGCTCCGGTAGGAATCTTGATTGTTTGAGTGGCAAATAAGTGCTAATTTCCTCATTAGTGTGTGGGTCAAACAAACCGAGGCTAATCGCGTTGGATTTAGCTTCACTGGCTTCCCTGTCTGTGTCTTGCAGTGTTCAGCATGAGACAAGCTAAAAAAATCTTGATTGTGCAAAAGGATGGAAGGCCTGAATCTGCAGTTAGTATGTAATCTGATTTTCTAGCAGTCTCTCTTAATCCTGTGCAGTTAAATTGTATTATGTCAGGCAGTTTTGTTCCTCAGCGTTTGATATAATTAATGGAAAATACAAACTACAAAGCTGTCTTTCAATCACCTGATTACCGGACCATTTCTCGACTGTTCTGACAGCAGAGGATGTCAAACATGGGGTTTTTGTTCTTATTCATAAAGGAGATCTTGCATAAATTCAGAAAGCAGTTAAAAGTGTTGCCTTTTTAAACTCTTGTGCTCATTCCTTGTCTCTGTCCATCATGTCTGCTTTTCTGTATTCGTGCATCTCTTCACATCTCTCGATCTGCTCTGTATTCATCCATCTCACTGCTCCTCTGTATATCTCTCTCTGTCCACATACCCCCTCCTCTTAGGCCCGTCTAGCCTAAGCAGTCATGTCGGCCAAAGCCATCTCCGAGCAGACGGGAAAGGAGTTCCTCTACAAGTACATCTGCACATCGGCAACTGTCCAGAACAGATTCCGCTATGCCAACGTGACAGCTGAGACCGACTTTGACCGACTGGCGCAAGAGCACCCGTGGCTGCTCACAGATGTAAGGCAGAAGAACCAATTGTGAAAAAATTGTATGTGGATGATGAAGTTAGATTTTTTTTAAGCTGAGTGAACAGTAAGTTTGTTATATCTCAAATTCATAGCCCATAAATGCCTAAAGCACAGTCTCCCTTAAGCTTGTGGAAAATGATCTCCTCTTTATGGAGACAATTAATTAGGCTAGCAGCAGAGTGGTCTCTTGGCGCTTATTAACAGACGTCACAGACAGCAGAGTGATCCAGCAGCTCTGTTACATTCTTGGTGGAAATGAAGTGTACATGCAGAAGAGAACACAATAGCTCTTTTTTTCTTTGATTCTTAATTGGTAAACATAGAGAAATTCTCACTCGCCCTGTCGGCAGGGAGGTCAGAGTTCTGCTAGGGTAGGATTTCAGGTCTCCAGGTACACAGCACTTCCAGTTCTTACTCACTGTATCGTCCTGCTTTCAGATCAACTCTCACTGCTCTTCATAGCGAAGCAGTAGCAGAAAGACGGGCTGTAATAGAAGTTAATTGAATTACTCTGTGACTCATCTTGCAGGATAAAATGTCATTCTCCTAGTCTCCCTCACGGCTGAAGGATTTTATCTGGAAGATACGAGGAGGATGAGGAGGGCAGATACATGGAGATATGTGCTGCGGTAGAATTGATTAGGAAATTGCATTAACTTTCACCCCCCGCCCTCTCTTTCTTTACTCACTGGCAAGCACCCAGATACTAATGGGTCCACTGTCATAAGTCATTCTCTTTATCTGACATTCAAGTGAGAGGATGCGGGCTCAGTTGGTGGGGGTTGGATGTAATTTTGCGTTTGCGTCAGAAGGGAATGATGCATACAAGAGATTCCTACTTGAATAATGTTCATCTCAACTTTCAGGTGATAAATATTATTTGGGAATGTAGGATTTGTTTATGGAGTGGGGGGAAAAATGCCCATCACAATTTCCTAAAGCCAAAGTTGACAACTTTAAAATTGCTTGTTTTGTCAAAAATACTCAGTTTACTATGATAGAAAACTAGCAAACGTTCACATTTGAGAAGTTGCACCTGATGATGAATTTTTGGCCTTTTTGCTTTAAGAATGACTTAAATGATTAATCGATAATCAACATTGTTGCAGCTCTAGTTGAATCTAAAGAAACTAATTAAGAGCAGTGAAGGGTCTGTGTGAAATGTCACTAATAGAGTTTGACATTTTAATAATAGTGACCATGTCCAGCTTCTTGCTTTCAACAAATGCATATTGTAAATAATCATGATGTGAATGCAACATTATTTATTTCAGCTTCACACACTTGAAATATGTATTGCAGTGAGATTGCAGGTAATCAGTCATCTGTGCTCGGAATAAAATATGTCATCAAATGCACTGTAGACTCTCTGCCCAGCTTTTGAAAATGAAAATATCAGTTTGATGCCTGTCAGTTAAGGCGAAGTGTAGGTGCCTGTCGGCCCTGCTAAATTAGACCATCTTTTGTCTTCCTCCTCCAGAGGCTGGTGGTGAAGCCAGACCAGCTAATCAAGAGGCGAGGGAAGCTGGGCCTGGTCGGTGTCAACCTGGACCTGAGCGGCGTCAGGGAGTGGCTGAAGTCCCGCCTCATGAAAGAGACGACAGTACGTCATCCACCCTCTCCCTCTCTGCTGTGTCTCAGTCAATTACCTCCACCCACCCCTCTGTTTGAGAGTGTGCACTTTGCTGAACACTCCTTCAATCAATATTATCCCAGTGCTTTATTTAGACCCTCTTCCTGTTGCCCTTTCCTTCACCCTCCTGCCCAGTTTTGCACTGATGCATTTGGTTTGTATGTTTATTTTACCTGATGTATGTTTGTCTAAACAGCCGCCCAGATTGCTGAGGGGTTCAGTATCAGTCGACTGGTAGTAAATCAGTCCAGTCAGCTGAAGCACGTGGTGTGCTGCTAGTGACTAAACAGTCGGTCCATCAATTTCGTCAACATAACCAAAGCACAAGAGATCCATCTCTGTGCCACTGAGATGCTGCTTTGCCTCATAAACCAAGAAGCAAGAGACTGGTTCATAAAGCATTGAAGAAGAGTGTCAGTGTGTGTGTTGCAACTCTGAGACTGCGTAAATGTATCTCTTCACAGATGAAACTGTCAGCAGCTTCTAGTGGCAGTAAATAAGAATAAATGAAGCCATAGTTGTATTGTGGACAGTCTGGGCAGTTTCAGCTTTACCATCAGAAGGTGCAGTAAAGTAAAATAAATCAGCAACTCAATGCAACCATCTTGGTTTTATAAAAATTATGAAATTAAGAAATATTGTATGTGATTGTAAAATTTGTTTGTCCCACTAGCATACTGCTAGTCCATTTTGTCTTTTTAGCCATGCTAGTGGCTAATTTGTCCAGTAGTTTGGTTTATGACCAAATACTTACAAAACTAATGACATTCTCATCAGCCTCAGCTGTACATTGTGTTTAGTGCTAATTAACAAATGTTAACATGCTAACACACTAACCTAAGATAGTGAAACATAGTAACCCTGTTAAACATCTGCATGTTAGCGTTGTCATTGTGAGCATGTTAGCATGCTTACATTAGCATTTAGCGCAAAGCATCACTGAGCCGCTAGCATGGCTGGAGACTTAGTCTTGTTAACTCTGGTTCCCTAAAAATGTGTATGATTAAAGTAGAAGAAATCTGTAACCTAATTCAACCATCTTGGTCTTTATAATGGGTAAGAAAGCTGTGTCTCATCATAGTAATTTCTAGCGTGTTGCCACATATAAGTGTCTTGTCTGACTGCTAATTACTGCTAGTTTTATTTAGCTGCCTGTGAGTTTATCTCAGAGAAATCATCAGAGTAGCACTGTTAGAGGAACAAGTTAGATTACATTTCAGTGGCTGTGAATAACTTCATTTAATAGAACCACTTTTACACTTTACATATTCTTTCACTTCCTTTCGTTTCACATTATTCACAAGTTGCCTCACTGCTATTCTATGCTGCAGTTGCCCACAATGCTTCACTTTATTAAATTAGTATTTCATATTTTCTGTAATCATGTTACCACAAGTGGTCCAATTGAATCATTCATATGTAAATTGTATTCACAACATGAATGGCTTTTCTTTTCTTTTTTTCTGTGAGGCAGTAATGGAGGTGTCAGCCTGAGCCCCTTGTGGGTTTTTTAGTCAGATAGGCTTTCTTTTTTTTCCACCAGTCATCAACCTCCTTTTTAGTTGCGCTCTTCAAAATGGCAACTACCTCTTTCCCCTTTTTATTATTTTGCTCTGTTCTCTCCATCAGGCTGCTCTCAGCCAGTCCCTGGTTACTTTGTGTCTGTTGGCCTTTAACAGACGAACGATGACAGCACCAAATGAGCTGTGGCTGTGTTAGCAGGGCTTTGCCTGGAGTAATACATGACAGACATTTTCCTTCTTCTCAACCTGTCTCCTTTTTTCTTTTGAAATGTCAATTCACTTGTGCCAAGTGATGGCCCTGTGTTGTTTTTTCTTTTTATTTTATCATTTTGCTTTAATACACCTTTTGTCCCCTCCTCCCACCACTCCAGGAAGTATGTCTGAAAATAAGTGTGGGGCATGATGCATTAATATGGAAACAGACACAATCTGAAGACCCGTGAGATGCTGTAGTGTCCATTTTTAACCAATGGGAGTTCTTGCTAATACGTTGTTTTGCTCCTGTTTATTTATCTACTAAGCATTTCATCTCCTTAGTGAATTATTTTGTTGATGATCCTCAGGTGGGAAAAGCTAAGGGTGTTCTCAAGAACTTCCTCATCGAGCCATTTGTCCCCCATAAACAGGTAAAGCACTTATTACACATATACTATGTGATGTCCAATTCACCCCTCAATTTTTTGGATGCCTTATTTATATTCTTTCACTACTACTACTAGACACTAGTAGCAGTGATATTACTCAGTGTCTGGTAAAGAAACATTTATTATTGACGTCTGTGTTAACTGTCCATTGTTCAGGAGGAGGAGTTCTATGTGTGCATCTACGCCACCCGGGAGGGCGACTATGTGCTGTTTCACCATGAGGGAGGGGTAGATGTGGGAGATGTGGATGCCAAGGCAAAAAAGCTGCTAATTGGGGTGGATGAAAAGATCAGTGAAGATTCTGTGAAGAAAGAGCTGCTGACCCACGTCCCCAACGACAAGAAAGCGTGAGTTAGATGGAAAAAGTATTTGTAGTGCCTATTCAAAACTTCAGCTTTGTGCCAATGATATGGAGTTGAAATTGAGTAGTATGGTATATATCAAATTCAGCCTATAGAGTTAAACCAAGAGCTCTGTGATGACATTCTCAAATAAAATAAAATTTGATAGCTTAATATTTAATATATTTTGCTTTATTATATATTATATTGGATTGTATTAACCTAGACAAGTGTTTGTTATTGTGTCCACCTGGTGCGTATTTGGCCTTGGAAGAACATTGATGCTTATGTAGAAATCATGTCTTATAGCATGTCAGCATATATTCAGTCTCATACCCTTAATTGTCAAAGCTCAAATGTGTTTAGATGTGAATGAATGATTTACATACAAACTGATTTTCAAATGACAAATAAAAGGTATTTTGTTTTGAAGCTGTAACTCTGTACCTGCTAAACAATGTGTGCTCTTAAAAAAAAAAAAAGCAGATATACTTCAGCCTCTCTATAGCACAGCTGTGGTTCTTTTGAAAATCAAAAGACAATGGAAATATGCAAACTCACGATGATTTGCTTTCGCACTCAGTCTGCCATGATTTGTGACATTTATTAATAATAAGTTACATCACTACCAACATATTGAGGTAGCTCAATACTAAACTACTAAAAAAGGGGGGATTTTTCCATTATATAATTAAACTCCTGACGAAGAGAGGTAAACAAAAGTGTCAAACAAACGAAGTAAGAGAAAGCACTTTGATATTGCCAATAAATGTGGGGGGAGCAGGAGGAGATGGGTGGAGGGTTTCCATTAGACAAATGACAGACTCCTTCCTCTGCTTTGCCTTTCTTCGATCAGCCTCCACCCCCAGCCTTTTTTACACTACATCCACATTCAGAGCACGTCCGTTTTATTTTGATGGGTACGATACAGTGGCTCACCCCCTCCAACACCTCCTATCCATCTCTCCAGCAGTGCTCTTGTGATGACAGATTCTGGCCAGACTCACTGTCTTGGCTGACATTGAAGAAGCTGCCCCAGAAATCACTCTGCCAACCACAGCTCACCTCCTCACCCCAAACACTCTTATCCTCACACTCCTCTCACACTCTGGATTAAAAACAAGAGCGGCACTTGGCCACTTTTCCTTCCCTCCCATCAGAAGCAGACATGGAAAGTTGAGTCACTGTCAGTGACAGTTTTTCCCCCAAAGGCCAGTCAGAGTCCTGACAACAGGCTGACGTGATTATAAAGGCTCTGAGCTGCCTGCACAACTGACAGGCAGGAGAGGAGAGCAAAATACTGCCCCTCCTCCTCCTCCTCACTGCTCTGTTTTGACATGTGAAGGAGGAAGTAAATTGGATTTTTCCTTCTCTACAGCAAGGCTCCCTGCAGCTAATTTACAGTTGGACTGTTTCCTGTCCAGCTGAGCCTTAACAATTCTTCAATGACATTGCCTGTAGTTTGTCATAGTTTGAATTATGTGGAAATTATGATGGCTATTTTGTTTTTGTTTTTCAAATCACAAGTTATACAGGGCAATTCTGTTGCATAGACCAGAATTAAATACCATTACTTTGTCATACTAAGGGAAATCTGGTTTGTAGATCAGTTACATTCATAAACATATAAGCAATATATAAACATTGTGAATTGTTTAGCAAGTTAGAAGATGGGCGTTTATGTATTCAGTTGACAATTTAATGTTTTTATTTTTTCTTTATTCTTAAATTTACAGTTTTCCTACACATTTAGGGCTGCACCTAATGCTTATTTTCATTGTCAATTCATCTACCAATTATTTTTTCAATTTAATCATTGTTTGGTCTACAAAATATCAGAAAATAGTGAAAAATGCTTTTTACAATTTCCCAGAGCCCAAGGTGACGTCTTCAAATTGCTTGTTTGTCCAACAGTCAGACCAACAGTCCAAAACCCAAAAATATTCAATTTACAATGATATAAAACACAGAGAAGCAGAATACACTCACATTTAAGAAGCTGGTACCAGCAAATGTTTGGCACTTTTGCTTTAAAAGTGACTCAAATGATTAGTAACTTATCAAAATAGTTGCATATTATTAATCGGCTAATTGTTTCAGCTGTAATGTGACTATAACTCCTTATATTGTAATGTGATTAACCAGACATCCCCAGATCATTCTGGTGCTGCAGCAACAGACCCAGAGATGAGTTTCATCATGTTGAATGTCATCTCTCTGCAGGCTCCTGGCTAGCTTCATTGTTGGGCTCTTCAACCTGTATGAGGACCTGTTCTTCACATACCTGGAGATCAATCCAGTGGGTAGGTTGTTTGTTTTTCTCAAATCCCCAATACCTTGATGTGCTGTGTCTAAACAAGCAATTATGATGGCCTATACACTTTATTCCAACACAGATTCATAAATATGTTATCAGATTATGAAATTGGAAAGGGGACATCAAAGGGAAATTGGTGATGAAAACATCAATGCATACTAAAACATCATCTTGAAACCATGAGGCAGTAGTTAATTCTGGAACATTTTTAACACTGAGGGGGGAAACCTTTAAATAATTCATGCGCTTGCTGTTTGATGAAGGCAGCATGTGTTTATAATGGAGTAATTGGGCACCAGTAAATGCCCTCTGGCAGCTATTCCTGTGGATATAGCAAGGCTGCTGCGGCTGGCTCTCCCTGCTTTGATATCGCACCACTTCCCACCCATCTTCATTCCCTTCCACCTCCTCCAGGGCGGTTGTGGTCAGCTGTGCCCGAGCGTGGTCCTCCCTTGACCTAAAGCTCAGGAAGCTCAGGCTCTCTTTTCTCAGTAGGTTTGTGAACCTTGTTGGTGTATTGATTTTAACACCCCCCCCCTTCTCTCAGTGGTCACAAAAGATGGAGTTTACGTGCTGGACATGGCAGCCAAGATTGATGCCACAGCTGACTATATCTGCAAGGCCAAGTGGGGCGATGTGGAGTTCCCTCCACCCTTCGGCAGGGAGGCCTATCCTGAGGTGAGGGAGACTGGAGAGACAGAGCTAGCAATGCATCAGATTTCAATCTGTCAGCATCAAATAGCTAGTGTTGTTGTCCAAAGAGGAAAAAAGCTTACTGGGGGTGTTGAGTAGCATGTAAACCGAGCAAATTACCAATCTTAGAGGTAACTGGGGACTGTTTCCTATCATTTCAAATTAAATTATCACAAAAATTTAGAGTAGAAAATGTAAATGTCAGAGAATTTGTTGACAAAATCCTCAGTGTCTGCTGTTGAAGAATGTAATCTAAATCATGACAGAGCTCAATAATAAACATAATATAAAGAAAGTAGTAAAGTGTTTGTGTATACAGGACTTTTTTCAATTTTTGTCTGATACATGTAAGAGCTCGTTTGAGACAGACTGTCTGTGTACCAGACGGGCTGGTCTAATTGGGCTGCTCTGAGTCTAGAGTGGAGATGAGGGACATCGGGTGCCTTTGATTGGGAGCTTTCTTACTCTCAGCCACCAGCTGTGGCCCTGACTGTCACAAACAACCACTGATGCACATCTCTTAATATTTATACAATATTTCCAATGAATAGCTCTTTAAAATCAGTGCAAGCACCCCCCCCCCCGTAGCATTCATATAACCTTTTTTTTTTTTTTTTTAACCTGCTTTTTCTTTTGCAGGAGGCCTACATTGCCGACCTTGATGCCAAGAGTGGTGCCAGTCTCAAACTGACCCTGCTCAACCCTAGAGGCAGGATCTGGACCATGGTAGCGGGAGGAGGTGCCTCAGTGGTGTACAGGTACCCAGTCACAGTGCCAGAACAGGACCAAACTACATAAAACAAAGCCTGAATAAATAAGAGACCAGTAGCCATGTATCTGAAATAATCCAATTGGAAGTTTTATTCTGGTTGCTTGAATTGTCCCTTGACATTGATTATACTAAGCATAATTGGGTTTAGCATTAGGAAAATATGCCAGTGATGCAGTAGTGAGGCTGACGGTGCAGCAGCTCAGACTCTGCCCGTTCAGCTGGATTCTTAGATCCATTTTAGTGAGAGTCTGGAGGAATGAGCGGTGTCTCCTTCACGCCGCCGTCTGTCGGGGTGTAAAGCGTGGCATGCAGATACATCAGCCATGACTAATTATTCCCTCTGTGCACTGTTGGTGGTTGGTGTGTCTGTTTACAGTGCAGTATTAATTCAGAACAGATGGAAAAGTGCATTTAATGTTTAAATGCATTCTGAAGTTTAGTGCTCAAGTTGCTGATCATCTCATTTTTCTTAAAACTGTGTTCATTTTTGGAGCTGGAAAGCTAGGCTACAACCAGATATGACTGTCCCAGCATAGGAGATACACAGCTGTTGTTGCTATTGTTTTTTCCTCTGTGTGGGTGACTTATGTAAAACTCTCCTAGTGACACTATCTGTGACCTGGGTGGTGTCAACGAGCTGGCCAATTATGGGGAGTATTCAGGAGCACCAAGCGAACAGCAGACCTATGACTATGCCAAGACTATCCTGTCTCTGATGTGCAGAGAAAAGCACCCTGATGGTACGAAAACTGCTCTGTCCAAACTTTCTTTGTGTTTTTTTTTCCCTTTCTAAAATGATGTTTCCATAATGTTTTCCAGGAAAGGTTTTGATCATTGGGGGAAGCATTGCAAACTTCACAAATGTTGCAGCAACATTTAAGGTACAGTATCACATACTTTTTGTTTATATAGTAGCTTTAATATTACTTACTCAGTATGAAGTTATTCACTGAGCATATCCTTGTCTTTGCTAGGGGATTGTTCGAGCTATCAGAGACTATCAGGGGCCACTAAAGGAGCATGAAGTCACTATTTTTGTCCGCCGTGGAGGCCCCAACTACCAGGAAGGTCTCAGAGTGATGGGAGAAGTTGGTATGTTGTACATTCTTACTTTACACTGATTTATACTTGTATCTCTTAAGTATAAGAACATGTGTTGAGTGCATTTTTACCTGCACACTTAATTCGGTTCTGCTTGCTCTCCTCAGGCAAGACCACTGGAATCCCCATCCATGTCTTTGGCACAGAAACTCACATGACTGCCATTGTTGGCATGGCACTGGGCCACCGGCCAATCCCCAACCAGCCTCCTGTTGCAGCCCACACTGCCAATTTCCTCCTCAACTCCAGCGGCAGCACATCGGTATGAGACATACTGACTCCAAGGAGACAAACAGGCTGTCGTGATGTTGTGTCTGCTCACTGTGCAGTGATTTTACATCATCAACTCCACCAATAGTGTGGTGCAGTTTAGTGGCAGAGTGAGCAGAAGACTTACATGCCAGAGCCTCTGTTTCAGTCATTACTCTCTTGTCCTTTTAGTGAACCAGATTATCAGGAGCCCAACGGCTCTTTTGTATAAGAGCATTGCAGGGCATTGTGCACTGCTCTCACTCAAATAGTCGTGAGACCACAGTCAGTAACGCACTGACTGTCCCGAGGCATCCATTAAGACTGCGTAGGCTTTCAGCAAAGTGATGTGTGCGTGTGTTTGTGTGTGTGTGTGTGTGTGTGTGTGTGTGTGTGTGTGTGTGTGTGCCTACACATGTGCACATACATGCATGTATTTGCCTCTTTCTTCAAATGTAGTGGTAGATATATGATAGAAGAATGACAAGTAGAAATTGAATATATGTACTATATGTAGAGTATTACAAAGTAGAAGTAAACAAAAAGTTTTTTGTTAAAGCTTTTGTTTTAGAATTGAATGAAGCTTAAAGCACTAAAATCCAGTGAGTCATTCTTCACAAAACTGTGTAGCCGATGGCATGAAAAATCAAGAACACTAAGACTCACTGTGTAACTTGTGTGCAGGTCATGTCTTATAAAATAACCTGAAGGTTTGAGGCTACCCTGCTCTTTTATCAAGCTTCTAAAATATAAAGGACCACTGTTTGCCAGTTTTTACAGTAAAAACAGATGAGTTCTCAACAGAGCTGTCCTCATTAACACACTCACTTATATA
The DNA here is from genome assembly GCF_020085105.1 of Siniperca chuatsi. Classification (NCBI taxonomy): domain Eukaryota; kingdom Metazoa; phylum Chordata; class Actinopteri; order Centrarchiformes; family Sinipercidae; genus Siniperca; species Siniperca chuatsi. The sequence goes on along the minus strand of NC_058062.1, from coordinate 6,974,806 downwards.
AATATGCATAGCAGGATAAAAAATGGATGAATCTTTTTTTTTTTTTTTTGCCATTTCCAGACCCCAGCATCCAGCAGAACTGCTTCTTTCTCTGAAAACAGAGCCAGAGTTGATAGCTCACCAGCCAAGAAGGCCAAAACTGGAGCTCCTATTGGTGAGAAAACACACACACACACACACACCACTGCACTGGGAAATATTTGCACTGTAAATGCTGAGGCTTTGATTTGTTTTCATACATGGATCCACTGCTGGGCAGCATGATAGGTAGAAGCCTTGTGATCATGCATGGTTGAGTTTAGGTGTTATAGCTCCCCCTTTGGACAGCAGGAGGACTCGGCAATCCATAACTCACTAAAATTGAAGTTCACTGTACTGATATATGATTGGACACACACACCTAATCCAATACATCTTAAAGATCAACATGTCTTTATTATAGGCAACTTAACTACAACCCCAGACCTCTTCAGCATCCTGGGCTTTATGGTGCTGAAGCACTTTATCTGTCTACTTTATTATTCTTATTAATAGCCAAAAGGGCCTTGTTGAGCTTTGTTAAATCTCATGTCAGTGGTGTTTATTATTTTTCTTTTAACGTCATTCAGTGTCCGATCTGTTCATGTGCACCTGTCACTTTTTGGCTGTGTGAAATATTGATTTAATAAACTAAATATTTGTTTTCTTCCTGGTTTCTGTAAAGTCTAAAAGCATGGAGGTTTTATATTTATTTATTTATTTACATAAATGTACAGGAAATTTTATTTTATTTAATCTTTATTTAATCAAGCTGTCTAATTGAGATTAAGGTCTTATTTCCAAGAGAGAACAAGAAATATTCACAAGAACACAAACAAAAAACAGATTTAATACAACTACATGATAAACAAGAAATTAGTAAAAACAGTTACAAGTATCATTGAAAACATCAGATAATAAAGCTTTAAAATCTCCAAGGGGAGTGAATGTAAGACTGTAGTGTGAGGGCAGTTAGCAGCTCATTCCATTTAAAAGGTGCATAGCACCTGGAAACCAGTTATGCCAACATTAGTGCATACATGGGGGGGTATCTAAGGTTAGGTAGTTACTGGATCGTGAAACAGAGTAACAGCTTTCCTTTCCATGTAGCCAAGGCAACTACCCTCTTCAGCAAACACACCAAGTCCATAGTGTGGGGTATGCAGACTCGGGCAGTACAGGGTATGCTGGACTTTGACTATGTCTGCTCCAGAGATGAGCCATCTGTCGCAGCCATGGTCTACCCATTCACGTAAGTATGCTCTGTCCTTCCTCTTTAGTTTGTGTTTACTTTGCTCTGCTGTCAGTGTAATGGATCTTAATTGTCCATTTAATGCAATAAAATTCTCTTAAGTAAAAGGTGTCCTTTCACTGTGGGACAAATGCTTTTCTGCATGGCTGCCTTTCAGTGGAGACCACAAACAGAAGTACTATTGGGGCCATAAAGAGATCCTCATCCCTGTGTATAAGAACATGAGTGACGCCATGAAGAAGCATCCAGATGTGGATGTGCTTATCAACTTTGCCTCTTTGCGTTCAGCCTTTGATAGCACTATGGAGACCATGCAGTACCAACAGGTAAATGCACCATCATCCTGTACCATCTGCAAGGTACTTAACAGCATAAAAATTAAAGTTAAGAAATTCCATTCAATTGCTTTCAGATTCACACCATTGCCATCATCGCTGAGGGAATCCCTGAAGCCCATACCAGGAAGATCATCAAGGCCGCAGATGAGAAGGGTGTTACAATCATTGGACCAGCAACCGTTAGTCTTGCTTCACTTGTCATTAGATTTACCACAATTTCACTCTGTGTTCTTTTATCTGAGCAAACCAGCAAATCTCCATGTGTGTTTTTTGTCCAGGTTGGAGGAATCAAACCAGGCTGTTTCAAGATCGGAAACACAGGAGGCATGCTGGATAACATCCTCGCCTCCAAGCTCTATCGTCCAGGCAGTGTGGCCTACGTGTCCCGCTCAGGCGGCATGTCCAATGAGCTCAACAACATAATCTCCCGCACCACCGATGGTGTTTTTGAAGGTGTGGCCATTGGTGGGGACAGGTATGTAGCCGTCTTTTATCTGCAGTATTTCAGCATGTGAGTTTGAATTGGTGTGTAATTTTGGACTCTTCTGCAGATACCCAGGCTCGGTGTTTACCGACCATGTTCTCCGCTACCATGACAGTCCTGGAGTAAAGATGATTGTTGTACTGGGAGAGGTGAGGAATAAATCTACACACACTGGTGCCCGTAGCTTTAAACGGTTATTGATTTGCTACATCCTGTATCTGTCTCTGTCTTCTACAGATTGGAGGCACAGAGGAGTACAAGATCTGCCAGGCTATTAAACAGGGCAGGATCACAAAGCCAGTGGTGTGCTGGTGTATTGGCACCTGTGCCACTATGTTCTCGTCAGAGGTGAGAGGGCAGATGTAGAGTCTGGTGCATGTCAGGCACCATTAGGCAGCTGCATAATGAGAGATTCAAGGAATTGATGACTGTTTTATTGACATTTCGGACCCGTATTGCCCCCCTCCCCCAGGTTCAGTTCGGCCACGCAGGAGCCTGTGCCAACCAGGCCTCTGAGACAGCAGTAGCTAAGAACAATGCTCTGAAGGAGGCTGGTGCCTTTGTCCCCAAGAGCTTTGATGAGCTGGGAGAGATCATCAAGTCAGTGCACAACAAGATTTTCAGATGAGGTTGTTAGTATTCTTTTATAATGATAGCTGAGCTCATCTTACAGTCTTCTGTGTCTTTTTCATCCATGCAGATCTGTTTATGATGACCTTGTTGCCAAAGGAGTTATCCAGCCAGCCGAAGAGATGCCTCCTCCCACTGTGCCAATGGATTACTCTTGGGCACGAGTGAGTATTCCTCTGAACACACCTGAACGAGATCAGTGTGACTCAAGCTTTCAGCTATCAGATGAGGGCAAAGCAAAAGTGAAACAAATCATATTGTTTTAAAATGAGACAGATGGATCCCAACGACTACATGGAGTGACATTTTTTCCTTTTTTCTTCTTTGGTGTGTTTGCCCTCCAGGAGCTGGGTCTGATTCGTAAACCTGCTTCCTTCATGACCAGTATCTGTGACGAGAGGGGTCAGGAGCTCATCTACGCAGGCATGCCCATCACTGAGGTCTTCAAGTCGGAAATAGGCCTGGGAGGAACTCTGGGGCTTCTCTGGTTCCAGAGGAGGTCAGCCTCTTAACTCAGTAGCTGTGATAAACAAACGCTTGAGAAATCCTTGAACCACATAACCATTGTTGTTTCCTTGTTTGTGTGCAGGTTGCCGAGGTATGCCTGCCAGTTCATCGAGATGTGCCTGATGGTGACTGCTGATCACGGCCCTGCTGTTTCTGGTGCCCACAACACCATTGTCTGTGCTCGAGCTGGCAAAGATCTCATCTCCAGCCTCACCTCTGGCCTCCTCACCATCGTATGACACTTAAACCTGTGATTCATGTACTTGATATACTGACATGCAAAAGTCCACCATGAGCATGTCTTTTTCCTCTTTGTCACTGTTTAGGGTGACCGCTTTGGAGGTGCTCTGGATGCTGCAGCAAAGCAGTTCAGCAAGGCATTTGATAGTGGCTTGCTGCCCATGGAGTTTGTCAACAAGATGAAGAAAGACGGCAAGCTGATCATGGGCATTGGACACAGAGTCAAGTCAGTGAGTATCACGCCTCCTTAGCATATGTGTATCCAGTGTGGGCAGCAACAGAATCATCTTTAAATCAGTTTATCTGTTTTGTAAAACTCGACTATTAAATAACAATATTGCCAATATTGCTTTGGGGCTAGAAATATCATGAAAAGGACAAGTGCTAGAGATGGAGGAAAACGAGACTGATCGGAGAAGGCAGATTTTGAAAGGGAATTCTGTGCTTCCCCAGATTAACAATCCAGACATGAGAGTCCAGATCCTGAAGGACTTTGTGAAGCAGCACTTCCCCTCCACCCAGCTGCTGGACTACGCTCTAGATGTAGAGAAGATCACCACATCCAAAGTAAGATTTATCGCTTCATCCTGTCATTCACAGCCTTTACTAAATAGTGACACACTTCATTTTTAAAATAACATGATCCTCTTTTCATTGTGTGTTGATTTTGTCGTATTAGAAACCCAACTTAATCCTGAATGTGGATGGTTTCATCGGTGTGGCCTTTGTGGACTTGCTCAGGACTTGTGGTGGTTTTACACGGTGAGCCATTGAATACTGGCCATCTTTACAATCCATACAGTACCTACCATACCTCATTTCTCTTGAAGTAGGACGCCTTTACTATATTTAAGACAAAATAGAGAAACAGGCATTCAAGTTACATTTCTATGTTGAAGACATGTAGCAGGAGAATGGACAACTCAGATTCTCGTTTTCATGCTTCTACTCCATAATGCCTTGGAGTCATTTAGAGCCAAACGTACATAAGTGTAAGGCTCATTTATACATTGACATAATAAATAGGTGGGAAGAAATGCTGGGACTACAAGGAATTGTTGTACAGAAACTATTTGTCCATACTAAAAATGACTACTGCTGACATTACCTTAATTTAAAAGCGTCAGCCTGCGCTTCACTCAATGTCAATATGTTTTAGTTTATGTACAAAATGAGCAGGCTAGTATTATGCCTACATTGTTTGCAGTAGTTTTTTTAATTCATCAACTCTTATCCTTACCCATGCCCGCCACAGGGATGAAGCTGATGAGTTTGTGGAAATTGGAGCTCTGAATGGCATCTTTGTCCTGGGACGCAGCATGGGATTTATTGGTGAGTCATTTGTGCTATAGTAATGTAAGCAAGATGGGAAACACTTCTGCCTTGTATGACAACCAATCTTTCCTTTTCATATCTCCTCAGGACACTACCTGGATCAGAAGAGACTGAAGCAGGGTCTGTATCGCCACCCCTGGGATGACATCTCCTATGTGCTCCCAGAACACATGTCCATGTAATCAGAGGTTACTAGACTAACCCAGAGTGTCAGCCCTCATACTGCTGCTCACTCCAGCCATCAATTCCGCGCCCATACTGTGATCTGTGACCCCCGAAGCAGTGGCATAATATAAAGTTGCTATTAATATAGCTGCAAATTGCAAATATTGAAAAGAAGACTTTTAAGAGTATGTTTTAGTTTTGGAAACCTGTTAGTGCTGCAGCTCTGTGAATATTCTACTACTCGCAGACTATTGTGTCTCTGTGCAGCTCTCTTCATTGTGCCACTTGAGAATCATCAGCTTGCTACAAGGGGTGAACATGTAGTGCAATAATGCCTATAATATGAGAACATACTGTAGATCAGAGCTTTATTTATGTATAGGTGTATTGATGGTGAAAACTAAATGATACAATGTTATGTTATAATTTTGAATTTTCTCTAATGTTTTTGACACAGTGGCCAAAATGAAACATTAGTCTGCTTAAAGTGGCAAACGGGACCATTTTACGAGTCATTCCTGAAGCTGTTGTGCCCAGGAAATATTCTTTCTCTGGTGGAAAATGTGGGAGTATTTTCTAAAAGGGTTTAAATGGAAGTTGAGTGTTGTTAGTCATAAGAACAAAAAAATAAATATGGAATTGTGATGTTTTGTCTTAATGCAGTTATTAAAGTATATTAGGGCATTTTTGCCATAAGCTCCAGGATGCAGTTACACTACCATCTTCTATGAGAAGATAGCTATGAAAAAGTGTTAACATGAATGCACTAATCCCATTACAATAAGATTAATTATTATTAGAATATTTCTGTGTCACAACTAGACAGCAAATAATTTTAGCTGGTAAATGCCATTTTATATTTTCACGTATATTTTCACATCATTCATATGTAAGGCATATTAGTCTTCATATTTTTTTTAAATTGAGATTGTTGCATCCTGCTGTTTCATTTCTCTGTTAAAGTAGGATATTTAAAGGTCATTACATACCCAATGTTGAACATGTTGCTCCACCTATTACTCACTGACTTTTTTTATTTGAACAAAATCAATTACTATGACAGACAGCATACCTTAGGAAATTTGACACACCTTTCAATAGAGAGAAACTGTATGTCTGCTCATAATCATTAGACTCTGAATGCAGTACAAAACTCTCTCCTTCAATTTTCTATGAAATTAAAGACAATTTTACATTTTCCCACAATTTATGAGGTCCAAAATAAAATGTGTGGCAGCCATCGCCAGTGTCATCGTTTATGTGAATGTTACAAAACTGTGGAAAAATTCTTTGGACAACCAGACATCTCATGCAATGTTTGTTTTTAACTGTTTAAATGTGAACTGAACGTGCCTCTGTACTGATTTGTTGTTTGTTGACAATGGTGTAATTGAGTAAAATAAAATGTAATTAATGTAATAATACAGTGTGTGTGTGTGTGTGTGTGTGTGTGTGCAGCTTTATCATGTAGATATTATAGTAAACCTCCACCCATATTAAATAAATCTGTAGATTTAAAAATAAATCTGTAGAATCTGCAACTGTGAATTAATGTAAATGTCTCTGGACATTTTAACTTGTTAAAACACAGGTGTAACAAATAACATGATGATGTTTGCACTCCTTGTGTGCCTATGGCAGGATCTTGCTTTTGTGAAGCTGGTGCAATGACATATTTTACTGGCTTCTGTTCCCATCTTACTTAGAATATTCAAATGAAAGTAAAATTGTCTGACTTGATGGGATTTTATGTCAGGCCACAAGCCATTAAAACATAGAAAATATATAGCAGCAGTTTAGACTTTTATTCTTCTTTGATATCCACTGTAGTTATACCAAGTCTATATATGAGGCTGTACATTTACTGCAGGCTTGAGTGGTTCGACCTTGCCTGAACCTGCAGGGAAAACTACATGCATGTCAGTACAAGTCTCTCCAGCTCAGCAGTGGGAACTGACGCCAACGTCAACTACGCGGTTACGCCTTTCACCCACTGCGCATGTCAGTGATTCTGCCTGTGTTTACCAAGCTGAAGTTGGTTCCATATTCGTTGTGTCCTGACGCTTCAATCACTTTGACACAAGAAACTGTGCAAAAAGGTACGTTTTTAGCTTGTCTGTGAATGGTAGCCTATGTAAAATAATACCGTAGTCATTGTGCATAGTTCTTATGTTATTATAATGTACATATAGCTATATTTGACATAACCATTATAACATTAGTTTGACATGAAAATCTACATTTTGCTTAATTTCAGTCCAAACTATTGCATTTAAAACAGAACAATGTGTAATTTGAGATGACTTTTTAAGCTAAACATGTTCCCCTTCAAATCACGGCTATGAAGAAACCTACGAATACGAAACGCACTTCACTGCCGCTCTCTGTTTTGACTCCATGTATGTGTGGCTGCGTATGTCGCCTCCTTTTCTTCACTAGTTTACTTAATTTCCCACCACTGCTCACCTCCAGCGCTGGCAGCAGAATGGCAGCGGCGGCCCCCAACCCGGAGGACTCTGCCAGGAGCAGCGGTAGCAGCGGCACCGGTACACCCAGCGCCCTTGCCGGTGACGGGGACGCGGAAGAGACCGAGGACTTCACCTCCTCCTCCCACTGCTCGGAGCTCTCTCGGCGGCAGAACGAGCAGAGGAAGCAGGGCTTGTTCTGCGACGTGACGCTGGCCTTCAGCAGCGGGGTGGCTACCGGGAGCGTCCAGAGCTGTGAGTTTTCAGCCCACAGGTCTGTCCTGGCTGCTGCCACCGATTATTTCACCCCCCTGCTGGGAGGACAGTTCTCCGAGTCCTTGTCCGGACGGGTAGAGATGAAGGAATGGAGCTCAGAACTGGGGCCGGACCCGGATACGGTGGAGAGTGTTATCCAATTTATGTACACTGGAGAAATACGCGTTAGCACCTGCAATGTACATGAAGTACTGGAGCTAGCTGATCGGTATGATCTGTTTACATTAACATTTCCGTTTTTGTGTCAGAGAGAGTGATTTTGATAGTCAAAGCATGAGGCCTTCTATGGCTGCTATGTTGCCTAAAAGTAGTGTTTTTATGCTCTGCTTGCAGAAAACAAGACAGGCATGGTTTTAACCAGTCGAAACAGAGTAGTATTATCTAGTTAACAGAAATTGCTCATTCTCTCTGACATCCTTTACTGTATTTTCTCTGTTGGCTCTATATTAGGTTCCTCCTGCTGCAGCTAAAGGATTTCTGTGGTGAGTTCCTTAAGAAAAAGCTGAGCCTGACCAACTGTGTGGCGGTGCACAGTCTAGCCCACATGTACACCTTGGACCAGCTGGCTCTACGGGCTGCAGACATGATCCGCCGCAACTTCCACAAGGTTATCCAGGATGAGGAGTTCTACACGCTGCCCTTTCACCTGGTCCGTGACTGGCTGTCTGATGCAGAGATCACAGTGGATTCTGAGGAGGTGCTATTTGAAGCTGTGGTGAAGTGGGTGCAGAAGAACTCAGAGGAGCGGAACCGCTACTTTGAGGAGCTGTTCCGTCTCCTGAGGCTGCCCCAAATCAAGCCCACCTACCTGACCAGGGTGGTGAAAAATGAGCAGCTGGTGGCCGCAAACGAGGCCTGTCTCCGGCTGGTGTCAGAGGCAGTAGAGGGCCACGCTATTCGTTTTGAGAACCTCAAGTCAGCTGATATGGAGTTCTGGTCCTCCCACATGGCCTCCTTTCAGCCTCGTTTTGGCCAGAACATGGACGTTATAATGGTAGTAGGGGGTGTGTCAGAGGGAGGGGACTACCTGAGTGAGTGTGTGGGCTACTTCATTTATGAGGACCGTTGGGTCAACCTGCCGCACATCCACAACCACCTGGACGGCCATGCCATCGCTGCCACAGAGTCCCACGTCTACGTAGCTGGTTCTATGGAACCAGGCTTTGCTAAGACGGTGGAACGTTACAATCCTAATCGCAACACCTGGGAGCAGGTGAGCAACCTGACTACACGCAAGCACTCCTTTGGTCTCACCAGCATTAAGGATATACTGTATAGCATTGGTGGCCATGGAAACTTCAGTCCAGGTTTCAAAGATGTAAGTGTATACGAGCCTGAGCAGGACAAGTGGCACAATCTGGAATCTGCCCCCAAAATCCTGCGGGATGTGAAGGCAGTGAGTGTGGAGGACCGCTACGTGTATGTCACGGCACGCACACCTGTCGATACAGATAATGAGGATGGACTGAAGACGGTGACCACTCGCTATGACACAGAGACCCGCCAGTGGCAAGATGTTGACTCCCTGCCTCTTATTGACAACTACTGCATCTTCCAGATGGCTGTGGCCTCTACTAACTTCTACCACACTGCCTCCTGCTGCCCCAAGAGCTACACAGTGAGGGATGAGGTTGCCAAGCAGAAGATCAGTGTGCGCATCTCTGATGAGATCCTAGAGAGCCTGCCACCAGAGGTTACCAGCATCGAGGGTGCTGCCATCTGCCACTTTGATGAGGACGTCTTCATCATAGGAGGCTGGAAGAACAGCGATGATGTGGACAAGCAGTACCGCAAGGAGGCCTACCGCTACTGTGCCGAGAGGAAGCGCTGGATGCTGTTGCCGCCCATGCCTCAGCCTCGCTGCCGAGCCACCGCCTGCCATGTCCGGATCCCCTACCGTTTCCTGTATGGCTGCCAGCGCTACCCCATGCCCCAGAACCTGGCTCGCCAGCGAGATCGCATGCAGCAGATGCAGCAGCTTCACCGGCGCACACTCACCCTGCGCCGGCAGCTCCAGTCGCAGATAGAGTGCTGAGCAAATCGGTGTCCATCCAAGAACTACACGGCTCTGTCCAAGGATACACTGCAAGCCACCATTCCATTGCAGCCATCTTCATCGACCCCCACTCATACATAACATGCTGCAGCGGGTCTTGTGTTGCTCTTTTATTAAACTGAACTCTGTGCCATCGGCTCTCATGCTGTGTTGTATTAATGGCTAATTTGTTGAAAGCCATGAAATGTGTGAGCGGGTGTGCACCGACCAGCTGGTGGTCTGTGAGGAGGGATATGGCGAATGTAAACATGTGAATAAGAGTGTTATAAAGCAGCCAACAACTGAATATCCTTTTGTCAAGTATGTTTGTATAGATGCTGTTTATCTGTTTGTACATAAAAAGTATGAAGCTGTATATGTGAACATTTCTATGGATATTTTACATTCCTTTATTGTATGCCTGTACTGGGAAGGCTATGTGACATTACTAATAACTGCATTCCCACAATCCAGCTCGCTAAATGAAGTCATTCATTTCATTGTAACACTGTGACAATCTCTTCTTCATGTATCATCAGTTCAAAGGTCTAACTCTAGCTTATATCATAATTGCTCTATTAGAATGGCTTTGCTTGTTACTGTGCAGCCTCAACAACTAAATATGAATTAATTCAGAAAGGCTGTTAGTCTTAAAATCCTGTAGGCTAGTTTGCTCTTAGATTGCAGTTTCCCTTCAACAGTTGTATTGAGAATGCAAAGTAAGTCATTTTTGTTGCTCATGTAATACTTGAAAACTAGTAATCTTTCTCCAGGTTTCTGAAGAGGTGAAATGAGAGAACTGTAATGTCTAAAAGATGTGATAAGATGTAATGAAATCATTCCTTTGAGTTATCTTAACGTTGAAACATTCTGTTTGGCCACTACCTTAAGCACCAATCATTGGCAATGGCTCAATCATTCCTTTCTTTTGCACTTTGGCAGTCTATTGCTCAGTGTATTCCCATTCATTCAAGAAAAATACATAGAAAATGTGTAAATGTGTAAGTGCAAGAGTGTGTATGATTTGTGTTTGCAGAGCAGAGCTCCTCTACAACTGCACTTTTTGACATCTAATTGTAAAGTCTTACAGAAGCATAGGGATTTAAGTTGCCACTGCACTTTGACTTTGCTTATTTAATTTGTTTCATATCAGACAAGGTGATTGTATTTTGGAAATGCTTTGTTTTAGCCAGCTCAAGCCAGTAAGTTTTGATCTTCTTTAAAAAAACAAACATGTTATCATTATTTGCGGATTTGTTTCCAACATTAAATGTCTTGTAAGACCTTGTGTTACCGTACTTCACTTCCAGCTGGGTGTATATTAGAGATCTACTATGTCGATCTGTGGTCTCTTTTCACCCTCCAAAGAGACTTAGAAATGAGATAAAAAGGAATCAGACTTGTAGACAAAACAAAAGGGGTTGTTAGGTGAATGTGTTGTGACTGATATTCAGAAATTCCCACTGTCCATGCAGTGCCTCTTACAACATAAAGGTTACAGAGCACAGAAATGATATTCATTTCCACTTTATGACCAACATAAATTGCACTGCAAATATTAAGTGGAATAAGCTATGTAATTTGCTTTGCATGTGATAGTCTGACATTGTGTCCTTATTGATGTAAGAAATGCTAATGTCATCACTTGCATTAAAGTTGTTTTGTAAGACAGATGGTTGCACACAGAGTGTATTATTACTAGTTAAATGAATTACTACCACAAAGTCTTGATGTAACCTGCATCTACTAAAAGTTAAATTACTGTTAACTGCTTCATTCCACAGTTCTATTGGTACCTTCCCTACTTTTGTAAAGTGTCCCTGTTTTTGTTCCCTCAAGAGAAACCCTTGGGGAGAGGCAGGGTAGGAACCTTTTATCTGTGCCTTTGCCTTGGGGGGAAGAGTACACAACGGCCAACCTCAAGTTGTGTAAGCAGTAGTGCTGCCTTTACGTGTTTCTCATAGCCTCGTACTTGTGAAAACATCATACGAAAAGAAAGGCCAGAGAATACAAGACATCAAGTATCTTCACTTTTATCATCATTGTAATGACGTTTCCATGTAGACGTTACATCTAAATTACTGGGAAATCATTAAAAAAAATGTACTGTCTACCACTTAGTCTTGTCATTAAAGTGGGACTAAAAATCCCGACACTGTCCACAGTACCCGAAGGCAGCGGAACCACTTTAGCTAACACAGATGATTCTTTCGCAAGCGCAGCAACATTAACGGTTCACATCAACGGAGAGTGACAACTGATGAGAAGCCTGCTGTCAAAGTAACTATAACGGATCGGCAAGCCATTTCAAGAAAATGGTAATCAGATTCATTAAGTTTTTAGGGGAATGCCAAGCACCAAAAAAAAAGAATCGCACATCAACGAACTTGGATAGTAGCTAGCTAAGCGTCCATAGCTTAGCACTGTACTACTGTGATTAACGTTAGCTAACGTTAAGACGGTGTAGTCCCTCATTCGTCCAGGAGTGTTCTATCGTAGAAAAGGTTTCAGTCGTAGTCATCTGGACACTGTTTTCAGAATCAAGACGTTTCGGCTCCCATCCGGAAGTCATTCTCAATTGTGAAAAAATGGGACGGAAACTAGAAATTTAAGCTACTCTAGCTAACGTTATCGTTAACTACACGGATTTCTCTTTGTTAGCTAACGTTATACCTTCTCAGTAAATTACCATACAAGAAACATATTGTTATTATGGCTATGGCGTCATTTTGTGCAGGTAGGGGGTAAGTTAGCTAACGTTAAATAGAGAGTTAATCAACTTGGTGATGGCACCTGACTGGTAAGCTAACGTTAATTATACATGCAGTTGGACTCCTGTTTGATGCCTTAAGAGACAGTGCGTTTTGCAAAACTCCAACGTGACACTTGCACCCATTTTCAATGCTAAGATTTCAGAGTTGTCCAACCCCTCAGTGTGTATGAGGGACCCTCAGAAGGTACAGGAGATCCTGCAGTCCATGGTGAAGGCTGGCTCCAACACCGTACAGGTATACGACATCCAGATCTAGAACAAGCTTCAGTGTCTCCATTTATAGTATTTGCCCTTTATGAATAGTGTATTTTTATTAGTTTCTGTTTTTCGCCTAGGTGATCTCAGATTTTGACATGACCCTAACAAGATTTGCATACAATGGCAAAAGGTGTCCTACCTGTCACAGTAAGTCCACTTATAAATAAGCTGTGGTTTGAGGTTGTCATGTATTTAAAGGTTGTTTCATGGCTGTCATTTTGTGTATTTTATTTGCAGATATTCTCGACGACAGCAAACTTATCTCCAGTGACTGCAGAGATAAGGTAGCACTAATGCCAATAAGTAAACTTCCAATATATTTTCCCCCACATGTAAGCCACAGCAGAGACTTCATAAATATAATGCATTTTCAACTTGTTAAATCATATGAGTGAACTACATGTGTATATGCTTTGTTTTTGCAAAGTTTTAGAAATGTTTATGTTCAAATCTTAAGCACTAGACTACCTTCAAACATAAACAGTATTTAACTTATCATTTCATCTGGTGAATCATTTATTTATGCATTCATTGTCACTCATATTTCGTTTGTCTGCCCTCTAGTGGGCAATAGGGAGAATTAAAACATACAGGCAAACTGAACCATGATCTGTGAATTGAATCTATTCAGCAGTAATGCAGAACTGTGAAAGGTCCTTGTTATAGTCTTCCTGAAGTTAAATCTTCATTTTCCACAGTACATTTTTGTATCCACAATGTGGCATTTTTTTCAATAAGACCACATATTGCTTAACAATATTACAATTTTTAAGTGATTGTCCACACATTCAGTGGCCAGAAACACAACATCCCCTGAAATGCACCCTAATGATTTCCCTCTGAATACCTGGGATATAATCTGACAAAAAGTTGTAAACTGATCGTCTCTAAATCTAACTGGCTGAAATGTAGCTGTTTTCTAGATGTTTACTAGCCAGTTACAGTTTTCTGAAATTTGTCCTGTCTCCATCAGCTGAAGGAGCTGCTCAACACATACTACCCTATAGAGATCGACTCTTCACGATCAGTAGAGGAAAAGTTGCCCCTTATGGTGGAGTGGTGAGTATCTAATACAGCTTTTACTAAAAATTATATTCTGTACTTTAATGTGTTAATAAAACTGTACCACACCTGTATCTTACAGGTGGACTAAAGCCCATGAACTACTGGTACAGCAGGAGATTCAGAAAGACCTGCTGGCCATGGTGGTGCAGGAGTCTGATGCCATGCTGAGGTCAGAAAACCTGCTCCTTCTGAAGACCCAAAAATCAATTTGATAGTTTAAATGTTGAAAACATTTGAAAATATGGGTACTTTAACTCTAATAATGAGCTGATGTTTTAACAGGGAGGGCTACCAGCTCTTCTTTGACCACCTGTATGAGCACAGCATCCCTCTGCTAATCTTCTCTGCTGGAATAGGAGACATCCTAGAAGAGGTTATTCGCCAGGCCGGTGTCTTCCACCCCAACATCAAAGTTTTCTCCAACTACATGGACTTTGATGAGTCTGTGAGTAGCCACACCACGAACTACGATTAGATCCCCACACCAGGGATTGAAATAATGTATTTGACTCTTGATCTGCTGGTACAGGGAGTGTTGAGGGCTTTCAAGGGAGAGCTGATCCACATCTACAATAAAAGGGAAGGTGCGCTGCTCAACACCGGCCATTTCCAGGAGCTGCGGACGAGGCCTAACGTGCTACTGCTGGGAGACTCTCTGGGAGATCTGACTATGGCTGACGGGGTGCAGGACATGGAAAACATCCTCAAGATTGGGTTCCTCAATGACAAGGTCAATAAAAAGCACACACTCGCATGTTCATCAAAATGATTAGATAACAATATTCAGTACCTGCTGCCCTGAGATGAATGTCAGAACTCGAATACATTCACATCTACCCTCTAACAGAATAGTACGCTCCCAATTTTTACCGTGTTAAATAGTCATATTCTGACATTTTAATATACTTCTCATCTGTTTTTTTTTTCTCAGGTGGAGGAGAGGAAGCAGTCTTACTTGGACTCATATGACATTGTGTTGGTAAAAGATGAGACATTGGAAGTCCCTAATGCTATACTGCTCTACCTCACTGGCAATAAGTGAACTGAGAATTTTTTTTTTTTTTTTTTTACCAATGGCCATTTGGTATTGGACACTCCAGTGCCATCAGGAGACAGTTGAAGGCTTATTCATAACCAACTACGAATGTCATTATTTTACGAAACTAACACGAGTCCAATTGACAGCTGCAGCTCAGGCACACGACATCACCCTTTTATATCTTTGTCCATTGGTCTTCCTCTCATGTTTATGGTTAAATGTCTTTTGGACCATACTGTATGTGATGGAAGCCAGATTTGCTCTGTCTACCTACTGTGCAGCATGTAAAGTGTGTGTGGGTGGGTGTCTTTTAAATTTATTTGTTTGGGGTAAGAATTGTGTTGTCAGACAGTTTTGGCCTTCATATAGGATGTAATGATAAAGGGAAAGGAAAACGCACCACATAAATGGCAGCACTTGACACGGCATTCAGTTTGAAACTGATTTCCAGCCTCTTACAATAAACCTCCTTTCCAGCCAATTTCATCCTGAAACCTGACGTTTTTTAAAAATGTTAAACTTTTTATTTCAGTGTCAAGTCTTCAGGTTTCTGGCCATGTTGTCAAGCATGTTTTTTTTTTTAAGGAAACTATATGTTTTCCTTATGTAACACCTCAGTGATACTACAAACATGTAGCTCTTAAAGTATGGCAGAGGTCACTGAGAGGTCAAATGATGTGTAAGAACTAACAGCTACCTCAGAAGTGTTAGGGTATTAAAAAGAAAAATTAAATAGATTTGTTAGTATTTATGATTTCACCTTCACAGTCATTTTAGCTGTGTGGTTTTGGAAAAGTCAACAGTTTATTTCTGCACTGCAACAAACAAAAGTTTAAAAAAAACTTTATAATTGAGGGGTAACACAATATCCAAAAATGACTGTGATGATGGTCTGTCATTTGTGTACAGTCAGTCATGAATTTTCTTATTTTGTCCAAACCCATTACCTCTTCATATGTTCCAACTTGTCTGAAATAAAATTTGGTTTCATCTGTTTCTGATAGTCATGTTTCATTAAAAATGTTTTCAATAAAATTCAGACCACTGAATTAGTTTACCAAAGTAATTTACAGGTACATGTCTGTACATGAACAGTGTGGAAGGAATAAAGTAGGTGTCTTCAGTTTATTATAAAACAACTTTATTTCATGTTCCACAACACGCTTTGTAATATAATTTTCTAAAATGTATAATTTTCTATAATTTTCTGTTATTGTACAAAGAAGCCCAAATATACTGTACAAGCAGTGGTTTTCCATCAATTTACTATTTTATATCTGGAAGAAGGGCCCAGCCCAAATGCTTTCTAAAGTTCAATGTTTGAGTCAAATGCGCCTTTTTCAAGAGAATACAGTTTCACTACAGACAATTTTTCTTCCTTCCACATTTTCAAACACCTGTTTACTGTGCACAACATACTGACCCCTCACATACAGATGTTTTCTTGTGCTGTCAGTGTTGCTCCATTAGAGTAGTTTGACTGCTTCTACTGCAATAGGTGTGAGATGGCATTTATATATTTTTAGAGAATCTAGCAAAGCAAACTGCCTGACCGCCTAAAGGCTCAACAATGTCAGTCTCTGAAACATTTTCAAAATAGTTGCACGACAGTTGCTAAGACGGCAGTGCTGCTCGCCTGTTCCTTACCACCACTGAAATACTGTATGTGTCCCCTTTACAACTCATCTCGTTTCACTTGTTCAGACGCCTCATCCACCTTAAGTTTCAGTTCATTATCCACAATCTTCCCATCTTTATTGCGGTCCTGGTTATTGAACATGTCCTCAATGATGATGTCAGCATTGACCCCTGGCCGAAGACGACCTTTGCCCTCTTTAACTTGGAGCATGACGAACGCAGAAAACTGGAGAAATTAGGAGATAGGGTTGCACTGTTAAAAGCATTTTTACTGCTTAAAAGATATTTAGCTGGGAAAATGACTTAGAGTTAGAATGGGCCTAGTTTGTCTGCTTACCTCCTCTAGAGGAACCTCTTTGTCACCATTGAGGTCCATAGCAGGAAAGAGGGGATTGGGGCTGTCTCCCAGCCACACAAACATGTAGCCTTCAGGCACACCCTTCTGCAGCTCCACTAACTCCAGCTCAAAGAGGAGCACTGCACTCCTGGGAACTCCTCCAGCTGGAGAAAGCAAGATACAAGAGAGAAAACGTGATGTGGGGTAGAAAGAAAGTGTGTGCAGAGTGTGATCTGAGCAGTTTCAATGACTGACCTCCATTTTCACCATGTCCCCAGTGTGGAGGAATGACCACCTCCCTCCTCTCGCCCACACACATGCCACTCAAACCTTCCTCCAGACCCGGGATCACCATGTTTGCTCCGAGAGTCGTGATGGAAGGTGAGTCGTAATGGTCCCTGAAAATGGACACATAACCTGTTACCACATTTTAACAGTGGGGATTTAAAAAAATCCAAGCTAAAAAAAAAAACCTTTCTATGTATTAAAACCTCGAGCCATGCAGGCATACGGGCTGTTGTTATGGATACGTAAGTGGTATGATATCTGCATTTCCAAGCCCACTGAAATCTGTCAGACAAGGAGCCAGCAATGATTACATGCATGAACCATGAGGAGGAGGATGCAGAGTAGCAGAGTGAACAGCAGAGGGCGCTCACGAGGAGTACAGCAGGGTGCCGTCCATCAAGGAACAATTATAACGATAGTGAATCAAATCGTCAGCTTCACTGGTCACGTTGCATTCCTGAGACTTGTGGGTAACTTTAATCTGGACTGGGTCTTTGGGGTTGTGGAAATCAATGACGTGAATGTCAAAGACCAGTACAGCAGAGCCAGGAATGAGGTCTCCTGCAGCGGGAGAAAAAAATAAATTAACATGTTGGTCCATTCCAGGTGTCTTTTGAATCTTCCCACATGCATGTGCCAAACTCACCAACTCCTTCTTCGCCATACGCCATGTGAGGAGGGATGGTAATCCTTCTCTTCTCTCCTATGCACAGCCCATGCAGGGCTTTGTCCATCCCTCGGATCACATATCCCTTGCCAACGTAAGTGTTATAGGTGCTGTTTCGCTGGTAGCTGTCAAAGGAAGCGTTAAACTCAGAGTTAATTTTGCTTATAATTTATTGCTTTCTGAGAATGGAGAAATCTCAGGTTTACCTCGAGTCGAAGGCCTTGCCATCCTGGAAGGTACCGTTGTAGTGGTAGCGGATGTAATCTCCAGTCACCGTCCTGCGGGTGCAGCCTTCGGGCACCTCCTTCACCTCCACAATCAGATCATCCTTAGGGTTGAACACATCAACCATCAGCACCTCGAACACCAGCGTAGCCTGAGGAGGGACCTGAGTCCCTGTTAGGAAAAAAAGCAAGACTTGCAGTGTCTATATATCACAGTTTCATACCAGCATACTCTAACTTTTGAGATTAGTTTCCTGTTTTCCATGCTGACCTTTTTTAGTTCACATTAGTGTAACTTTCAACTTGCAGTGACTTGCAGAGAGTCGTGTATGACATTAGCAATCCGTGTTTACATTACTTTTCTATACATCATTATTGCATAATAATGCAGTAAGCGTGGAGAAATGTCAATCAACACATGTGCCTGCCCTGAACACAACTACAGAGAAACATTTTCAAAATAGTCTCTGCTCTCAACTGTGGCATCGTGCAACAATAATGTAACTTGACAATAAAAGTACATGAGACAAAATGCTCACTGTAATAGATGACCTATCTAAAGCTCCTTTCACACTTTATTACGTAAATGTACCGGCAAGTTTTCAAGTTTGCTGTCATACTAAAATGAACTGAAACCAATGGTTGCTTATAGTTTAGTGTTCTTTGGATAATGGTCAGCAGTAATGAAATGTTATTTGATTTGATTTATAGTTATTCTGCTTAAATGTACAAAACAGCCACAAACTCCTCAAGAGTCCACAATTAACACCCACCAAATGTAAAATGCTACTAAAAATTACTTTAAGCAGATAAAAAAAGGGATCACCTGCCGCTCTCTTATATTACCGCTGACACTCTGACACTGAACAGGTCAAATCCAAGTCTATCAAAGGCCATTGAAACATAAATTAATATAAACAGTAATAATCGTAGGTGAGCAAGTTTGAAATGCAAAACTTTAAAAACCAAATTCATTTCTAACACAGGTTATATTTTGGTATGTGAAAATATTACAGTCATCTTGAACATTATTAGTTAGTACCAGAGCCTTTCTCTCCATATGCCAGGAAGGGTGGGACGATGATGATCCTTCTCTCTCCAACACACATGCCCAAAAGACCCTCGTCCATGCCTTTGATGAGGTCGCCCTGCCCCAAGTAGCTGTCATAGGTTGCATTCCTCGAGTAACTAAATTAAACACAATTCAAAGTTCTTGAAAATCACAGAAACGGACAAGAGATAGCTTAATGTTGAAACCTAACCTCTCACCTTAAAGCACTGCACTACACCTCAGCCTCACCTGGAGTCAAAGGCTGCACCGGACAGCAGGGTGCCGTTATAGTGGTAACGGACAAAATCTGATGCCACACTGGTGCGGTTGCAGCTTGCAGGTTTGCTGAGTGTGCGGATCTGGACCTTGTCCTCAGCGCTCCATACGTCCAGCAGGAGAACATCATACACCAACACAGCGTCAGGAGGAATTACACCACCTGTCAGATCAAAACAACACAGAGTGGCACAAACCAGCACAGATAATGTATCCGACAAAGTGCTGTTTCCTGTGCCACGTTTATCTGCACCTGTTCCGATGCTTCCGTAGGCCAGGTGTGGGGGGATTGTGATCTTCCTGCGTTCATTGACACACATGCCCTGAAGACCGCGGTCCATCCCTGTGATGAGTCTGCCCAGGCCGACCTGGCTGATGAAGGCTTTGCCTCGGTCATGACTGTAGACAGTAAGGGAGAGGTGGATGAGAGAGTTTAATCGATGGAATCCACCAAAGGTAGTAAAGTAGGTAGAAATGTCTAAATAGAAGGTAAGAAAAGGAGAATTTACAATGTGTTAATGTTAAGGTGCAATAAAGTCAGCATCCAATGCTTAATGCACATCAGCAGTCATTTCTGTCATTTAATTTTGAAAACCTAGAGGGTTATTTGATGCATGCCAACAAATGTCTGGCCATAGACAAACTCAACCTTTTCTCTACTTTGGATAGTACTGCTAAAATATAACTCATGGACTTTTATATAAACATACCAGCTAATTATATTCTCACACAGATAAGACAGTCAAAGCAGCTGACACGTCTGCAGTTGACATCTCAGCTGCAGTTTATAGTCTGTGAGCCTAAATCCATTCTTACTGCACTCTGCACCATTTTTACCGCTGGATACGTTATTTGTGTAAGAGCTACTATTACATGCTGTATGCTAGTTCTCGCACGTGAGGTGTACGTAGAAAAAAACTTTGTAGAAAGACAAATAGTTTAAGCTACGAATGACATTAAATGCTGTGTTTCGCTGTAACTTCACCTGGAGTCAAACTTTTTCCCGTCTGTATAGAAGGTACCGTTAAAATGATAACGGATGAAATCTTCTGTTTGCACTTCTCGAGGACAAACTTTCGGTATTTCGTACCGATCGACAACAACATCCACCAGCGGCCCGGGGCTGCAGGTCACAGTAACTACATGAAGGAAAAATAAAACCGAAGATGTGAACAGATCCATTTGGAAAGTTGTGCCAATAACTGCGGAAACTCGCAGAGCAGAGAAAGTCCGTCAGCCAGCGGGGTGATGTGGTTGAAGTAAGAGAGTAAGAGTAAGAGAAGCACCGCAAGAAGCTTGGGACAGTGGAGCGGTGTCAAGACTGCTGGAATGAGATAGGCTACTTCCGGTTAAGATTACAAAATAAATGCCTTCTGGAAGTACATGGTGTATGAAGAAACTGACGATCTTCGTCCACCGGAGGACAAAATGTTATCAACCCACTGAGGGAAATCAGAATCAGAAATACTTTATACTTAAACATCTGCTAAAACCTCTTCAACCCCACTGTCAGTAGAAACTCGTGCTGTGCAGCCAAGCTTTATTTAAACCCACAAGATACCAAATATGTCAGACTGAATCAAAAACATGGAGTCTTCAGTTTGAATAGTTGTTCGGTGTAACCGTAGCTTCAATGAAGAGCCAGGTGATGTAGAATATATATGATACTGTCAGACAGTGCACAACATGTTGATTTTAACAAACTAAACGCTACTTGAGGGTAAATAAAAAAGAGATCACTTGATTTTAAAGTTGCATATGTGATGCAGATGTGATTGTTAAAAGTAGAGAGGATGGGAAGATCCGATTTAGTGTCAGACTTCTAAAACAAGATTTAACACTCTGTTCTAGTTAATGAGACAATTTTTGGTCTTAAAGTTACAGTGTCTTGAATTAGAGTATGGCATAGGCTGACAACTGAGTAATTTTTAGGAGCATTTACTTTGTGCTTTCATTCTGAATGGGAAATCAACAAACTTCCGGCCTTGCTCCGTCTCTCCTTGTCTTGCTTAACGCATGTTTCGGGTCATGTACTCTGGAGAGCAGCAGGAGGAGTGGCCCCTGGGCCCCCACCCACTTTTTAATGGAATTCTGCAAACGTGTTATGCCTGGCTCGGAGGGCTGGCCCATGATTTCACTCACGTATGAGATGAGCCGAAAATTATAATGTGCCTCCCCATAGTCTGAAGTTATTCTTTGCCTGTGTTTTTATTTTCTACATTTTAAACAGTTGTTACACACAGAATTGCTTTGCGGACACATCTGTCTGCCTGAGACAAAAGCTCTGGGTCCTAATAATCATCATGCTCAGACATCTACCAAAAGAGCCTGCGGGGCGTCTGACATTATGAAAAGGTTACAGATATTGCAGACAGCTATGCAAATGGATTTAAAGCTCACCACCCCATGTCTCAGCTTGTCGCTTTGCTTGGAATGTAGGTTCAAATTCTAACCAAGACAACTATTCAGAAAATATATTTTATGAATACATTATCAGCCTACAGTTTGAGAGCTGGAAGTAAAATGGATCAAATTATTAAAAAATAAAAACAATAAGATCCCTGTTAATATGTTACATTTTGGTTAATGGGTCTGTTGGGAAAACACTGAGGAAAGTTGGACCGTCTCGTCTTTCCTGAGGTCCAAACTCAGACTTTGACGACTGTGTCAAGCAAGCCAGAGTTATCACCATTTATACCGGAAGTATGGACTTTTTTCTTCAAGGTAATTGTCAAGAGTTGCATTTGTCAGCTATGGGGCTTCAGATACCAGTTAACTTGCACAGTTGATTAATCGTCCTCTATTTTTGATTTTTTTTGTTAAGTGAAAAATGCTCTGTTTTTCCAGAGCCAGTCGTTTTATTATTCTTATCTGCAGCCACAAAAAATGAATTCCATAATTATAATAAACAAGAAAAACACGCTGATTTTGGCATTTTTGAACCTGGAACATGCAAATGTTTGGCTTTTTTTATTTTTTACCATTTGGGCTACTATTTGCATACATGAAAGCCCCGTATTTTTTCATATTGGGATAAAACTACAGTCTTGCTTGAGGTAATTCAGAACAGTTAACACAATAGTTTGTTTTTAGTCAAATATGCCTGCAGTGCACCACGTGATTTTAGAAGTCTGTAATGTAGCTCAAAACAATTACTTTGACAATAATAAATGCAGACATAATGTTCCCTGTAACGCATCTCAAGTGAGTGTTTGAATTTTATTGTAATATCATGTGGAAAATAATGGAGAGAAGGAAAAAAACACATGAGTGGAGTAAATGGGCCAAACATTCAAAAATAGGCTACCAGTAGAGCCATCGCGCAAATCAGTGGGGCTTTTATTTTGAAAGGTCTGACCAGAAGCTCTTGTTTTCAGCATCTGGTTCAACGCGGCGTTCACAGCCTACGTGCAGACAGACATGAGCAAACTCTGGTAAAGAAAGAGGAAGTTTCTTGATCCATTCAAAACAAGAACAGTCTCCTGCTGGTGCCGGTGGAGGTGATGATGCTCCTGAAAAGCTTGTGTCTGGCCTTTCTCCTCCCGGCCCTGGTGGAGGCTCAGTATGAGCAGTACAGCTTTAGAAGTTTCCCTCAGAAGGACCTCATGCCGCTGGACTCTGCGTACGGCTTCGCGCTGGAGCAGTACGCGGCGCAGAACTGGGCAGAGAGCATCAAGTACCTGGAGCTCAGCCTGCGACTCCACCGGCTGCTGCGGGACAGCGAGGCTTTCTGTAGCCGCAACTGCAGCTCCGTCAGCCGGGACAACGACACCCTGTTCGCCGACAGCAGCCTCCGCGTCGTGCGCCACATCCTGCTGAGGGCTGCGTGCTTAAAAAAGTGCAAGGCGGATTTTCCAGTGTTTACCCTCGCATACCCTCGGAGGGATGTGCTGGAAACTTTCGAGAAAAGGATACCGTATCGGTACATACAGTATGCATACTACCAGGTGAGACCAAAGGCTTGATGTGTCGAGTGTTGTGCCAAAGACTGGAGCG
Source organism: Siniperca chuatsi (assembly GCF_020085105.1). Taxonomy (NCBI): domain Eukaryota; kingdom Metazoa; phylum Chordata; class Actinopteri; order Centrarchiformes; family Sinipercidae; genus Siniperca; species Siniperca chuatsi. The sequence goes on along the minus strand of NC_058062.1, from coordinate 6,951,449 downwards.
CAAAATAAAAGAAGGCCTTTACCACTAAATTCTTAAGTTACGCCAAATACTTTAATGCGACAATATGACTCTAAACTCACGACACACTCAAAGTCCGCAAAGTGGATGTTACAGAAATAATAAAGTTATTGCAGGACACATAACTGCGAGTTGTCCGTTATATAGTCAGGAACCTACTTATATGTAGATTTAGCATTACCATATAACTGTGCGTAACGGGCTCAATCACTCAACAAAAGTATCTGCAGTCGGTTCCTCGAGGCAGATTGACTCGGTTTGACTCATCGAGAGGAAATTTCTAGGCAGCGAGATGTGCAGAATAATTTCCCTGCTGCTTTGTTGCGCCCTCCTGCCGACCAAGCAGGAGTTGAGCATGTGCCACGTCTCTTCCAGTGTTCTCCTGAAACAAACCCCTCATTCTTCTCTGTCAGACCGGCTGATGAGGACTAGGTTTGCTTACAAGGCAAAAATACTGATCTTTTTGAGTTTCATAAAGTGTGTAATGATCTCCAGGTGATCTCCATGCTACTGTAGACAACATTTATTCTATTGGTGTAATGAAGAAACCCTTTAGCTCTGACTGCTGTGATCCTTCAGAAGCTAGAGGTGTTATTGACACACACCATATCAAAACGTCTGAAAACCTTTAAAGTGGAGCAGTTTATAGTTTTGTCTGGTCTAACTAGTCTGCTCAAGTGAGGGGTGAATCAAAGGTCTCCATCTGGTGATCAAACCACTATGAACAAACATGCTTTTAAACAGGCTTACAGGACTTATACATGACTTTAATATTACTTATTGTATTGCTCTTATGACATTGGACCATGAATAAATGCAATTATCAGCCGAACTGGGTAGTTGAGTGTGTTTACTACATTCAGTTAATCTTTTTCTTCATACACCTGCCATTATCTCTCAATAGTTTTTTCCCCCATCCATTGACTCAACAAGAATCTGTGTTCTGACATCACTGATCCACATCTGTTAGTAGCTGTTGGAGCACAGGGGTCAGGGGTCACGTTATGCAGTGAACAGTGGTAATGACAGGAGCTACTGTTGTCAAAAGCCCTTCATGCCAGTGAGAGAGGGGGTGTATCAAACTGTGACATCCAATGTAAAGCTATGTATTCTTCCTCAGCTTAACAACTTGGAGAAGGCTGTGGCAGCGGCTCACACCTTCCTGAAGAAGAACCCAACTGATCCCTATTTGACCAAGAACATGAACTACTACAAGACGCTGTTTGATGTGGAAGAATATCTTAACGACCACGAGGAGCAGCCGTATGAAGTTCGTAGATTAACATTGTCGTCCTTATCCGGTGTGCAAATTGAACGCATGCTAAACTATTGAAACTTTATAAATGCATTGTCTTTGTCATCCAGAGTGTTTTCCTGAAGAGTGTCATGCTTTACAACAACGGAGACTTCAGCAGCAGTGCCCGAAACATGGAACAGGCCATCACACAGTACTTTGAAATATACAGTGGCTGCTTAGCAGGCTGTGAGGGCTCATATGAGATCTTAGAGTTCAAAGATTTCTATCCCACGCTTGCAGGTAGGAAGTGAGCAATTTAAGAGCAGTTTCATTTCAGTACGTTTTAGACAATAAAATAATGTTTGTTTTTTGCTTGCTTTCTCCTTCCTGCTTCCCTCAGATCTCTACACTGATGTGCTGAAATGTAAGGTAAAATGTGAAGAGCACCTGACACCCAGCGTTGGAGGCTTCTTTGTGGAGAAGTTTGTAGCCACCATGTATCATTACCTGCAGTTTTCCTATTATAAATGTAAGAAGACATTGTTGCTCTGGATTCAGGCTTTTGACAGAAATCTGTAACACTGCTTTTAACATGTATTATTTTGCGATCCTTTTGCAGTGAATGATGTAAAGAACGCTGCTCCGTGTGCAGCCAGTTACATGCTGTTTGACCGTAAAGACCAGGTGATGCAGCAAAATGTAGCGTACTATCGCTTCTACCGGGAGCAGTGGGGACTGGAGGAAAGTGACTTTCAGCCTCGGCCTGTGAGCGAAATAAAGACTTCTTTACTATTCTCTTTTGGTACTTTCAGGACTTTGTTGGTTGAACCAGTGGCTCAACTGATGTAGTTTGGATTGTTTAGAGGCAGCAGAAAGTATTAGCAAAGTTCACAGTGGCTGTACTAAACCAAAGCAGGGAAGCTATAGCATAAAGCGGTCTTGGCGTGAACATTAACACAATCTCAGGGTGGTAATTAGAAACCCATATAATCCCGTAAAGACAGACTTGTTTCCCCATTTTTTTTTTTTGCTTGGTGTCGAGTTGGCAGCAGCTGCTCTGTATGGAGCTGGACTGGCCCATAAACGTCTTTGCCTTCTGAAGCAGGCCCGTTTTCAAATAAGTTTGGTAATGCTGTAAATACTTTAAGGCTTCCATACGGAGAGTCAAAAAAGCAATAAACAAAAGGACAACAGGCCAAATGAGTTGCCTTGCACAGAGCTATAAAACAGTTAGAAGTTGGTTTGTTCTTTCCTGCTGCTCAGGTCAGCGCAAAGGCTGATGTCACTTTTGTTTTTCAGGAGGCCCTGAGGTATTTTAACGAGACAACCAAGCAGAAAGAGATGCTGGAGTTCGCCCTGAACTACCTGCAAACAGACGATGAGGTATGTTGCTGCTGTTGTTGCAAGGCAGAGATGGTGGCAATACTTAAAGTCCAACTGAAGTCACGTTTAGTTGTCCCCTTTTTGCAAACAAAAATAATGTGTTTTTTAAAATTTATTTTTAATAGTTTTTATTATTAAAAGGAACACAAAAAGGTCTTTGGGAAAATATCAGAAATGCTGGAAATGCCACTGGAGGAGCAAGACGTGTGTTTAACTGACAGCAGCTGGCATTTGATTGGCTGTATTGAAACAAGTTCTCCAAGGGTGTGTTTTATTTCTTATGATTTAAGCTTTTCATTTGTAAAGGAGTTATACAGTCTCGCTTAAAGTTAGTGCAGCCACTCTACTGAAGTGTCAGCAGATACTGAATCTGCAGAATATGAGTTCTGCTCTATAGCTAACCACAACCATGACCGTCTATACACATAGAAATTTCCTTAAAGAAACAATAGATTATAACATCATTGCTATAATCTGTCAGAAAAATGACACATTCTAGACAGATTAAAGGACCAGTTCACCCAAATTACAGACGTTATTTTACTCACTCAGAGTAGTGGTATTTAGATATGCTGATTTTATCTGATGAAGTTTTCAGACATCAATCTTTTTTGAACTGCACAAACAAAATTCCTTCAACCTTCATTGTGTGCTCAGGTTTCAGAAACAGATATCTCAAAACCTCAGCAGATAAAACCCAAACTGTCTGCACGACTAGTATGAAAATGTTTTTGTGAACTGATACTTTAACTTGGCTCAACAACAACTAAATTGGCTGATCTAGTTGGAGTTTGTGTCCTTGTTTTCCAATGTAGTAGCTTTTAAGTTTTATCAAAATATTCTAAAACATGTTTGGGGATATAAACTTTTACTTTGGAGGAGTAAACTAGCAGACGAAGTGCAAGCTGCTGTTGAAGTTATGGAAATAGAAGCACAAGAAAAAGGTCTCAGAGGATGAAAGGGAGAGAAAGAGGGGATGAAGGCTGCGGAAGAGAAAGCAGGAGGGGGGCTGTGTTTTCTGCCAGCAGTGTGTGGTATGTGGCTGGGAGGTGTCGGCCACTGAGGCTGTGCCACATCCATTTAACTCAGGTCAGCCCCTCCCATCTCTACACACTGCCTGGACCTGAGGTGGGGAGGACTGTGAGAGAGTTTAGGCTGAATTACATGGTGCACAAGTGACGGATTTATAGAGATATGAAGGAAAAAGTATCAGTTTTGCCAGATAGAATGGAAATAAGATAGTAAAATGCTTGCTTGCTGTTGACTGTGAGTGTTTTGTGTTACCTTTTTAAGGATGTGGTAAATCCAGAAGAAATGGCCACCTCTTCCTCAGAGCATCTTGACACTGAGTTTGAGGGTATGGGAGACTACGAGGAGTCCTTCCTGGCTGAGTGGTGGCAAGAACCCAAAACTAAGTGGGACACCGGAGAGGTCGCAGACTGACATCTGTCCTCATCTCCTGTGCAGAACGCTTCCTCATCCAGCTCTGTCCCACCTCTCATGACAGCATACCAAAGGATGTTGACCTCCCTACAGACAGACACCTACAGAAAAAGCACAACTCTCGCACAGCTGTGTACTTTCACCCACCTGAAGAATAAACGGACAAACAAACTTATCCGTCATGTTGATCAAGAAGAGAGATTGACATATTCTGTCTTGGCTGTCATCAGCCTTTTAAAACTGTTATTTTTATAATCAGTCATTGGCCTGCATGCCAATACTTGTTAATGACTTTTCTACAGTTTTAATTTAATGAAAGCTGAATGACTCTGTGTCATGGTATAAGGAAGGTGACATGTAGCTTTCCTGATGCTGAACGATTTGTCAACCACCAATTGGGTTGTTATAATTTTCTCATAATTAAAGTAATATTTTAATATACTTTTTTTGTTTTTGTCACTTAATACCAATAAGATCATCAAAAATGCAGAAGGTGCAACAACCAATTTGATTGATGATTAGTTGATCACAATTTTGATAATAAATTAATCATTTAAGTAATTTATAATGAAAAAAATGTCAAAAAGTTAAGAGGTTCCAGCTTCTCAAATGTGAGGACTTGCTGCTTTTTTCTGTTTTATACTGTAAATTGAATAATCCCAGGATTTAGACTGATGGTCAGTCAAAACAAGTAATCTGAAGACATCAATGTGGGCTCTGGGAAACTGTAATGGTGATTTTTGCTATTATTTGATTTTATAGACTAAACCACTAATATGAAAAAATAACTGATACATTAATTGATACTAAAAAATAATCGGCAGTTGCAGCCTCAGATTGTAGTACCTCTAGTGATACATAATTCAAAGAAACAATATTGATGTATAGTTTTACACTATTTTGCCCTTAATGTCCCATTCCTACTGTTGTTTAACATAAAGATGATTATGATTTAAAAAAATGGCTTTCAGTAGCAGAAAAACAAAGGATAAAACTCCCAGGTCAAACCATCTTTTAAAACCATAAAAAAGAAATACTAAAACAGGAAGCTGGCGAGTTGTGAGAGGAGGAGGTGTGGTTTCATGTTTTAGTATTTTATTTTATTTCCATTTCAATTCAACTACAAACCTTAGTTAATTTCTTTCTTTTTTGTCTCAATTCAAAAAGATAGTGTCTAAAAATATTGGATACGATGCATCTTATTTTCTCTTTTTTCTCCTAAACTTCAAAATCAGACTGTATTTGATACCAACTCTGTACATATTGTAATAATAACAATAGTGCATCTGCCATAGTGCAAAGCTCAAATGAACCAAACTGACCTCATACACGCGTACAGTCTCAGACAAGCTGCCTGCTGGACCCCAGACTAGATCTCTTTAATCTCATTTACAGTGGGGATCATTACAAAGCCCCTGGGCGTTCATCCAGGGCTCAGGGCTATCAACAAATGTACAAAAGATTCATGACATTTAAGTGACAGCTGGAATGATAAGAGAGATGCGAGACAGCTAGCTTAGCTGTTACGCCACATTTAAAGATGCATGGACAGCGTTGACTAAAGGAGAGATTTGCAGATGCAGGTCGTGTTAACATAGCTTTTAAATAAATCTTCATACAGTGCATTTAACATTCATCTTGCACATATTTACAAATAGGTGTGCATACAGTTGGCTAGTGCTCATTTTCTGTAGATACATGACAAAAACGGCTGAATTCTTTATTAATGTGCTGCCTTTATGGTGCCATGGCTGCAGCGTACAACAGTTTGTAGAAAGAGATGATATTCTAGAGGTAAAAACCTGCCTATCTATCCTGTGATAGGAGGAGTATTAAGGTGTACATGGACACAACTGCCCCTAACACTAATGTAAACACACATACATTCTTCCTTTCTTTAAAAATCTCTTACATCCGTACATTCACTCATGAACAGACATAGAGATTAAACCTCCTAAGCGTACAAACTTTGGGCCTGAAAGTAGTGCGCACGCACACAGACAGATATTGTGGAATGTATGTTGGTCGGTCTGTGGTTGAAAACACTAAGTTACGGTCTCTGCTGCTTCAAAGTTCAGTGGTTTAAAATGATCCCAAAACCATTCCACCTAGTTTCCCTTTTTGTACCTGAAAACTTGTGGGGGGCAGACAAGATGCCTCAAGTTAAAAGAACAAATAACAATGAACATACACTCAGTTATCAGTCTGGGCTCTGGCTAAAGGTTGATTGGTTTTTGACCCATCATTTTATATGATCATTAGTCCCTCCTCAGTCTCTCTTTGGAAAACATGCTGACAACAGTCCAACTTACGATTTCTTTTCAGTTATATCCATGTTTCCAAACTTTGTAGATTAAAACAGGTAACTGTCCACTTTGAGATGCACCTAGTCAAGTCCTGGCTTTGGAGGAACTGTGCCTCAGGTCCTTCTCCTTTAAGAAAAAAGGCAACTATTCAGCTCTTGTTACATTATTTCAGTCTATTAGCTGGCCAGTCTGTGTGCTAGTCCAACATTTAACTGTGGAGTTGGTGGCCAGCTCTATTTGTGTGCAGGCAGGCAGGCAGGCATTGGAAAGACATGTCTCATTAAATTGGTCCACCGTTGATATGTTCTTTATCAGACTGTCCAAGATGTGAGAAAAGGAGGTACATAGACACTGAAGCACATTCTTAGAGCCGCCGGACTGGAGGAAGACCCTGGTGTCACCCACAGGGAGAGCCACCTGCTTGCTCTAGGGGTGGCCCGGACACAATCCTCAGCGGCTTCCTGGCAGCAGCCACACAAGTATGAATTGGCTGGTATGGTGAGAGGAGCTCCACAAGCCCAGAGGAGGACGGAGTCAGGCAAAAGGACAGACAAAAGGGGCAGACGGGAGCGTGGAGGAAACGATAATTGGAAGAGATTTGGAGAGATTTTGGGACAGGAGTGGAAGACTTTTTTGTTCCCCTCTTCTCCAATGTGGAAACGACACAGTACAAGAAGGAAGACAGGACAGAGACAAAAAGACAGACAGACTTATCCTCCACCAGATCTGAAAGAGAAGTGACAGAGATTGTTAACATAAAGAAAAACAAATATGCTTATGCAGTTAGACCACATAGGTGACAGAAGATGAAGATGCTTGAGAAATGGAGGGAGCCATTCTGCTTTACAATGATCAAGGGAATTTTATGGGATTGGGGACAGAATTTTTTTGTTGTTGTTGCAATAATTTAAGGGGATGAAGCAGTCAAGCAAAAGGAGCAGTGAAATGCATGGTGAGCATAGTGCTCTGTGGGGATGAGCCAAGGGATGAACTTCAGATGGTGGATGAATTAGTAAGTAGCCATGCTGAGGGAATTTGGGATGGGATGAAATGTTTTGTGATGCTTCTCCAATGATAGCACGTTGTGGTCCTGAGGGGTTGTACCTTCCTCTTCGAATGTTCCTGCATCCCATGAGCACACATCGGGAGAAAAGATAAAATGTCAAGATATATCAATGACAACAGGAAAAATGACAAAATAATGAGTAAACTACTTGCATGAAGCTGATCATCTTGCATTAGAACTTGCATGACATTTAAAGGACAATTAAGCAATAACAATATAACTGCACAAGAAAAAGATTAATTAACAGTTAGAATTGTTAAAACCTTGTAAAATCATAAACAGGCTTTAATGAGAAATGTGGACATAAAATCATTTTCTTTCATGTTGGACTGGCTACACTCAGTTGAGATTTAACCACAACACTGTCAGATTTTAGAACACATGCATGAATCAAACAATGACTCAGTCAGTCAGTCATTTTTCATCCACCAGTCCTCTCCAAAGTCTTTCTTGCCAGATTATAGTGATGACATCACATGCAGCCCGAGGTCTGACTAGGAAGAGAACACTTCTCATGCAGACACCTGCCTCTGGCCCTAAAAGGACTGACTACATGCTACAAGTTTGCTTTTCAGTTAACAGGGCTTTTCATCAGCCACAATTATCGTATGAATCTAACTATGAGTAAAGTAGGTGCAGTCCTTTTAGGTCAGAGTATAAGGAGTGAACAATAGCAAGCTTGCACAGGTGGAACAGTGCAGAAGAAGCCCTTCAGCGAGGGCATTTGGGGTTAAGATTCTGCCTATAGGAGAAAACCAGGATAATGCAGGCTAAAAGAGCACCAAAGGTAAGACATTAAAAAGGGTGTTTATGGTAATCCACTGTAATCATTACTCTTTTTCATAAAAAGCTAATAAACCTAGTAGACTTGAGAGAAATGCTGCAGAGGTTCCTGGCAGATTAACATCTCAGTCCTGCCCTGTCATTACAATAAAAAGCTGGGCTTGTAATAGAGGGAAGGGGAGGAAAGGTGCAGGATGGAGCTCAGGGCCGATTAATGATTCGATCAAAGAAAACAAAACAAGAGGTGTGATGTTCAGTACGGATTTTAACACCAAAAGCAGTTCAAGCATTTGCACGGTGGAGTTCAGACTCGACTCCCCATTTCCCCTCCCCTGGTTGGGCTATGACTTGCAAATGGGCATCTATTTCAGAGGGGTGAGAGTGGGAGGGGCGGGGGTTCCTTCAGGTAGAAGCAGACAGGTACACAAAGGCATGCCAGAACTCTTACTTAAATCCCCATCCTGTTCCCCCTAGGACTATAGCTGCCAGGAGAATAGCACCTGCGATGGACCCTATTATGATATTGGTGCCACTGGGACCTGCGCAGAGGAAGGAGGAGGGAGGAGGGGTGTACGGAGGAGGAGGAGGAGGAGGAAGGGGAGGAGGAGGGGCAGAAACAAAACAACACCACTAAAAAACACACATCAGAGGACAGCATCAACACTGTACATCAACAACATCAACGAGAGAGAAAGAGAAAGGCAGATGGTAAGATACCTGCAGACAGAGAAAGAGAGATGAAGGGAAAGAGGAGGAAACCAGCATGTGGGGTGGAGGTGGGAGAACGGGCAGGTGAGCAAGGGAGGTCAGGGAGACAACGGTTACAAAAAACAAAAACAAAGGAGAGAGAGAGTTTATTACTTTGTTCTCATTCCCCCTCTCCTGCTCTTTCTGCTGGACACCCTCTTGCTCAGGGTGGCTTTGGCTTTTTTGGCCCTATGAGAGCAGCTGCTCAATTGCTCTGTGTCATTGGCAGACTGCAAGAAAGTAAGGGAGACGCTTAAAGATGGCAGTGCCTGCAAGACATACAGTACCATCATACACACACATACATAACACTCACACTAACATACTGTACATGCACATATGCTCTAATGGATAAACATGTCTCAACACATACCCACACTCTTCCAACATTGAAACCAAGACTTAACAGGAAGAAAAACACTGTGTGGTCTAAATATTGATGTTCTCACAATAATCAGGTGAACTACTCTGTGTTTGAAGATGTTGTGCTCTGCATCAGTACATAGAGAAGCTACAGTGATGATGGGTGGAGACTATGAGGGGGATATGAGAGGCAGACAGAAAGAGAGACATGGGCAGGTTGAGAGGGGCTATAGACCTTTCTTCTCTGGGCCCGTTGGGACTGTTGGCTCAGGGATGGGATCAAAGACACTGCAGTCCTTCCCTGTGTAGTCCCTGTCACAGATACACTTCACCTCATTACTGCAGGTCTACGAAAGGGAGAGAGAGAGATGAAAATCAAGTGCAATAGCTGCTAATAGAAAGAGACAAGACGTTAAAACCACTATGTAGCTAAAAGTTAAAAAGTTTAAGTTTTTTACATATCTTGGTGACAAACAGCTATTGTATTTAACAGCCTTTCAATGACAGTATAGTTTGAACCTGTTTCACATTGAAATATAGTCGTTTAGATGCTGTTGAAACAACAGTTACAGTGTGTAACCTTGATGACTTTTGACCTGTAGATAACAACAAAAACAATAGTTATGTCACCTATATTTAAATGTGAAACAGGTCCTAAATACATGTTAGATTATAGTTACTAAAATGCTGTTGAAACAACGGTTATACACTCAGTGGCTACAATCTAATACAATTCAATACAACTGTTCTGCCATTAAGTCTACCTTTATGATGCCTTTAATTGTTGACGCTGTCATAGAGGTGTTATTTAAATGATATGTTTTAGCATTGAAGTCATAGTTAGTGATGGCATTGTTCAGAGGTGTTTCTAATATTCTGCCCCCCTCATGTATGTAAATAGGAAGGACAAAAAATTAGAAACACCTTTCAATATAATGTAGTCCAGTACAACACCAACATTAACTATGACCTCAGTAATATAATTTATTACTATAATTGAATTTACACATTTCTGACAATGTCACCAAAAACTGAACATTATGAGCTTCGTAAAGATAGATGCAAAGCTGTTGTACTTGATTGCATTACATTGTACAGGTGTACCTAATCAAGTGACCACTGGGTGCATGTAACGTACATGAAAAACATTCACTTTTCAATGTCTAGACATCTTTTGATTTGGAAATCACTAAATCAATGCTTGCTGGGAAGTTGTGAGCTCAATTTTTTACCCCGTGGTCAGAACAGATGCGTCCAAAGTTGGATCCGGAACAGGTGCTGAGGTTGAACGTCGCCACAGGGAGGCAGCGTCGCTCCAAGCACATCATGTTGGGACCACAGGGAGTGCCGTCCTCCACATAGCCCAGGTCTGAGCCGTCCTCCAGCAGAGCATGGCCACCTCTGAGTGACGCATCCAGACATGTCAGACAGGTGGGAGAGGAGGGGTAGAACTAGACATTTAGCGACACAATATTCTAATTTTCATACTTAGTAGTGTTAGTTTTAGCAGATCAGATGGATGTGACCCACTTACCTGCAGTCCAGGTACTTGTTCTGGTGGTAGAGGGTGAAGCTGGTCACTTCACCCTGCAGGTCTCCAAACTTTGGCTTCATTGTCACGTTGGCACAGAACAGGAAGCCGCATAAAACATCCCTAAACAGGAAAAAGTGAATGACAGAACAATGCACATCAAAACTGGAGTGTGTTTGCAATATTTCAATTCTTTGTTTGTTGAAAAAATTCAATGTTTAAGTCAAGAACACATGATTTAGACATTTTTTTTGGTGATCCAGTTATAATAAAGGATTTCAGGATTTTATCCAACAAAGGCTCTTTAATGTGTTTAATATTTTTCTGATAATAACTGACAATAAAATCATGAAAAATAGCGTCAATTATGCTTCGGCTACACAGACATACAGCACTTAATAATCGAAAAAACAATTGTTGGTTTTAGTCTTTTCGTGATATTTGTTGAAAATGATCAAATAAAACCACCCTTATTGTTTAAATTCAGTAATGCGTCAAACCTGAGCAGTGCAATATCTGCACAAAATGCAGTTGAGGTGCCACTTTTTTGCACAAAAAAAGCAGAATAGAGTGAACACGCTCTTATTCTTTTATAAGATAATAGCAAAGGGAATCAGGATGGTGTGACTCACGGCTTGTTGCACTGCAGCCAGCCCTGGCCTTCAGGACCCGGACCACAGTTGCCTTTCTCTGTACCCTCAGCGTTTAGCTTCTCATAACAAAACCTGTCCGCTGAATCTGGGAGGTCAAACAAAGATACAAATTAGACTGTCGCAAGGAAATTGAGACTCCGAAGCCAGGCACGAGTAGCCATATATTATATACACACACACTATACAGTATATACACAGTAATATTACTGAATAACATACCATTTCGAGGTGCAAGGTGCACGTGTTCTATACTTACTATATCCCCAGAGTCCCCTACACTGTCCATCACGAGTCCTGCATCGTCCACCATAACAACGGCCCTGAAGAAATGAGACAACAATAATCAAGTATGCGTCAGAGTGAGCTACAGACCAGAAAACATGCCACAAACCAGCCCTTACCTGACTGTTATCACACATGTAGCCATCCAGCTTGTGGACATTATGAGGGCACTGCAAAAGAGGAAAAGTACATAAAGTTCTAGATACTGTCGTTGATCTTGCAGTTTTTTTCCAGTGTTACAGTCAACTCTACCTGGCTGGAGTCTCCAGTGCAGGTCTCTGGGATATCACAGTCGGTCACAGCGTCTCGACATACCACACCTCTCCGCTCATACTAGGTCACAGCATTAAAAGGCATCAGGTAAATACTGGATAAGTCACTTCAGTTATCATACAGGTGATTTCCAATACATGCACCATACAGGCTATCTGAAAAGTCTGAAAATGTAGAGATAAGTAGCATGACGCTTTTGTTTTGCATTTTATTGGATTCAGTTTAACTTCTCTGAAATAGTTTTTATGATCTATATTTGGGGAAAAATACTGTATACTGGGGCACACACCATGAATCCCTTGACACTAAGATGTAGAGGTTTATATCACAATATATATCTCTCTCTCTAATATATATATATATATATATATATATATATATATATATATATATATATATATATATATATATATATATATATATAGAGAGAGAGAGAGAGAGAGAGAGAGAGAGAGAGAGAGAGAGTTCACTTTTTGACTCCTTGTTATATAGGTGGACTCACCTTGCAGCTACTGCAGCAGAGTCCGTTACTGCACATGGCATCATGGGTAAGTGTGCACTTTTACAGCAGGCTCCTCCACTACGGGCACACTCCTGCAGCCACAGACATGAAAACAAACCTTCAGCTCTGTTGCAACACCACACCCTCCAGTGGTCATAAAGAGACAGAAGGTGCTACCCATCTGCAGAAGGTTAAAGAGCTGGCTTTCATGCATGATGTCCAACTGGGTACTCACCACCTGGGATCCACAATCACACTCTTCCCCTGGCTCCACAAAGCCATTCCCACACTCTGGAGGGTCCAACAGCTGAGAGAGTCAGAGAGGGACATATATGAGCCCATATATAAGTGTGAGACAGATGGACGAGAGATGAAATATGACAGTATTATAGGAGATTGTTGGTTGGTTGGAAGTACAGAGATACGAAGATAAGGGCATTACTTAAAGAAAGAAAACAAAAAATATTCGATGGTCCCGTAAGTAAATATGTGTTCCGATAAAATTAGACTATAAGATTAATTAATTAGTCTTTAAAGAAAGATGCTCAGAAGCGGCTCCTCTCACCACATCCTACATTCCCACATGGCCCTCACCTTGTTGGGCTTGTTGAAGAGGCAGCTCCCGCCCCCTTGGAGCAAGAACTGGATGTACTCATCAACACTGCAGCGAGAAAACTTTCTGGGCAGATAGTATCTGCGTTCACACACACACACACACACACACACACACACACACACACAAAGATTGAGACCAGGACATGACAAAAAAATTTTAGTAAAAAACAACACAATGCTTTTCTGCCAATAAGAAATGCCAGATCAACTGTGAGTGTCTGTGCCATCACTTTGCAATCTGACAGAAATGTTACCATCTGTAGTAAGATATTACTCAGATGAATAATTGAAATCTGTATTGTTCCATCTGGTAAGAAGAGCTCATACTGTACAGTAAATACCTTTAATTCAATTTGTAATTCTTACACGGTTTGTCGGCACTCAGTGCCTATGTCTGATGTTTCAACTAATTTGCTTAAAGCATCAAATACAAGCTGTGCTTGTAACTGGCTTGGCTCATTGAAGATTGTGTAAAAGTCAAAGCATCCCTCTGTTACAGGTGTTTAACTGTCTAATTGAGTGAAATGAACGGAACAAATAGCAGCTAAGAGGGAGTGCAACAAGAAAATAGTCCTGCTGTCTGCTGTTAAATTGCGTCAACAAACAGAGAAGAGATGCATTTTACAGGTGCTTTGTGTTTTTTTGATATTCACTTCAGTGTGCTATGAGGTGGATCTTTACCCCGTGTCTTCCATGATGCAGCCCAGCCAGGCATCTGGGCACCTGCAGTCTCCTGTGAAGAAGACCAGGAGGATGAGAGATGAGACGGGGAAAGGTGACTTGAATAAATATTGGGGAAAAAATAACGAGGTGATCAGCAATTACAACCCAAGCTGTGACAAAGAAGAATAGACCATCGAACTGATACCTAGTGACTGAGGTATGGAGCCTATAGTGTGCGCACTGAGCTTTTGTCCTGGCATTGAATAATGGACCTGATGCCTCTACAACATTAATCACTGAGCCCATTGTTCAATGGCAGAAATGCTCTAACCACCACCCCCTCCTTCTTGGACGCAGGTGACTAATCACCTAATGGAGAAATCTAATTACAGAAGAGAACTGCTGGACAGGGATACCAACACCCAAGCTCTCTCTAACGTCCTCTGCCTCGATCCTTCCCACACTGACCTTGCTCTCTTGCTTTGATAATGTATTCAGTTCAACCCTTGGTTTATAGATCTTTATCTATCTGCATTATCAGGCTTTCCTGTTGTCTTTTACCTGCAGAGTTGCGTGCGTTGTTCCACCTCATGCCGATGTTCTGGCCAAGACTCTGGCACAAAGTGATAGCCATTGCACCTACATTCCCATACTGGAACGAATACACACAGAATCCACACAGGAGAGCTATATTATGAGATGGAGACAACGTTGATATAATCCTACAGGTAACTTGGGTTGCACCAACCAGGATGTACTTAAAACCAGGATTAAAAAGGAACTGTTTGAAATTTTGGAAAATAGGCTTATTCGCTTTCTTGCCAAAAGTTAGATTAGAAGGTCGATACCACTTGTGTTTTTTATGACAAATACAAGGCTATCGCCAACAGCCAGTTAGCTTAGCACAAAAACTGGAAGCAGGGGGAAACAGCTAGCCTGGCTGGGGTGGGGGGACCATTTCTGACCATTTGCCAGACCATTTCTTGGCTGGGACCAGTAAGGTGCTTGTAGACGAATTTTGTTACCTTTGGACAGAGCCAAGTTAGCTGTTTTCCCCCAGTCTTTATGCTGAGCTAAGCTAACCGTCTGCTGGCTCCAGCTACATATTTACCGTACATATATAAGAGTGGTATCAATCTTCTCATCTAAATCACAGCAGGAAAGTGAATAAGAATTTTTCCCAAAATTAAACTATTCCTTTTAATCCTGGTTTATCTAATAATTCTGTTGCAATAAAACTTGAAACCTTTAATATTTAAATAATTAAATCAGTATTAATATACAAGACTTTCGTCATATCTTGGCTTAGTATTCTCAAAATCTAGATTAAAATCTTGTTGGCCCAGACTTTTAAACTACAGTACCTCTAACCTCAACTTTAAAATGACACTTGGTGGTTTAACATAAAAACGTTGTGGACATTTAAACTAAAATTCAACTTATTTGTACTAATCAATAATTCATCTAAATTGTGCAACAAAGATGAGATAAAATTAAAATGTGGTTTAATAATTTTATTCTACATATAGCTAAACCTTAATCTTTAGTTTAAATTAATCCTTGTTGGTGCAACGGAAAATATGACCTTTTTAGATTTTCCTCACCTCGTTGATTCCTCCTCCCCTTGTTAAAGAGCACACCCCTCCTGTGAAGGCCGTCCCACTGCGGCTACTGTGAAATGTACGGCCTCTGAGGTGCACAGGAAAGATGCCATAATTTAAAATAAAACCTGAACTAGCAAACATCAAGCATTAATTAGCAGTAATTCTCAACATATTCGATTTTTTTTTTTGCAGTCCTCTTACGAGAAAAGTTGGACGACGTCACTCTGCTCTTTGAAGTTGTCCTTCCTGTATTTCATGAAGTTCTGCAGTGTTATCAATGGATCTTCCACTACTGGCATCATATTTTTAGAGGTCCAGGTCTCCATGGCAACCAGCACGATCCTCGTATTCAGCTGTTCCTTGTAGATCTGGGGACCAAAAATGCCCATCAGTCTACCTCTTTGTTGGCATGACACCTATGCTGTGAACACTGTGCATGGAGAACTGTTTGATATCTGGAATAAATCATTTCCAAATGTGGAAATAAGCACACACACACACACACACACACACACACACTCTTGACTGGTGGCAGTGTGAGTTTAAGAGTAGGAGGATTATAATCCTACTGACAAAGCTCTTACCGCATCTGCCATGTTGACCACTGCTTTGGCAAAGTTCTTGGTTTGGCTGCTAGAGCGACGGAGCTGTACAAACTGTGGAGACACAGAAATATACTGATGGGTAAGAGATGGATCACATTCACTCTCTCACACACAAATACACACACAGGTTTGTACTTCTATACTTCTGCTGTGGTAACTCACAAGGCAACTTTCTTCATTTTAGTTTAAAACAGGATTACATGATGGAAACCTACATACTGTATTGTATGTGCTGTATGCATCTTTGATAAATCATACATCTCTTTCCTCGAATAAAAAGTAAGACATGGCTAACCTTGATAAAATCAAAATGAATCAGTATTCATCCACATACTCTTCACTTTCCATGAAGTCTGTGTAAAAGAGGTGTAAAAACTGTTTTATCTACCTCTCGTACTAGTGTTAGTAGGTACAGAGTCCGCTTTTGATTGAGGAGTAAAAGCTTTAATAGATTGCGGTTTATGGCACAACTGACATGTAACCCTCAGCAGTACTAAGAGAATAAATTTGACAGAAAAACACATTTGCGGACTGGCTTAAGTCTCAAGTCAATTTAAGAACCACTAAGGGACTTTCAAGATTATTCAGTGTGTATTCAGTCAACATGCAATCTTAAAACAGCCTTATTTTTTTGTTGTTTTTTTTTTTTTTTTTTTTTTTTACAGTAGTTTGATTGATTTTAGCAGCCACTTTAATTTTTTTAGAGGGCATAGTCCACATTTTCCACAATTGCCAATTTATATGCATTTTAAAAGAGTAATTTAACACCAGGATTTAAAAACAGTGTCTTGCTGCGCTCTCTGGTTGAAAGTTTCAAGCCTGATGCACCATCTGACCATTGGGTATGGTCTGTTGCACCTGTACCCACACCCAACATTGAGGTCATGAGGTCCTGGAGTACACCTGTACATTGCAGGTATACTGCAGCAAGGTGAAAAGAAAACCACTGAAGTCAAAAAACAAGGTTTACTCTTAAATTTATCAGAACTTTACTGACTGAAGTATTTAGTATAGCTCCTAAGTGTAACTTTTTTTTTTTGTTTTGTGCCAGTATGGGGATGTTTATTTTTTAGCTTGCCCCTCTCCAGCAGCCCAAATGTTTTCATGTCAACATTTGTCAGACAAGCAAACATGGCAACAACCAGGTTAATACACACATCACTAAACTAGAGTGGTAGATGGTTAGCCACACAAACCATGTTGATCTAGCCTCTATGACCCACTCTCTAACTCTAATTTCTCTGTGCGCCAAAGAGACCAGAGCAGATTGGACGTCCACATATTTCACAGCAAAATGTTCTTTTAACTCACCATTTCGTTGTCGTTGACCACCATCAACTCAATATATTTGGTCTCAGTCTGGACAGAGGGCTTGCGAATAAATCTCTTGGATCGCCTCAGCACCCCAGACACCTGCTGCTCCCTCATTTGGTCCGGTTTGTTGTCATCACTATCACCTCCTCTGCTTTCCCACTCACTATCCTCTGTACAGTCTGGACACACAGAGAAGCAGAGCTGCAGGCAGTTAGAGCAATATTACTTGTTTCTTGTACTGTAAGGTGCAGTGCAAACATTCCTATCTCAATTTCATTCAAACATTACAGTTCTAATCAAAAATAATTATCACCTTGTCTTAACTAACTAAAAATCCCATTCATTTATCACATTTGTTTTGACTGAATTGTCCTCTTTCACTCGTGTGAAGAATTCCTATTGTTTTTATTTCACTGAGAAAAGAAATTGAGTTTTTTGAACATGAAAGATACTTCAATTGCCTGTGTTGGAGGTTTATTGGACAGTAACATAAGCAGTGCCCATGGGACATTAAATAACATTTATTTTGAAATGATTGCAACAGTGGACAGGAGGTTGGGTTTAATTTATCCGAAGGCAAGGTGGTTATATTAAAATGTCAGAAAAGATAAGATGATAAGAAAAGACTTAAAGGCAGTATTATTCTAATGCTTTAAATGCACTTATGTACCTGGGCAGTGGGGGGAAAGTCTGATATCAGGCATCCTGCGGATTAAGTGAGCACCATCATCCTATAACGGAATACACCCAGATGACATTAGACACATTAGGATCTAAAAACAACAAAATCAGCATCCAGACTCCATTAAATTCTCTATCATGCCAGTCACTTCAGAAATTATCACTACAACTACTATCCACTGACTATTTACCTGATTGCTCCCATTATAAACAGGCTCAATCCCGTAAGAGAAGAAGCCGTCAGAGAACATACCGCTAAGAACCAACAGCAAGAGAAAGACAGTGAGATACAGAGCAGAAAGGGACAGAAAACTTAAAAAAAAAAGCAGTAATTATTCATTATTAATGTGTGCAGAGAAATTAAGCAGGACAACAGGTACGTGATATTAAAGGTTTACTGTCAGGCTCACCACAGGCCGTGGCAGGTGGAGAGAGCTGCCCAGGACTCTGGTAAACCTCTTAACCTTCCCTGGTAGTAGCAGTGCTCCCCTCCCTGTGGACACAATGCAATCTCTGAAACAGCCTGTGATAGATCAGTTCTGAGGAAAAACCTCTTACGACCTCTGCACATGCGACTCCCCTCTCCATCTTTCCCCACTATTGCGTTTATGGCAGTTTGTGATGTTGCCCACACAGTTAGATCTGAGAATTTAACATGGAATAACTATATAGTAGGCAGGCTGCAACTGAAAAACACAAGATGAGAGTAATAAAGGAATTGTGCTCTGCTATTTACTGCCCTTATAACAACCTTGACTACCACAATAGAGCACTAGCTTTCATCGCCACCTAACACTCCCTCAAAAGAGGGCGCAGTGCTTCACGAGGTCACGGCGAAGACAAACCACCAGGAAAGGTGAGAAAACACTGGTTCACCTGAATCAAATTGAGTTCAGCAGGGTGTCTCAGCCTTGCCCCAACAGCTCAGGCAAACAACACCTTTTAATGGAAATAAATCATTGTGATGACAGAGATCAGTTTGGTGAGGCACTGCCCTGAATGCATCACACCTGCCATGTCCAGCAGCAGCATCAGCGGCATCACGCGAGGCCTCCATCCAGCTGAGTGACAATCTGTCCTGACAAAAGGTCTCCACCTGCAGCCCTGCAAGCCTCCTCTCCCTCCCGCCACTCTGGGATCAAACCGACCGATGAACACACATGCACCCCCAAAATGACTCCTACCCAATGCCAAAGCTCATCTTGCCTTTGTATTAACTGGCATTTTACTCCTCACATTCCCTCCTCCTCCTCTCTCGCCGGCTCTGCTCTTCCCTCCCTCCCGGTCTTCTTTCATTCTCTTTGCTGCCAAGAACTTAATGACACCGCTGAGCTAACTCGTTGCTATGGAAACAGGCTTGTGATTGGTCAGGAGGACTGAGTTTGGAACCATTGTGGGTAGGGACATGGAGTGCTGGCTGGGTGGGCGGGCGGGCGGGCGGGTGGGTGAGTGCTGGGGGGGTGTGAGTGGCACATTAGTACAGAAAGAAAAAAAACATTAACCATCCCTCCTGTCTAGCATAATACATTGACATTCCTCTGGTCTGTCCTGACAAGCACACATCACATTAGATGTCATGGCTTTCATCCATTTTCCTGTTATCTCTTAATTCTTTCTCTGAGCTTGTGGTTTTACACCGCAGGCATCCACTGCCTTTTTTCTTGACTGTCTGAGAAAGGCCACAGCAGAGAGGCATGCATACACTCCTCTGACACTCCTCTACATGTATGTAGAGCACAGTAACATACATAATCTTAATAGGTACATTGGCAGCCTACTTTTGAAGCAGAAAGCAAATAATGTACTTTCCATAAATAGATGAAACAGAAGAATGAGATCAAACTGTAAATATAGAAATTATATAAAACATCACAATCACATAAAAACATCAGCCTTAAAAGATAAAAACAAACAAAGAGCATGTCTTTAGTTTCTAAAATGACACTTTAATCAAACAGATCTGTGTTAGATTACCTTAAAACATACAAGACATGGGAATTATGTTGTATAATGAGCTCTAGACCATCTGAAGCATTGCATCTGACAAACAAAACTTTAAATTAATTCACTGGCAACAGCACCAGTGTAAAATGTGACAAAGTGTCAGTTTCTACAGCCAAAGAACCAAATGCTGCACTGCCGCTCTGGTCATCTCATTAATATGCTTCTTTCTATGTGCCAAAAGACAAGTTCACTTACTAACATCCTGTCAGTACACATCCCAACCCCATGCAAACAGTCTTACCACTGACTGTGAGGGTCTGCCATCCTGGTTAAAGTGCCGTTCCACATATTCTGAAGACAGGAGGTGACTGCAAAGAGAGGAGAGATACCATGAATATCTCAGCATTATCTCCATCACCACGTAGTCAAAATTGGTTTCTTGAGGGATATTTTCCACCTCTTGCTCTCCCCTGAAATATATTTCACAAAGAATAAGTGAACATATTAACATGTGGTGTTAATAAAATCAGTGGAACCTCATAAACATGCAGCAGAGTGTGTCTGTGTGTGCCACACTGGTATTCCCCATTTTGTCATGTATCATAATAGAGGCGCTAAGTGCATTTGCTTAAGTGCCGGGAAATGCTAACGAGAACAGCTGCAGTAAATTAAGATCACCTACTGATACAAGCGTGTAAAAAAGCTAGATCTGATGATTTTGGATGGTAATACTAACTGGTTTAGCTCCAGGTCCAAAGTGAAGGTGTGTCCAAAGGCTTCCACTTGGAAACAGCTCTGGGCCAAGTGGACGGGCTGAAAAAAAAAAAACCCACAGTGACAGAGACAGATTTTATAGTTGATAAATCAAAGTGTAACAAAACAATTGTGGTTAAATGTGGCGCTCTGTAAAAGCCACAGAGTGATTTTGAAAAAGTCCCATGAATAATTCAACAGAATCAATTTTGTGTACGCTCTAAAAGCATATCAGCAGCTGAAATATTATGATTTATAAAGTCTCCATTGATCTACATTGGCTGCCAGCATTCAGGCAGGCATGACTGCTGAGAGCTAAGCTGGAATTTCATGATGAAGATGGTTGGAGCGGGGCTTGACAGAAAGAGGGAAAGAGGAGGAGGAGAAAGCTTTACTGGTACATTCAGCCATACTGTGCCAATGTCTCTAATGGACAGGTGCCAGAGCTGGGGAGGTGAGGAGGCAGCAGGGTCAGCAGAGAGAGAGAGAGAGAGAGAGAGAGAGAGAGAGAAATTTACTGCAGACTAAACAGTGTATCTCTTCAGCTCTGACTATGTCAGCATGGCTTTGATCTCAGTCTGGAGGAACCAGGCTGTAGTGAATCACTGGGCTTTTACAATAAAATGCATCACTATCCAGGAATTATTCCCTCCAATGAGTATGGACAACAGATTTCTTACTACTGTTTTGGAGAGGCTGAAGAATGGTGTCCATCAGTGCTCTGTCTCTGTACAGTAAAGTTGTTCCACAGCTTTACAATGGTTGCATTTGTCTTCTGCTCATTATGTGTAGCAGCTGCCACAGTTCTTATGAATTGTAGATGTTCAAAATTACATTTTTCACTGGGACTTCTCATCCATGTTTGATCAAAAACTGAGATTGAAATTTTATTCTTGATAAAACAATCATCATCATTCATTTCCTCTCTGACAGATCCCTCTTGCTACAGACCTTTTTGAACCATGATGGATATTAAAATGTAAATGACTGATTATTTAGTATAAAATGTATATAAATTTTTACATAATAATAGTAATGCCAAGCAATGTCTATTACTTCTTTACATTAAACAACAAACTGCTAGTCTTATGTGGGAATTGGTCTCACAGTGAGTGCTTTACTTCATGGATTTATCCTTAAAATTACTGTTTCTCACATGACATGAGAAATTGAGATTAATCAGCCAATAAAATCAATTTCATCTTAACTATTGTCTTCAAGCATGTGACTGTGTGTGTGTGTGTGTGTGTGTGTTTAAGTAGCCTAACTTTCTCATAACAGTTATATAAACTACATCATATCAACATAACAAAGAGAGAGAGAGAGGGGGGCAGGGATGGGGAGTGCGTAAGCCTCTTGGACCATGCAGCACTTCTCACACAGGCCTGTTTCATAATTAATAGGGACATACTTCAACACACCACTGAATAATGAAGTAGTCAAGGGCTCAGCACAGCTGCCGGATGATCGGACATATGACTGAATATTTCAAGAGGGGCTAAACTTTGTCAGGTGGAGATGAGGGCCACTACAAACATGCATGCAAACATTTAAACAGCTCTTTGATCAACTGTACATTTACTACAATGGCTGCACAGTATACAAAGTAGGTCAGAAGGTTTTAGTTTCAGAACTTGTTGCCAGATGTTATGGCTTGAGTTTAGGCAGGAATAAATGGCTGTAAAACAGCAACTTGTCTGTCTTGGTTTTATCCAGCTGGGATTACTTCACTGTGGACATTCAAAGGGATTTTCAGTGCCTAACTGGGTCAAAAGCACGACGAGCGGAGACTGCTGCATGATACCACCCTGCACTGTCATCCCTGTGTAGCAGGAGCTGTGTGAGCAGCAGAGAGCTGAGCGCTGCACTGTTACAGACCCTGAAAAAATGAGGTTCCCATCAGCAGAATAACTGCCTGTCTTGGTACTGTCACACCCATATATATCCCAACAGACTTGCTACAATGCCTCCAACAGCCACATTCTTTTTGTAAGGATACATGCTGAGTACTTACATTTTCAAAGGCTTCCTGAACTTAAAGCTTTTCTCCTGGGTACCAGCTGGCGCAGAGCAAACCACAGTAAACCAAAAAATCTGCGCTCCGAGCGAATCTGATGAAGCAATGTGCGAAACGCGTAGTTTGCTCCTTTTGGTTTTTAATGTAATCTGATAATAAAATAGTGTCTATCGTAGTATCCTGGTGTGCACTAGAATATTTATTTTTTGGTTTCCTGGACTTATTGATCTGCACATTAAGCTGAAGACCCCCATTTCATTTGATTTTGGTCCAGAAAAATGTCTACCTGTAATATGTGAGGTAATAATGAATCCTGATTAAAAAATGCCTTTCTCATACATTGTCCAATCGGAATAGTTTCTTTTTAATCAAATTACAGTGAGATTCATCTATTCCTCATTTTACTTGGAGATTCCTGAAACCTTGTCAAGGACCCGTGGGTGTCTCTGCCCCCCAAATTAAGACCACTGAGCTGATAACAGAGTGATCCAATGTGAAACTGAATTGGAGATATGAAAGTGAATTTGGCGGGGGTTATCATTAGTTTCAACTTACCGAGGTGTCCCTGGTGCTGTCCTTCACCCTGGTATCCAAGTGGTCATGAGCCATTTCCTCCTCTGACTCGATCTGCTGCACCAGCCGCTTCGGATAGGTGACCTTGGTGGCAGTGTCCCCACTGTCCAGCCACCCTGCCGGGGTAAACCAGTCCCACATGCCCCCATCCTGCACTGGGCTCCTGTCCACACCTGCATGTAGTACAACAGGGACACTCTCACCATAGGCTCATGGGTGTGCAGAGGGCTTGGCAAGGCAGGGACACACCTGAGCCTGTCTAAATTGGACCTGGTAGTGGTGTAGTAAGCAAAGCCAATGGCAGAAGTTGATTTGAAAGTGATATATTTTTAACAGACACACTGTGTGAGCATTCAGATCAGTGTTTTATCTGTAAGCTGGTTTGGTGACCTAATTTATCACACTGACCAGTTAATAATGCTCTTTTCTAAGAAATTGTGTGGACATAATTAGGTTTTGATAGAAAATTATTAATTTATTCATCTGTCATAGTATATACACTCTATAGTAGACTGACGCCCAAATTGATATATACAGAGGGCCCATATAGCTTAGAATCTCAACAATCATGAACCAGGCTGTAAAACACATTGCCTTCGTGATTGACAAGCTATATCATTGTGCTTTTAGATGTTTATTGGATTAAACACAGTTGGAAATGGTTATGGGTACGTTGGATATAGGCAATGTTGCTGCGATGAAAATGTGTTGATGCAGCAAATCTACCGCATCGGAGAGCGCTTTTAGGCCAGTAGGCTGGTTGGCACCGAGATCCCGCTACAATGAAATCACAGCCTACACCGGGGTTACAAAAGAGCTGGTGCAAGGGGAAAAGGAAAAGGGTGCTCCCGCTCTTTATCCAACCCCCTCTCTTTTCTCGCTCTCTTACCTGAGACTGCAAGCCTCTCGCCCACTGCAGCAAAGATCATGAAGCACCACACCGCCAGCATGATCTTCACATATTCCCCCGGATTACAACATCGAGAGTCGCAAAATGTCACGAACCCGGCGGAGGGGAGGAAAAAGACCAAAAACCGCACTGCAGAAATGATGGCGAAGACCGAAAGTGAATCTGCTAAACATCTGATGATGCGCGTCCTCTCATCTCTCCCTCTCTCTCTCGCCCTCTCAGCTCCGGTCAACACCGCTATTGAGAATTTGAATTTGCATATCAGAATGATGAATAATCGCAACCTAGGCCTATGGCGGAGATTATCAATACAGGCCTAGAGATTGATAAGTGAGGAAATAAAGTGAGGGACGGGAGAGTGCGCAGCGCGGATGCACAGCGCCGCAAGGCTGCGCGGGTGTGTATGGGTGTATGGATGATGTTGTATGTGTGTGTAGCCTATATGCGAATCTGCGGTATGCGGAAACGAAGGGATGGGAAAGCGAACAGAAATGCGTTGGGTTTGTGGTGAGGAGGACACGTGGGACCGTGGTACCCTCCCTTATCCCGAGCAGCCTCCTCCTCCCGTTGCCATGCAGCTCTGCGCAGGGGAGAAGATGCGACAGCTGAGGCGCACGGCCGAAGAAAGGCCCTAAAAGAGGTTTAGTGATAAACAGTGCATTCGTTTTTTCAATGTAGCCTACGTGTATGAATGGTGGAGCATCTCGGAAGGCCGTGTTATGTAACTTACAGGTCTGCAGAGGATGAAGGTGTGTCCGGACCGAGGAGAGACATCGCGGCTGAACGCGAAAACATCCTTACAAATACATCTGACGCCTATGCCTAATGTTCCTTACATATACTCTGTTTCTGTGGTAACCGACTCAAACAGTTTAGGATATTTCTGTCATTCATATTTTACTGTAATTTTGCTGTTACACTTGCAGACAAGTCCTTATCATACTCTGCTGTGAAATAAAAAAATAAAGCCAAATGCCATAAAAATAGCCTAAACTTAAAATAAGAACTATTAGGCTACATTTACCCTAACCCTAACCCTAACCCTAATATCAAAATGATTATAATTTTGATCATTTATTATATGTTTGAGTGACACTTGCTAACCAATACTGAACTGATCAAGTTAATATTAATATTTGCATTTCCATCACTGAAAACCAGACACGTGGCTTTACTTCAGTGAAATGAAAAATATTGATATATTGTATTGACCAAAATGACCAGCCAATCATCATAACAACACTGTAAATATCCATATAAGAATGTTACAAAATGGTAAAATACTCCAAAACCTGATCAATATAACCACATTTGTGTAGATCTACACTGGTAACACAAGTTAATAGTGTAGTGATTTAGATAAACACGACCGGTGTGATGTATGAATTTAATTGAATGTCTAAAAGACAGTGTGCCAGCATATCGATTGGCTTCTTATTAGGAACCATAAATGAAGATCAGTCGAACATTGAAACTAGAGACCTGCAGTGCTTATGTGTTGCTCTCCCTGCTGTGACCTGCCTTGAGTTAAGTCTTCCAGCAGCCATCCTGCAACACATCCCGCTAATGGAGGCACATTGTGCACTGACAGCCCCCTCTGAATATTTCATCTACCCCCCTTTGAGACTAACAGGGAGCGAGAGATGGAGGGGAGAGCAGCAGGAGGAGTGCAGCATCAAGGGCCAAATATGTGGTCGTCCTGTCTCTCCTCCCAAAAAATAGGAAGGCCGACATCAAAACAGACATCAGTGCAGTACGGATTGGCCTTTCTACTGTTAATCTGAATTCAAACATCATCATCAACATCTCCACTGTCCCTGATAAACATAGAATGGCTGTTGATCACACAGTGCTGATGCAGTCAATTAAGCATTCAGCAGTGGTACAGCTGAGTAACAAAAACTGCACAGAGAACTGCGAGGACTCAGGGCGGCAGAGAGTATGGCTGTGCTTCACTTGGACATAAGAGTGGGAGCCACTTTGGGGTCTAAGGAATTCCATGGGACCCTAAAAAAGACTAACTAAATGAGGAATGTATAAGAATGACTACTTTAATCCACTAACCTTTATTTACAGCAGCAATTATGAAAATGTCTTCTCAGACATCTGTTCCTGAGACAAAACCTTTGATCACAGAAGTTTTACTTTGTACTATCTTTGACTGGGGCTCCTTCACATGAGAACGTTTGGCAAGCCAGGAGGGAAGTCTCAACCATTCCCCTACTAAATCCTATATTTAAAATTAAACAGAGACACTGTGCAATAGGCTATATTTGCTGCAGAGTGAGAGGAGACACAATGGGACTTAATTATTTCACATATCTGTTAAAAAACAAATGTGAACATTGTAAAGTCAACCGAAAAGCCAGAGCCTTGTGAGACAGAGCCACACTACCATCTACTGTGCATATAGCAGTATCACACTTACAGCTCCAAAAAGCTGTTATTTGCAAATGTATCAGTCAGCCAGAGTTAAGGACAGGCTCATCCGTTCCCAGGGTCCTAGGTCAAAGGGCTATAAATAAGGGCTATCTTCACAGTTCTACTTCGCAAATTTGAGGGCACAGGTTTCAAGGAGTATAACATCAGTAGGCTATATGCTGTAGGTGGATGATTTCAACATAATGACCCAGGGAAACATACAACGAACATTGGACCTGGGAAAAAAACATTGCTGAAAGTATAAAACCCCTTTGAAAGGTCTCCTTAAAGCTGGGGTATGCAATTCGAATCCAATACACATCTTTTTTTGTCAAATTCAGCGAATATCTCCTCATGATTTTTCCCACTGTATGGTCTCCAGGCCAGGTCTAATCCTGCTTTTATTAAGACTGGAGAATATATGGCCTTTTAAGTATTTCCAGTGTGATGTGCTAGAGGCCTGCCATGCATAGATAATCCTGTTCTTTGGAAGTTTTATTATTACATTTTAGCTTAAAGTCCAGTTTTTATATTGACTTATTTGTATTACTTTTATTCATTTGTATTTTTATGTTTTGTATATCATGCTGTTAGTTCTTTCTCTTTGTCTTGGCTTCTGTAAACTATCCTACTTCACAGTATATCATTGCAGTGCTTGTCTTATTCAATACTGACAGGCAACAACTGTCTGGCTATGAGTACAGGTGTTGGCTTGCCCGTGTTTCACGTTTGTTTGCACACAGCTGAGCTTAGCAGGGTAATTAGGTTCATTTGTTTCAGCTTTACCGCTTGAGGAGTGTTGAATCAGTGAACACTGCGGGCTTAGCCTGACTCACCGCCTGCCAATTAACTAATTAAGTTCTTTCAAGAGGCTATAAGAAAGGCTGACAAAAGCGGTGGCCTTTCCATTACATATTTTCGTTGGAGAAGTGTTCAGATATCTAGGACAATGAATGGAGTGCTCAGTGAGAAATCTGTCGGCGGTCCGCAGCAGTTCAGCTGCGCCCACGTTGGCTGTGGAGCGACTTTCACCAGACAGTGGCGACTAAAAGAGCATGAGACGGTGCACACCGGAGAGGTAAGGGAATTATTTAAACCTGCATGCAGTAAGTCTCTGCAAAACTACTGCACACGTTAAAAATGCGTATGTTAAACTAAAAGCATATAAAATACTTTGTATTTATAAAAGTATTACCAAATGTCCACAGCGCCCGTGTCAGTGCACAATTGCTGGCTGTGGTCGTCGTTTCTCAAGAAAATCCCACCTGGCTCGCCACATGCTTCAGCACGGAGGAGTGAAGCAATTCAAGTAATTCAAGTCATATTTTTTTGTACCGTTGCTCCTCTCAGCCCCGACCTCATTTCAACTTTGCTGTCTGCAGATGTAAATTCGAGAACTGCACGCAGAGTTTCCTCGACGCAGGCAAAATGAAGAGACATATGCGCTACGCCCACGAAGACAAAAACAAGTATTTCAAGGTTTGTCTTAATACACACATGTATCCACGAGATGGCGCCAAAATGCCACATTGTAACCAACAGCATCCCCTGAAAGTCACTGCTCGTGATGTTGAATAACTGATCAAGTCTTTGTCATTTTAACCACGTGAATGTTTTCCCCGCAGTGTAGCCAGCCAAACTGCTCCTTGACCTTCAAAAAACGCAGAATGTTTAAACTACACTTAAAGGAGCATGGAGTACCTGCTAAATTCAAGTATGTTTGTAGTACAAGTCTCACAGATAACATCAGTTTTTGCTGTAGTGTAAAATCTTGTGGCGTAAAAGTAGACGCTAGTTTGGTTCTGTGAGTTAAAGAAATGCCTGAGATCAGATCCAGATGAATAACTGTTCAATTATGCACTATTTTAATTCATCAGATCTTTGATGCCTGGAATACAGGCTCTAGCAGGCGATAAATGAGTGGTTACAGGCTGAGTGGTTGTGGCCCAAGTGACTTAGTTAAATTTATTTTTACCTCTGTCTGTCCCTGGTGGGGTACTTAGGTGTTCGAAGGAAGGATGCGCTGCCACGTTCGACTCCCATATCGCCCGCAAAGCCCACGAGAAGAAGCACACAGGTTGGTCTATTTCAATCTTAGTAGGGGTCCTTTTATCTTCCATCCCTGTAAAATTCCTTAATTAAAAGGGGGTTATGGCTGCATTTGCATGTAACCTTTTACGTCCAAGGCAAATGACATGCATGTTATCTGGTTCCTCAAAGGGAGCCAACTGGTGATCTTTTGACTTCCTGATACTCACTGGCCTTGTTGTTGGTCCCTGCAGGTTACCACTGCCCTCATGCTAACTGCCAGGTCCTTGAACACACCTGGGGGAAGCTTCAGAAGCACATGGTCAGACATCCAGGTAAATATGTTGTGTTCATAGTGCAAAATTGCTGAAATCTATCCTAAATTGTCTTATAAATTTGTTTTTGTTTCTCTCATTTTTAATATGTTGTAGCAACATTTACATGCCAAGCATGTAAGAAGGTGTTTAAGAAAGCGGACGCTCTGCGGAGGCACAAACGGATCCACGCTTCCCATAAGCCTGTGCTGGTTTGTCCCAGGGACGACTGCCAGGCCTACTTTTCTACAACCTTTAACTTGCAACACCACATCCGCAAGGTGCACCTCGAGCTCCTCAAATACCGATGCTCCTTCCCTGACTGCCCACGCATGTTTGCTATGCGGGTAAGTTACATGTCTTGTATTACTGAGCCATGTGAGGAGATAGCATATCAGAATTTTCTTTGCATTCAAAGACTTAAGAGACCTTAATCCCATTGTGATTTGCATCATGCAGAACTACATTTTAATAAACAGTATAATATTCCAATTGGGAGCAAATGGATGCAATTTCTGATAATGGTTGTAAAGAACATGCCAAATCTGATCTTAAAGTAATTCTAATCCTAGTGTTGCCATAGATGAGTGACATTATTTCTGCACATTTTACTTTGTGTTGTACAAACTTTTCAACTTGTGTATAACATTATGGCTTGGTTCTATTCCACAGGAGAGTCTGACCAGACACCTGCTTCGCCATGACCCAAGCGCCACCACTCTGAAGGTAAGCCTGACGTCAGTATGGCACCACACAGCTTTGAGCTAAAGCTATCTGGCCAGGGGGACTATTGATTCCTCTTTAAACCTGCTGAAAGCACACTCCTCTGCTTCTGCCCAACTGAAGGGAAGTCAGCTTGAACGTTGGGGGGGTGGGTTGTTTACATGATTTCATGTTCAAGAATATCAAATTTCTACTTTAAGTTTTTTTTAAATAGGTGGCTAAACAGCCAGTATAGACATCAAACAGCAAAAACTTAAATATTATTCTGAACCAATCCTAAATTGTCTTATGCCAACAGAAACGTCAGCGACCTAAGAAGTCCTGGCAGAAGCGTTTGGATGGACACCATCTGCCCCATGTGGAGGAAAACCTGCGTCGCTTATTTGCCCTGCGCATGCGGATCTCCCGACGTGCAAAAGTGGAAACCAACCTCTCAGGCCTCTTCAATGAACGCAAGATCCCTCATTATGTTGACCCAGAAGTCAACCTGCGCAATCTGTTTGGTATCAAACAGCCTCGTCCTTTGGAGGAGAAGCCTGAGATTGCACCGCTACAAGCTTAAATAAAAATCCATCCAGACTAGCTGTGGATTTTGACTAAGTTTGAACTTCCTGAAATCTGTGTAGGCATTTAAGTTGGTCTGTTTTTCTTTATTTTGAGAAATTATAAATTGGGTCTTGTTGGTTTAGGTTGTTTAATGTAGCTCAAATATATTAAAATATTTGAATCTCAAAGTAATTATTTGAATGTCACTTTGACACACTGATTATGATGTCAAGCTTTTGAAAATTTCATAGAATTCTAGTTCTTGAAGACAACAGGTCTTAAAAGAAATGCTTATTTTGTAACACAATACTTGTTGACCCAATAAAATGATTTACATTTTGATCAGTGGCATTTTAATGCTGTTTAACCTTCCACTTGAGCGTTTACATTAATGCTGCTGGAGGTCTGCCTATCAGTAGCAGCTGCTAGAGAAGCATCTCAAACTAATTGATTGTTCAGTCATTTAATTGCGATGGACAGAGAATGTCATTGTTGGCACACTCAAAACAGCTGCTCTCCTCTAGCATCAATCTTTTGCTTGCTTTTGGCTTCACATATTGGTTTGACATTTGCCAAGTATGTTGGCGCTCATTTAATATGAACAAAAGACTGCACATGAGTAAGAGCTGAGTCACAGAAAGCATGTCACGCTGGGGGTGGATGAGACTTTGAACAGACTAGTATCAGCTGTCAAATCTGTTCAACTTGAAGTTAAGCTGTTGTAGTTCAAATGTTGGTCTCTAACACTTCCACTAAAGGGAATGGTGGCGCTAATGTGTAATTTGAGTAAATTTGACCACCACAGTCCAATAGGCGTTATAGATTTTCATTATCAACTATATTTTCTCCATTTAATAGTTTAGTCTAATGATTGGTTTCTGCGTTTTGTTGGCTGGCAATGAAGATGCCATAACACCGGGATCAGTTTATTCTGTTCTCCCACAGGAGAAATTTACAAAAGGGGCTTGTTATGAAATATTACAAACTCGAAAAAGGCTACAGTAAAACATACCTGTGACAGATAATGAAGCAGAATCTCGATGTAAATAAAACTGGCCGCAGCAGTTAATACAAAAGTGAAACAAAAAGGCAAAACAGGAGTTAAAGCTAGCTTAGTTTACCAGAACTCTAAGCTAGCAGCGTTAAGCATAACAGTTTTTAACTGCTAAAGTCTAAATTTCTACAGGTGAAGACAGACCTCCTTTTTTAGTCTTTTGGCGGATGAAGACAGACCTGATATTGCAGGGAACAAAATGTACACAATCGGGAACACAAGGATGGATTGCGATAGTAAATGGTTAAAAACGACACCGAACTCTTTCCGGTTTACTGACGTCCACGAGAGGTGACGGGGTCAACAGAATTCATAATGGGCATCGTAGAAGAAGAAATTGCTTCTGTATAGTCTATAGCTTTGAACGCTGTACCTAAGCCTGGAGGCCTTCCTAGACAAGTAATAACTATATTCAGACAGATTTTATGTAATTATAGAAACAAGAGGTTGCCGTATATATGACCTGGTTACACACAAAATGCCAGAAAGTAAAGTCCAGGGTGACACCTTCAAATGTTTTTGTCTGAACAACAACAACTAAAACTCAGATAATCTCTTTACAATGGTATAGAACAGAGAAAAACAGTCATCAATTTAGAGAAGCTGGAACCAGAGTTTTTGCTTAAAAATGTCTTAAATAATTAATCAACTATCCAAGTACAGTAGTTAATAATTCAATTTCTGTCAATTGACTTAATTGATTAATCGATTAATTGTTGCAGCTTTAGTTTGCTGCCAGGACCGAACATTAAAAAAACTTGTAGAGTAAGGCTAGATGTGCCACATTTTGCTGCCATTTAGATTAGGGATGAAAAAAAAGTATTAATGTAAGCCTTTGTATTACTGGTAGCTGATTTTTATCATGTTCTGGTGTTCACCGTCAGAAATTACCCTGTAGAAAATCAAATATACATTTTAAAATCAAAGGGTTTCAGAATGTAAAAGATTCCTTTTTGTTTCAAGACTTCTGTTAAACGGCTCCTTTTTGCGTTGAACAATAAATGTTTTCCCCTGGTCCAGTGGAGCAAGGCCATCCATTTCAAAGCTTCAGCTAAGCTCTGTAACAGCTTGTCAGTTTGAGTTCGGACAATGTCTTCACTGCTGTGTTTTTCTTTGCTCTGCCGAAGGTCATTCTCTTGGCTTTGCAGCCTCAGGCTAACTTCTTTCACTAGCTGCTGCTCTGCCTCTTTAGGTCCCATACATTAGCCTATCCTACAACAGCTGACCTGCAAGCTCTGTCAAACTGGAGGGGCTGCGCATGGCTTCACACAACAGAAACGCATGCCTCAGCAGCTGACAGTGTCTGTTACATCCATAATTATCTTGCCTGTAGTTAATGTATTTCTCATTCCTTTGTAAAAATGTCATTCATAAAGCGCAGATAAAAGCATCAATCAGACATTTAGTGCCTCTTAAGATCGCGATGTTGCTTTGTATGTGTGGCAAAGCTTTCAAAGTCAGCACTTGAAAGGATAGTCTTGTTTCTATGCAACACAGGAAACAAGGTTTTCTTAATTCTTTGTTCTATTCCTTGTCTTGTCAGCGGGGTTTTTAGAACAAATGAGTTGTGTGTTTGCAGGTGTTCAGCAGGTGTGGAAAGTACATGGATTAGATGTTCCATGTTGACTGCAGAGTTGATAATTGTTTTCCACTGGTGCCACGAAGTCCCATAAGAGTGATGACGCTGCCTGGGCTCATAGCAGCAACACTATCAAACTGACTCACATATGTTTAACCACAACCTCACCATCACCTTCTGGCTCTCTGGAAAGGCTGTGCCAATTATCCACATAGTGAGCATGACCTTTGGTGTAACATGCTGAGCTTGATTTTTGCAACATGTGCATCACAGAGCAGCACAAAGGAAAAATCACAATACCATCACAGCAAGGTAGACTGTGACACTCATTCCACATTCATGGTTGCCCGATTAGCTCTAAGGAAACAGTTAATAGGTAAAGGATGGATTTTCAATCGTTGTGTTAATACGTGCCCTGTAAAAGGCATGGAGGGTAGTTTTTCAGGCCCTATGGAAACAGGAAGTCTTCAATCAGTTGATAGTCACAGGGAAAAAAGTTTTTATTTCCTGGAGGTACAGAAACACGTTTGTAATCACTGTAGTTTTTTATTTTTTTATTATACTGCACTGTACCTTAATACCAACTTATAACACTCTCATGTATGTGGAAAAAGTTAAGAGAGATGTGAGATGTTTAGTTGGCTCCTGTGTTATAGACTGTCCTAATGACTGGAACTAAAGTTTGACAGAGCCAAAGTGATGCTAATCCAAATCTCAACCTGCCATGCAAAACTAATCTAAATCTAAACATGTCCTGCAAATCAACAGTTGACATCTGTGATGCCAAAGCTGCAGTGGGCTTGCTGATGATGACAGTTTATCTATAGGAATGGATTGTTCGTTTCTAAAATAAACTGCTTCACCCACATTGTGACTCAGGCTGAAAAAATACATCAAGCCTACATAAATCTTACCTTTGCAGCTTTAATTGCGGGTCTTATACATTTCCCTGGTTATTTTTCCCACTCAAGGGCAAAAATGCACCAGTAAAACATTTGAATCACCTTGATTCTGTTGTGAATCATTTTTATCTGAATGACGATAGCTTCTTGATGAAATTGCCTCGACCTGCAGGAACAAGTACTCACTGAGTGGCTTGACAGGCAACAAAATGATTCAACTAATGTCTCAACTACAATAAATAACAGCACTTTTTGTTTTTACCACTAACACAACAAATAGTAACACAGGAGCTCTATCTCTGGAATACTTTTACCGATCTGCCAGGAAACAATGTAGATGGTCAGTGCCTTGAAATGGTCCAACAACTATATATTAAAAACCATTGCATTACATTCATTTGACAAACAACTAAGAGAACATGTTTGACTAATCGCTGGAATAACATGATTTATTATAGTAGCGCTATAGTAAATACTACATCTCTGAAGCTTTTAGATACCAATACAACTCTAGTTATATCTGGGATCATTTGCAGCGTTGGTCGTCCAGTTTTATCATCCTTTTACCAATTAAGTCTTAGCCTTTATTCCACACAGGAGACAATTTTCTAATTTGAGTGGTAACCCACATTTGTCTTTTCCCGTCTCATTCACAGAACATAGAGGGAAAAAACCAGGCAGTCACAGAAGGAGAAAAATGTTGCTTCAGAAAATCCTGAAACAAGGAGATAAATGAAAGTAGGTTAACTATACAGCTGTCATGCCCTGATTTAGCCTGCTTCCTCCAGAATAGATGACCCAAAACCTCTTCTCCCCTCCCTTTTCCCAAGGCCCTGTTTGAAGACTGCTTTTCATAGCTGTAACACAACCGCATGCCTGCTAAACTGACAGGATTAACAAAATAAGTATAAGATAGGGAGCCTTCTGCACAGGTGTAAACATGCTCAGCTCTTCTGCCTGCATCAGAGTGTGAGGCACTGCAGCTCTTTGGCAAATTATGCCACGTAAGGAAGCTTAAACAACTGTTGTGCCAAAAATAAACCAAGTGTCACCAACTAGTGGGCACAAAATACTCTAAAATGACATGGTCAGATCTGGCATAAGACTATATGTTACTTTGTGAGTGGATTATTAAAAGAAGAAATTATTATAGATTTTTAAAAATGTGTTTATGTTGCGTCAAGGAAGAATTAACAAGACTAAGAGTCTACAGCCATGCTAGCAACTCTGTGAGGCTTAGGCACTGTAGTGTTTTGAGCTAAATGCTAACATCGGCATGCTAACATGCTCACTATGACAATGCAAACATGCCGATAAGCACGTATAACGTTTACCATGTTCACCATCTTTTAGCATGTTAACATGCTAACATTTGCTTATTAGCACAAAATACAAAGTCCAGCTGAGGCTGATGGGGATGGCATTAGTTTCGAAGGTATTTGGTCATAAAGCAAAGTATTGGACAAATTGAAATTTTGACCTGATAAAAGTCAGAGGATATTACACCTCATCCTGAGGGGGACATGAATGTCTGTATAAAATTTCATGGCAATCCATCCAATAGTTGTTGAGATATTTTAGTCTGGACTAAAGTGGTGGACTGACCGACTAACTGACTGATTGACATCACCATCCCTAGAGCCATGCTGCGACCACGGTTAAGAAAATAAATTGGGACTTTAGGGTTGAAATTTCAGTTTTTAACCTCTGAAGCTTTACTTACACACATGAGACAGCTGAGGTCCAGCTTTAATTGAACAGTGAAATGAATCTGGTGACACTACCTGTTGCATTATTCTAGAAGGACATCTGCTCCTATCTGGCAAGAGACCAACATGACCTTATAGTCCTTCGAATTAACCCTATACTTTCCACAGTCCTCAACACTGACCTTTAAGCAAACTTAACACATGAGTGTGCTTAAGAAATCATGTCACTTCCTCTTATCTCACTTAGCTTTTACTTTAGATAATTGTATATTCCTTCATGAATGTTTGATCAGTCTGAAATGGACAGTTTTGCCCCCGGTCTTGTTGCTTGCCTGCCTTCAGTCAAAGTTAATGATGCTATAAATCCATGACACACACATAAATTAGCTATTGAACAAAAAGCAGAGACTTCAGACAAATACAAATAGTGGTACAGCGTATCTTTATTTTTGCTGGCAAAATTTGACTACACAAATTCATCTGGTTCACAAAATTGGCTATCCAAGTAGGAGGTCCCAGTTCCTAGGAAACTGGAGCAGGCACAGCAGTCACCAGGACGCTGAAAGTCATCCAAAAAGGCGTAGATTGATAGTGTTTGTTTTAAGACTCCTTTGACGTTGTGTCGGGAGCTGTGTTTTCAAAGGACAAGCTTTTCCCTCAGCTGGACCACTACTTAATTGACTATTTTGTCTGGTACATTTGGTCTGTTGGCATGACAGAGGAGATCTTGTTTTTCCTCTCATCCTCTTATTGTAAACGCCCCTCTGTGACCTACCATCAGCCGTAGGCTGTTTATCATCTTTTCTCGATCATTAAATAATGTCACATCATACATCAAAGCTCTCTTTTGCTTATGTGCTGTTTGTCTTCATGGTCTCTCTTTGTCTTCTGTTGGGATAACTTTAATGGCAAAACATTCATTTGCAAATTTTCTAGTGCTTCCTTTGTCTGCGCCTGCAATTTGTAATCCTTGCAGTTTCCCTTCCTGTCCTCATGAAAAATTGTGCAAACATGAATCCATGAAGAGGGCGCAATGAGGTGAGCATATTTCTCTGTCTCAGACAAAGACAGTGACAATGGTTATTTATCTTTTTTGCATAACAAATCGCTTTATGTCTTGGTATGCAGATTACATAGTGTTCTCCGCATAGCTCTGCAGCACCAGATTAAAGTGAAACTGAATTGCAGTCAGTCACATGTCCACAGGCTGACAATGGATTGATTTTGCAGGTTAAGAAACCCCATATTGTTCCTTCACTGTGACAAGGATTTACATAATACAGTCATGAATGCAAGTCTCTCAAAATGAGACACTGACATGATTTATCTTGACTATCAGAGTAATTTTGATGTGATTAGATGTGATTTTCTTAGCTATTTAGCTATTTAGGGTTGATTATACTTAATTTTGTTGACATCCACGTCACAAAATCCAACGTTGTCCTTATTTCGTCATATTCACCATTTTTTCTGCTTAGTCAATCAAAGCCTGGCTTCCTATAAGTGCCTTGTGTTCCAGTCAAGTTCCACCAGTAATTTAAAGTGCTGCAAGCGAGCAATCAGGAAATGTGACAGCTACCTTATTTTACAATATTGTAAAATGACCGGCCTAAATTTCTGGCCACTTTAATCTGTGTGAGAAACTGCCACAAGAGTCACTGATTGATTTTCACCTGCTGTTTAATCATTGTAAAGGAAAATGCACACAGAGCAGCGGGTGAGTCAGTGTTCAATTAACAGCTATGTAATCCAGAATGATTAGTTTACATGAGCTCAACAGCATGAGAGGAGGAAAAGGTTACAATGACATGAATCAGCAGTCTGAGTGAAATCTGTTTAATATGCAGTTTTGCATGAAGGAAATGTTATTGATCCCTTTGTGGAAAATGAGTCATCATAGTAGCAAAAGTAATTCAGCAGGGATCAAATGAAGTGGAAGTTAAGCACAGAACATAAATACAAAAGCACGAAATAGAAGATAGTAACTGTTAGAAAGAATACAAAGAACTTATCTCAGATTGTACTTTTGGGGCTGATAAATCTATTTTAGTTCCCAAGTTCTTATGGAGCAAATGGAATTTCTATATTGTTATGTCAGTATGATGTCAGTAATTCCTTTTTTGAGAAATATGGTAGCTCAGATGGGAATATTATACACAAATGGTTATATATTTCAAACCAAATAAATAACTAACAAAACAACACCAATGTCATAAACTGTCAAGCTCAACAATTCAAAGGAATGTTAGATGAGAAGATCGATGCCACTCTCATGTCTGTTTGCTAAATATGAAGCTACAGTCAGGAGACAGTTAGCTTAGCTTTGCACAAAGACTTGAAAGAGGGGGAAACAGCTAGCCTGGCTCTGTTTAAAGGTAACAAAATCTTACCAGCACATCTAAACTAAAGCTCACTAATCAACATGTTGTATCTCTTTTGTTTAATCTGTACAAAAACCGAAATATAAATGCAACATGATGTGGTTTTATATAAGGTAGATTTTGTTATCTTTGGAGTCAGACTAACTGTTTCCCCATTTCTCTTAAATAATTGTGAAAGTGGAAAGTATGGAGGTGAAATGGCCTACTAACATTTTAACTGATGTTACTGACAGTCCTGATAGCTTTAATTAAATGACACATAGGCATTTTAATTATATGTGGGTATATGTGAGAAAGAAAATGGTCTTAAGACTGAGATTTAAGCACTGAGGTTCTTCATCACCAGGCGCTCACAGTTTCATTCCATCTATCTGTTGACTAAAGTAAAGGTCAGCTGTGTGGAGAGAAGGATGACGTGAGTTGTTCACTATAACAGCTCCTCTGTGTGTGTCTGTCTGGGTGTGTGTGCTGCAGCAGCTCCAGCTCATAGACCTGCACTTCACCACTAGTGATGCCTCTGGCTGCAAACTCTTGGGGAGAGAGCGGAGCAACAAGAAAGAGAGGGAGAAGGCTCAGTGGGACTGGTGAAGCTCATGTTTCATTAATAGAGCATATCATGCCGTGTGTGTGCATGTGCATGGGGGGATGCAGGGTCACAGTTGACTTTAATTAGAGGGAGAATGTTTTAAACAAATGTAGGGCAATCACTGACTCACAGGAGCGTGGCGTCCATGTTAGTCTACCTCTAATCAGCGCTGATCAGGGGCAGAGCACACTGGGTGAGCTGAGCCCCGCTAATGGCATGAGACACTGAAGAAGACTGATGAGTCAGTAGCCAGTTTGAAGCATCAGTCATCATTACTGACTGAGTGCTGAATCACAGTCAGACCAACGTCTCCTGGTATTATTTTCCACAGAGCGACGGTGAAGCTATCAGCCGCCCTGCCTATCTCCCTCCTCGCCTGTCAGTCACTTCCAATCATCATATCTGTAATAACCTCTGACTCCTGTCTGGTCATGGAGTGACTGACCTCCCCAGCCACCTGTCTGTCTGCCTGTCCATCCTGTCTCTCTACTTGCAGGATTTACTGTTGACAGCTGCAGGCTTTGCTCTGCTGCTATGAAACATTCACAGCCAGTCTCCTCATAGATGACAGGAAACAACAAGAGTCTTATTACAAGAATAAATCAAGTTTTTAGGAAAATGGTCTATCAATACTGTGCTTACCTGTTGATTAATAAAGACACCAAAATCATGCATGTATTGTGGTTGGATTACTCTTGATTAGTGCCACATACTTACATTTTAGCATGCACCTTGGCAAGAGAACATGCAGAATGTAGCTTGCATTTTCCAAAGTAAGAAAGCTTATTTTTTAGCCAAGGCACTCGGGATGGCAATGTCAGTCTGTCAGTCAGTCCACCACTTTGGTCTAGACTGAAATGTCTTGACAATTATTGGATTGATTACCATGAAATTTTTCCATTCAAGGTCCCTTGAAGATACATTTGCATGACTTTGGTGATCTCCTGGCTTTTCCTCTAGCGCCACCATGAGGTCGAGAATTTCCATTTTTTATTGAAATATTTCAATAACTGTTGGAGGGACTATCATGGAATTTGGTTCAGATATCATGAAATTTTTTTGAACTTTTCATCGTGTGCCACCATCATGGCAAAATTTCTGTTTTAGTTTGTGTCTAAATACTTGCAAAACTAATGACATTTCCATCAGCCTCAGCAGTACTTTGTGTTTAGTGCAAATTAGCAAATGTTAGCATGCTAAACTAAGATAGTGAACATGGTAAACATTATACCTGCTCCACATCAGCATTTAGCAATGTCATTATATGTTAGCATGCTGATGTTAGCATTTACCTCAAAGCACCGCTGTGACTTAGTACAACCTCACAGAGCCGCTAGCAAAGCTGTAGAGTCTTATCAGACGAATGTTTATACATTATTTGAAATAAACTGTAGTGTACTTAATTTTTTGATCAATATCTGGCAAACAACAGTCTATTCATCTACTGTATGTCCATATACAATCTCTCAGTTTCAAGGCAGCTGGTGATTGTCATATTTTCTGAATTCCTTTCATTAGTCTTTTGCATTGTATTTAAAATATCTTGGCTATAATCTATATGTTTAAAACAACAATGTATGAAATGTGTGAAAACAATGTGAACCTACAGAGAATTATCACCCAAATCTGCCCCTCGGCTTTATGAGCTTTATAGCGACTTTCAGCTCATTGTTTAGCTGTCCCACAACCCACTGTACACTGCCTGCTCAGCACCAAATGGCAGACAGACACAGTTAGCGACTAGCTGGTGAACACAGTGGAGTATTTAGCCAGATATTTCCCTCAGGAGTTGGTTGAGACCAAAAACAGAGCTAAAAGAGAGTGAACTTTGGACTTGGACTTAAATTCACCTGGAAACACGACTCCAAAGGAATGATGATGTTGCTCCGTAACTGTTTGCAGTTCTCCATATCAATTTAAAAGGTCGTATGTTGATGTTGTGTTCACAACTTGTTTCCACTGCCCTCAAGTGGTAAAAAACAGTTATTGCAGGTTGTGCTTAAAATTATGTAACTGAACTGAACACTGAACCAAACTTTTGTCAGTCTATAAATCTTCGATCTCGCTGGGTGCAGGATCCTGAAATGTCAGGAAACAAATAATTAAATGTCTAACACTGCACTCCAACTCAGTGTGCATGCATCTGGCAGAAATAGAAATAAAAGAATAAAGCAGAATAAAATAACAGACCTGGAACTTGGTGTTTTCCTTTAGCTTTAGAACTACAAAATTTCAAATCTCATTTTCTCATTTTTTAGATAGTTACCAGCAGTCCCTCATCATGAGGTATTCTCAAGTGTAAGCATTGAGAGCACAAGAGCAAACAATGTACTGAACACATGAATGATGATGTTTATATTCTTCTTCTCTTAAAAGCAAACTTGACCAGTGGTCCAATCTCCCCCAAAACTTAGTTAATCCTTCTGATGGCTCTCTTCTGCTTTGCCCCACAGTCCCGCAGAAAGACAGAGGTATCATGTCTTTCACAAATTGTTTTGTAGTGGTGAGAAAAAGACACTGGTCACTGGTCCCAGTTAAGGCAGCCTGGATTTTGTTTCTTCTTCAGATTTTTTGGACTGTGTGCACTCGATGCGTCTCAGCCTTGAGCTTGTCGTTGTGTCTGTCTTTGAGGTTTGTTTTATTAAACAAGACTGTCGAGTGTTGGTATTTGTCTCCCCTTTATGACATTTTTCTCTTCCCTTCTGTTATGTGTAGTAGAGGGCGAGGAAATGGGAGTGTAACTGGAATAATAGGGATGTAAAACAAGAATGTGCCATCTGTAAAACTACATACATGTGACAGCATTATAAATAGCTTTTTGTCTCTATTCCTCTCTTTCTACCCATATTTACTTTTGTGTGTGTGGTAGCTTGATGTCGAAGACAGATTATTGCACTGCATTTGTTTCTGTGTGGGTGAAGTAGAAAGGGTAATGGTATGTTGTACTCGCAGCTGAAGAAAAAATTCTTTATGCTTCTGTCAGCCAGTGTCAGTAACAAGTCTGTGTGTGTGTGTGTGTGTGTGTGTGTGTGTGTGTGTGTGTGTGTTTTAGCAACCTGTGATTACCTGCTATTCTTGGAATGACTATTCATTTAATCAGCTCTATTTTTACAATTGGATTCCCCTGACAGCTTCTTTTGTCATTATTTTCTTTGCTT
Source organism: Siniperca chuatsi (assembly GCF_020085105.1). NCBI lineage: Eukaryota > Metazoa > Chordata > Actinopteri > Centrarchiformes > Sinipercidae > Siniperca > Siniperca chuatsi. The sequence goes on along the minus strand of NC_058062.1, from coordinate 6,909,782 downwards.
CCAAAATCGCTCGCTTCCTCCCTCTACAAACAGAAAGTGTGAAAATTGCATACTTATAAAAAGAAACACCAAGGTGGGGAGAGCCTCTCTCTCTCTGTGTGTGTGTGTGTGTGTGTATTGGTGGGTTTGGGGTGGTGGCTGAGAGGGGTGGATTGAAATCTGTTTTGCTCAGGATTTGAAGAAGGAAATGCTAAACATGTGTGACTTTTCTACATGAGACACCACTCATTGTAACTGTAATTTATTGTATTGTAGTTGCATTGCTGACATTTGTGTAAATGAGAGATTAAGTTTGAGTATCATTTAGGTTTTGTCAGTTCTGCATCTGATACTGATTATCATTATGGTTCTTATCGAACCCTGGTTCTGATTTTTGTCATTATTTGAGTAAGAAAAGAAACAAAACAAAAAACAGATTAAGGCTGCCATGAACAGTCATTTTTTCATAGAAGGTATTTCCTTGTGGTTTTTTGTAAAAAAAGATAAAGGAAGGAAAAATATAAAAATGTACTGCTTCTGGGGCCATATGACTATATGCTTTGTAATCTTAAATGTACTCTATGTAAGAAATTATTTCGATGAATGCCTAACTGGTGAGAGAGATATTAAACCGCTCTACAGTTGAGCTTTGCAAAAAGGTCCACTTTGCATCTGCACACAAAGTTTGACATTTTGAGAAATATGCTTATTTGCTTTCTTACGGAGATTTAGATGAAAAGACCGCCTGTACTATTTGTTGGCTGGGAGTCAAGGGTCCTAGCTAAGAAATAATCTGGCACATAGCCCCCTGGAAATTGGCGAATTGACGTTTTTACACTTTGTTTTTTGTACGAATTAAACAAACGAGATATAATGTGTTAATTAATGAGCTTTAGAGGTGCTAATAGGTGGATTTTGTTACCTTTGGACTGAGCCAGCTAGGTGTTTCCCAACTGTATAGACATGAGAGTGGTATCAATATTCTCATCTAACTCTCTGTAAGAAAGCAAATAAGAGTGAAACTTTTTCTGTAACTTTGAATGTGTAAAATCACATTATGTCATTATGATTGCTTGCAAAATTACTTCGCTAGGAAGGAATTTCCCTGATTTCCAACTAAGAACACTTAGTGGTGTCTATTTAAAATAATACTGGAAATGTAGATTTAATCCTTTGGCTGTTACTAATCATAGTGGATGTTGCAAAATGTATGTTAGTGACCAGGCATTCAGCCTCTAAGCAGCGTGATCAGTGAGTCATTAATTTCCAATGGAGGGGATCATACAGTCAGAGAAACTCAGCTACGTTGGATATTCAACTGAGAAAAGTTGGGCTTGGCTGTATCTGTCTGGGTCAGTGCCATAGTCCTTCCATAGTTAGCCATAGTTCATCCAGTTCTCCAAGTCCAACATAGGCATCTCTAAAGTGATGGTTAGAAAATGGCTGTGTGATCTTGATGATCAGTAGATATGAGACAGGTTTACTGAGATTTATTTTTTGTTTACTTTCAATGAATGCTAGATGATTCTTTGCCAGCTGTCTACAACACAACATTATATCTATTGTAATGTGCAAGAAGAAAACCTGACTGTTACTATAGCTACAATTAGATTTCCACCTAAAATCAGTTAGAGCCTGAACTGTTGACCAAGCCGCTTACAGTGTGAAGATGTTCAGCTGCTACTGGATCACAGCTGTCAAGCTAAACTAGGTTTAGTTTGTTCTTGTTCCTCATACTGTGATTCTAGTCCACACCCAAACCACACTGGAACCTACAGCAAAACACAGCACAAACAGTTTGATGTTAACTAAAAAGAACCACATGGATGAGAGACAAAACAGGAGGAACACAATGTTCAGAACAGCAGCTGATGCTATCTCTATGTCTCTCTCTCTCTCTCTTTGTCTGTCTCTATTGATGTTATGGCTCTCTGTTCACCTGGACTGGGACAGAAGGTGCATAGGCATAGTTAGTCCTGACACTAGCTTGGAGGCACCTCGAAAGGTCATGAGACGTAATAATAACAGCAGGGGGACATCCTGAATAATGATAGTGGACATTTATTATACAGGAGCGCAAGCAAACCCCTGCAGGGTATGTGCATGGTCGACCAAATATGACGCTGGGCCAGATTTCAGAAATAACCACATTTACACCAGGCCTTAATTGTCTCCCTCCTGTTGCTTTACTACTTTAGAAAGTTGACATTATGGCCAAGCTGAGCTGGAACAGCCAGCAGAAATGAAGCATTATTAATATGCAATTTTACTTTCAGCAGCTTCCCCACCTCCTCAGATGTTTCTCCATAATCAAATCAGGAGAGGCGAGTGCAGATAGAGCCTCCTTACAATAACTTTAATCATAAGAAATGTCAAAACAGGAGCTGGAAAAAGAGGAAAGGAAATAGACAGTCAATCCCTTGTTTGCCTCTCTCAAGTGTAACTCAGCCAGACTGATGCAAGACAGAGAGACATCGGCATAAAGGCAGTAACAGAAACTGATGGGAAGAGAGGGACAGAAAGAGAGACTGAGCTAGATGATAAAGTGAGACAGTGAAAGACAGGGGAGAGTGTGAGGGTCTGCATCAATATCTGTAAAGTGAGAGTAAGAAAGGAGGCATGGAGTGATTGAGAAAGGTAGATCAAGCCAGAAAAATGAAATGAGAAGATTAGAGGAGACTGTTCAACAACGCTCTCCCACACTGGCAAAGTTTCATCAGCTTGAGATGACTCGCCATGCTCTGAGTCACAGCAGATGGGCAGCACGGTCAAGTGTTAATAGAGGTATAGCAGCCACTATTGGTGGCGAAACTCAGCCGCTTCATCAACCAACCAAAGATCGCTTCTGTCAGCTGGTGTCAAACAAAGCCAAATGTACAAAAATCAAACATATGCACCAGTAGAGTTGGCCTTAAAAGTAAAAAGTTCAGCCAAAAATGAAAACGGTTGTCATTGTTTATCTACTGTAATGTCAAAACATTAGAAAGTGCAGCTCGATGTCAGAATGTGGACTAATTTTTCAGAAAACCAAAAAAAGGCCCAAAAAACAATCACTGATTTCAATATTCAGCAGCAGCATAATCCAAGTATTCTGAAGCCATATATGATTGTTCAGAATCTAAAAGCAATGTCTTTGGAAAAGTGTATGATTACACTTGCGAATGATGCAAGATGAAAATTTGCTTTGCTTTCTGTATGAACACAGCTTTAAAATGTTTAAAAGTAGAGACCAACAAACATAAAAGCTTCAGTCTGTTGTATCTTCCAGGAAAAGCACAACCTGTCCAGGAAATATTTTGAAACTGTCATTGATAGGTGCAATAATGACAGCATTATGGAGCTAAAAAAAAGACAAAAAGGTAAAATTAGTTTTAATTGAGACGCTTTGATGTTTGAGTTCTTTTAGTTTGTGTGATGTACACCTCTGCTGAATAAGCTAGAACAGGCTGAGTCATAATTTACATCAAGAATGAACAGGTGCATGTATGTTTCAAAAACAGCTTCCTGCAAATTTTGGTGTAAATGTAAATTCTTTTGAACTGTTTGGCTTATACTACATAACATGCACTCTTGAGAACTGAAAGAAGTGTTCAGCTAACACCAAGACTGCTCTAAGTAACTTGCTGACAAACAAATTTCATCGTTGAGTAAGTGAATAAGACCAAATCAGTAAAACCAGTTGGTGTTGGATTCCTTGGTTTGACTGTTGTTTGCTAAAAATGTAATTATTTTTTCTCTGGTTTATGTAGCTGTGTGTGATTAAATAAAAAGGTCTGAATTACTCTCCCTCCAGCAGTGCCATTATGTGATATTTATATTGTGGCTGTGTTTAGTGTATCATTTTGGCCTTCCTCTGTGCACAGCAGTGTTTGTGGATGGAGGATGATGCATTATGCATGGATGTCACTGAAACGTGCCATTAAAGCAGCCTTATTTAGGAGTTGCCTGCTATCTTTGGGCTAAATAGGCTGTGAATATGATTACAAATATAGTAAAACACCAAAAGCTATGTGCTTCTGTCATACAGACCTACATGATCAACAACATTCACACATGCAGGAGTATATCATGTGAAAAGGGCAGAGACTGTTTTGTAAAGATCTTTTATTGAGGTATGTGGCCAACCAATGACTCTGGACTCTGGATACATCCAAACACATACTTTACATTTTGAAGTCTCAAAGGTGTGAACATGTGATGCTACATAAAACTAGACGCAATGCACGATAACAAATTGTTTACATGGGTAAAATCATAAATCCACCAATTTTCTCTAGGATGGTTGCTGCTATGTTATTCTCAGTTTTCTCCATCTCTGATATTTTTTGACTTTAGAAATATCTGACATACAAAGATAAGCCATCAGCCCGAAGAACTCCATGCTGAAGTGAAGTGAAGTTGCAGGTATATGATTGTTCAATACAACAGCTATCACTATGGAGGAGATACCTCAATAAAAAGGACAACTTATTAAGATGACACAAAATAAAGTGCTATTCTTGTTATTACAAGAAGATATTTCTCACAGTCTCTAAAGGCTTTCACATATATTGAAATGTAGACTAGAGAAGAATCATATTAGCTAGTTCTCTGCGCTCTGAAAGAAGACATATGAGTTAAATTATTTCATAATTTTAGTGCCATCATTGTACTGTTGCATTATTTGCTTCAATCATACATTTTCCTCATGTTCGTGATCTCTCACAAGTGGAGTGTGTCTCCCCTCTCTCTGGAACAAGGTGTTCTTTTAAAGAAATGCATCAAATTTGTTAAATGAGTAATGGATGAATGAATCGATGGAAGTCTAAACCATCAAAAGTGTACCTACATACGAAAAGAAAATGCCTTCACTTTATTTCATAACTGACCAGTCACATCAATAAAGAGAGGACAAGAGAGGCCAAACAGGGAGTGAAAGATGGAGATGACAGGCTGACATTTGATCAATGATGAGTCGTGCGCCCATGGGTACAACACTACCTGCATGCACACACTGACTCATAACGGTTCAACACTGATGTCATTCTTCTCACTGCACCTCTTCCTCCCTCTGTTTTCCTGTGTCTTCCTCCAAGCTGTCAGTGAAACTTAGACTCCTTGTCATGGTCAGAAAGATCCCCATTGTGTGTATTGCATTGTGTATTGCATGTTAAAATGCTGTGCAATACTTGCAATACCCGCTGCTGCTCTTCAGCGGGTCTATGCAGAGACCAACCCTTTTGATTTCTCCTGCATCACATTTGCTTAAAACAGTAAGACAACAAAATATAGACCATTGATGTTTCTGAGTTATCAACAACATACGTTACACCAAAGAAGAAATTCCTGGAAGTTTAAGTTCCTGTCTTATAGATTTAGTCTAGCAAAATTTGTTGAGTTGATCTTTCTGTGGACCATGGGGTCAACCATGATTGACTTATGCTCTTTTGCCGGAAATTAAAAGATGCTGATGCATTTTTTGTGTGATATTTTCATTATTTTATACAGAAAAAGTCGGGAAAAATGTTTTTGAGTTTCCTATGAAAAGATCCTCAGAGCCTCCAATTTTCCTTTGAAAATCTTCTAATTTCTGCACTCTAAAGTTGGAAGTTATAACTCAGCCTGAAACTCCTGAGGATTTTGGGATTGTGTGTACTCCTTTCATCTGATTCTCCGGTCTGTCTGAATGGAATTAACCTTCTCTGGCTGGCAGTGGTTGTCCTTGGCGAGTGCCTCATGTTGTGTACCAGTCTACATGAAGCTGATATCAGTCCCCAGGCCAGAGACCCTGACATGAGCAGATAGGGATGAGACATACAGAGTGGGTAGGAACAAGAAAAGGGCACTGACAGAAGCATCATGTTCCCATGACAGGACTCAGCCTCCTCCCACGTTGGTAGACGTCTTTTTGATGAGGAAAAACAAAATGTGAACCGGCATCCTGCAAGCATATTTAAAGCATTTTTGTGCACCCTTTGTCTAACTAAACATTGATTTTTGTATTGGAAAGATAAACCTACAGCAACACTAGACTGCTGAGAAACAGTTCCTTTCTAAGAGCAGGACTACCGCATAACTGTACACCCTATTAAACACTCTATTAAACACAGTAAACCCAATCAACTGGAAACCACGTGTTCATCGGGGGGCTGTGGTTCCAGCTCTTTGTAGAAGTGTGTGTTTTTCGTCCATCTGTTTGATTGTCCAGTTTATCTGTTTGGTTGAAGTCACTCAGGACTGGTTGGAGAGGCTGCGGCTGATTTTGTGCCAAGCGAAGGTTGGGGGAGGGATGATGCTGATAGTTTGAAGATGGGTGCATCCCAGGGAAGTAGAAGAGGAATGATGGTGATGTGCGCACAGAGGCTCAGATCTCCTCTATGGAGTCAGCTGGGACCAGCCCTCTCTTCTTCCCACTGCTCAGCTTCAGAAACACCTCGCCGTCTTCTAGCTTCCCCACACAGATCTAAAATGAGGAGACAGAAACTGAGTTTCTCTAATGTCTGTAAAGTAACAGATACTAGAATATAGGATTTACCTTTCAAAACTTCTTTCTAAATTTAAGGAATCTGACACATTACTATATCTTCAAGAACACAGTTGGGGGAATTGCCAACAGGTATATCCATTTTGGCAGAAAATTATGTGACTAAGTATTATAATTTTTCTCTTAATATGTGTGTGTGAAAGAACATTGCCAACAGAATGAATGAACATGCTGGCAGTAAATGCCAGTTGACTACAGTTATTCACCATCATTTATGTGTAGCATAGCTTAGTAAGGCATCTGGGCAAACAATTGGAATTTAAAAATACTATACTATATAATTAAAAAATACTAATGACATTTTTCTTCTTATTCTGTAATTACAAGAAAATTTTAATGTAAGCTATAGTGTCAGTGCACAGCTTCTTCTTGCAGCAGGAAACACAACAAGCGTTGGATGTGTGGGAACATAAATCATGGGTGAAAATAGTTTTAAAGTGATATGGTCTCATCAGTCAGTGCATCTTATTGCTGAAAGTCTGTAAAAACTGGATATGATGGCCTTATAGAGTTGACACACAGACACAGAGATCATTTTGGTGCCAATCCTTCCAATCACACCCTGACCAGGATGTACCCTGCCTCTCATGTGTGCTGGGATAAGCTCCAGCCCCCTGCAACTCTGCTAGTAGATGGAACCTCATCATCACAAACTAAATAAGGTGACAAAGGATTCAGGGCCCCAAAATTTCAGTGTAGTTCTTTTAGGAGTATAAACATAACTTAGAGTTAAGAAAGAAATAGAGCAAAATGAAAAGAAAAAGAGCGGAATAAGTCATTAAACTGATGATATTGGTGTACCTGTGATTCCCTCACGGCCATGTGTCCTCTCTCTCGGTTGCCGGGAAGGCCCTGGACAACCCGCCACACTCTCTCTCCTGGCCGGACCCTCTGCACAAAGTTGGCAGGGAAGAAGCCTACTCTGTCACCACTCTTGCCCTAAAAATCACAGGAGAACAGTCAGTCACCATTTGAAATATATCTGGGTGTCATGACGACTATTGCAATATAATATCAACTTCAAGTAATTTAGTAACATATTTAATGTTAATAAAGTACTGAATTAGTGTTACAGCTAGTTTTATTATGTGGCCACTGATTCATCGTGTGTGTCCCTATATATTAGTTTTTTAGGCCTGGCCATGTGTTGTACAGAGCTGATGATGAGCCAGATGAATGCCTGTTTTTAACACAGAAGTTCAGGCTGGCTTTCAGCGTTGTCATCCTCTATTAAAGATCCAGTGTATAGGATTTTGTGGCATCTAGCGGTGAAATTGCAGTTTGCGACCATTTGAATACCGCTCGCATCACCATCCCCTTTCAAGTGTGTAGGAGAAACTACGGTGGCTGCGAAAAATGCAAATGACCCTATCTAGAGCCAGTGTTTGATTTGTCTGTTCTGGGCTACTGTAGAAACATGGCGGTGCAACATGGCAACCTCCGTGGAAGGGGACCCGCTCCCTATGTAGATATAAGTGGCTTATTCTAAGGTAATGAAATCACAACAATTATTATTTTTAGGTGATTATACACTAATGAAAACATACTAAATATTATATTCCATTTTTGCCAATAGCTCCTCCTAAATGTTACACACTGGACCTTTAAGTCAATAGAAAGAAAGAGACATTTTCGTAGCCATCAGTTTCTCCATTCTGAATAGTAATGGGAAATTAAAAACAAAGTGAGACAAACAGCAACACACTTCCTCACATTTCTGTCTGTGCAGTGATGAATTATTGTGGCTGCAGAGACAAGTGTAGAAGCAACTTGAGAAGACAGAACACTACAATTACACAAATTAAGATAATAATTGATTTGAAATGGAAACAAGAAATTTCTTCACCTTAATGCCAAATTTGTTTTCCATGTATTTAAAGAACAGTAGCAGCAGTATGGCCCCTTGTTTGCTGGTGAAAACAGATGATGTTTGATTGAACCTCATTATGCAGCAATATTTCACTGTTTATCACCCTCTGCCTCAGGTGTTGATATGTGATTCAAAAGCCATACATTAGTAATGAACAGATGATTCACAAATTATACATAATTTAACGGTTCCTCGGAGCTGCAGTGTTGATTGTTGGTGTTTAATGACTGATTCACTTTAGGCTACATAAGTGCTAGTAAATATTGGTCCACTGATATAAGATAGACAGACTCTGCACTTCAGTTAAGTTTGGGTGCATCTTCCTTTTTCCGTGACTTCTGTCACATTTATTTCCATTGGGAATGAGTGAAGCTCATTACAGACTCAATAAAGACCACTTTGAGGTTGCAACACTAGTCAAGTTCATTTTGTTAAACCATTGGTAATTTTCAGAGGAAATTATGTTCTATTTCTGTCTGTGGCTGCCTGCATGTTTATGACAAAATGGAGCAGGTGCTATGCATTAAGACTTTATTTTAAAGACTTGAATTAACACATGCGCACAATAAATGCATGCACACACATTTCTGTACACTCAAATACACCTTATGCACACAATCACACACACACTTGCAAATGATTTATTACCCACCTTCCACCACTCTTCATTAGAGTCATCAGTGACCTGCACCCGATCACCGGGACTAGAGGAGATAAGACAAGAGAGAAGATGAAAAAAAGGAGGCATAAAAGGGGAGGTGACTGAGGTGGAGAGGAAAAGGGGATGGTGAGATGGGAGTGGGATACATGATTGGGAGATGAAGGGGGTGAGAGAGTGAGAGCGGCAGGCAAGAAAAGAAAAAAGAGTTGAGTGCGAGCACAAAAGATAACATTATCAAACTGCCACAGAAAGCTGTTGTACCCATGGTTACAAAGCTGTGGAGGTTTATATGTAGAGTCTTTGTGTCCCTCTGCAGAGGTGTCAGAGCAGCTGACACTAAAGTCATGAGGTCTACATGAAAGACGATTCTGTAGCACCTACTGCAGTGGTGAAGACTGGACGTGATCTGCAGCTAACCTGGCCTGCATGCTAATGATGTTACCAGTTTTTGATGAGACTTTTCTACACACACACACACACACACACACTCATACACAGTGTACCCACTGTCCTAGATACAGAGGGAGAAACTGCTGTCCCAATTGCACTTCTGTACGTTGCGTCTCCTGGGTGTCTGCTCTCACTACTGCCCTATATGATCATCGCTCACAAACACATACACACACACATAAGTTTGCACACAGTTACATAAACTTACCAACTAGGGTGAGACCCATATATCTCAACTTATATTGGCCATTTATTAAATATGAAACAATTATTCTGCTCACTGAGTTTTCTCCTAGGAGCACAGCTACTTAAAACCTAAATGTACAGTATAGTTTGGTTTTTGGATATATCAAAAAACTAATTCTAGTTGTTTGCCAGAGTGAAACAAACTCATTGATGCCTGGTCTGCATACAGTTTGAAGGTATATGTTGAAGAGTGTAATTAGCAAAGTGTAACTAACATGTTGTAATTTACATATTTTTAATGTCACTATCTTCCCATTTTGACACATATCAAATGTTACATCTTTCTGTTTCTGTGCACCCACATCCACGGAGGCAGAAACAGATGACAGTATGATGGTTTTGGATTTTGTGTTTTCTTTGAGTGAAAATGAAAACTGTTAACTGGTCGAGAGAGTAGAAAGTATTAAACCTTCAGCACTACTTTTGAGAGGAGCTGCTACTTGATCCTATCAAAATGTAGGACAAAAGCTAAACTAAGCTAATCTTACTCCACCTTCAAACTACAAACTTAAAATAGCAAAATACCCCCCCCAAATCAAACCCTAACCCTCCCAAATTTAAAAGTCCCACAAACCTACAGACCTTTTTCACAGCAAACATTATTGACTTATCATAGCAGGAAAAGCACAGGAGAAACAAATTTTGTTAACGATATCTCAGTTGCACATGGGAGAAGTTAGTCTTCAAGGCTTTCTGCCAGAAAGTGAAAGGCTTTAGGAAGTCAGGTGACATAGTATAAAGAACGACAAAGTCCATGTAGGGAGCAGGTCAGGGTGGATGGATAGGTCAAACACAGGACTTTCACCTAGGAGACCACGCTGTTTGTGTCCCGTGTGAAACAAAAAGTCAACGTTGACTTATTATTTTAACCCAAACTATGATCTTTTCCTAAACCTAACCAAGTACTTTTGATGCCTAAACGGTCGCAGTTTTGTTAGGTTCCGGCACCAAAACTACTTGGTTAGGCTTTCTGGCAGAAAGGCTTCAAGGCAAACTTCTCCCATGTGTGGCTCAGTTCCATCGAGTGTCCCAGTAAGCCACAGTGAGCCAGCATGCACAGTACCAGGACCCTGGAACTAGGTCACCTAAATGTAGTGCAGTGATTTTTAATGTTATCAATTACATCTGTGCTTTTCCTGCTATGACAAGCCATAATGTCTGGCCTCTCCTCAGAACTGTGGTAGTATATAGTCTGTGCTTGATTGACATCTTCATCACTCTCCTGTTAGTTGGGTTGCACCTGTTAGGGTGGGGCAACTTACACCTTTATCACTCTTATTAGTACAAGGTCTGTGTCTGAAATCACTCCCTAGTTCACTACTCCATGTATAGACACAAACTTTACTCTATAGTGAGTTATAAACTGAGATCCGGACACTTATAAATAATCATTATTTTGCGACATCAGGTGTAGTGTTACCTATTAATTTTCGCATCTATAAAATGTGAAGCATTGCATTGTGGGATTGTTAGCAGAAAGCAGTGTTCATGCCATGGACACTACTTTTTTGTTCCATTGTGTTCCATTGTTTTCAGGGCACTATATGGTGCATAGATTTCACAAGAGTTCTGATACTCAAATATATGGCAGAGGGTAAAAGTAGTGTACTGTAGAGCAAATGAAGAGCGATTCCAGACACAGCCAGAGATTTGGTGACCTTAATTACCAACATAGCTCCATTTAATCTGCCAGAATAACTGAACACACCTGTGTGGCTGTGCAGAGGTTTTAAATTTAAACAACGTAAGTGCTCATATTTTCTGTAAATCTGTTAATTCTGCATTTGTAGAATTAATGCATCCAGTGCGACATAACAAATTATATTTTTTACTTTTTCAAATGAAAATCATTAATTTAAGATTAAGATACTCTGTATCAGCACAAACTGCTGTCTGTTCTTGACTTCTGTCCATAATATTGTATAGTTTTTGTCTTCTGCAGTCCATACTGGTCAAAGCATGACAGAAGCACAGAGACACATAGTGCTTCCATTAGTTCACACATACTGTGCAGTCACACACACAGAGCCACAGCACAGATGGCTGTTAACAGTCCCATGGCTCTTCCACCTTTGTGAAAGCTGTCCCCTAACCATCCAGACACACCTACACACACATCCTGCCCTCATTTTACTGCTCTGTCCTTCCTTTCTTCTCTTTCCTCGTTTTCCTTCATCTTATAGAGCTTTAACTTCTATATGGACTTTGCTTCCTCCTCCTGTTTCTCCCTCTCTCTCTCTCTCTCTCTCTCTCTCTCTCTCTCTCTCTCTCTGCCTATGATAATCTTCAGCTCTCTGTCATCTCCCCTTATGTCTGTCCGCCCTTTCATCTTTCAGTTGTTCAGTGTCTTTATCCTCTCCCCTGCTGGGAACACAGCTCATGCGCTAGCTCTACAAGGGGACAGTGATGGGCTCCAAGTTTATAATTAGTCGTCCTTAAGGGCGCCCCAGAACCGTCCTCTGCAGATGGTGGGGACATTTTCATCCTGCAGGAACAACAGCCGGGGCAAAACACAGGGAGGGACAAAAACACAGACAAAGCAAATGCACTCACACACACACAAGAGCAAAAACACAATACCATACAAGCACTCCTGCATGTGCACACACATGGTTGTAAAAATGCCTGCATGTAGGCAGTCTGTTTGGCTTTTACTCACTGTAGTTCCAGGTCATTCTGTTCCTGAGGCAGAAACTTGTAGAGCGCTACATAGGTGTGGATGGAGTGAACTTCAATGCGCTTGGGCACCTGGACACAGGGAGACACAGGGAGGGGAGGTAGTGAGACAGAAATACATGCTTGAGGAAGAAAACAATAAGGGGTGACAGTCTGCACAGGGGGATTGAAAAGAGCGGTACCTTCACACTGCTATCCTCTGCAGGAGTCGGAACTTGGCCGCTGCTCTCGTCTTCCTCCTTCTCGATCTCAGTGTCGGGGACAGGGTCGTCTGGAAGTGGTGGGAATTTTTTTAGAAGGTGCCAGACACGCACGCACCCACACATATGCAATCAAGCATGTCATTTTTCACAACCAGACACAGTAAATCTCTCACACACACAGACAGACATGCACAGGTAAACACAACATATGCATAGACACACATAGGCATGGATATACAGCACATATGCATATCCACATGGAAACACAGACACACAGCAGTGTTTACCCCCTGTCTCCTGAGTTATCTCTTCCTCCATGCTGTACTGTCTCTGTTGACTCTCCTCACCTCCCTCCCCCTTATCAAAGAAAAAAATACAGAGGAAAAAATAAAATGTTAGCACCAGGATGTCATTTCAAAGTGGGAATAAAACTTTTTCTGCTCTGAATTATTCTGAATGTACACCACACAGATCATTTGTTGTCAGTGTTGTAAAAGGACCTGCATACATGACCTATGTACTGTTAGGTCATGTATGAAAAATGTTTTGGGGAGTTTGCACACTGGTTCACCTACATGTTTAAAGAAGAACAAAGAGACCATGTCATCCATTATTCTCCTCATAGATGTTACCCTGGTGCTCAATTATAACACTTTACCATATGCCAAGTTGGATTTACTGTAAGTAGGGGACTAGCATGACCTCAAAAGAGAGGAAACTTTTAAAAAGCTTTAAACTGAATTTTCAAGCAAAAGTTTGACATTTTGGGAAATACACTCATTCGCTTTCTGGCGGAGAGTTAGATGAGAATCTTAGCTTAGCTGGAAAACCAAGAAATAGTCCCGCACAAAAAAGGCAAATTGACTTTTTTACACTTTTTGTACAGATTAAGCAAACAAGATATAATATGTTAATTAGTTAGCTTTAGAGGTGCTGGTAGGCAGATTGTGTTACCTTCCGACAGACCCGGGCTAGATGTTTCCCTTGTTTCCAGTCTTTGTCCTAAGCTAAGCTAACCGTCTCTTGGAAGTAGCTTCATAATCACTGTACAGATATAAGAGTGATATCACTCTTCTCATCTCACTCTCCACCTGATAAGTGAATACACGTATTCCCTAAAATGTCAATGTCACTATTCCTTTAGAGCTTAATTCTTCATCCTTAGTAATCTTTAATGTTATCCAGCCAATTTTAATATAATTGCAGATGATTTGTAAATGTTTTATAAAATATGTCAGAACTATGAACTAGAGAGCATGTAGTGCTACAGATCACTGCACTACAGTATCTATGGTCTTAATGCTTCACAAGTAAGATAACCAATGGACCAATGTCGTCACTTTGTGACCACACCCCTGACCACAGGGTGATGATGCCATACCAGGCTGCGTGTTGGTGACTCTGACAAACTGCCAAAACTGGAGCGGCTCATCTGTGCCAAGGACGTCCCGTAGCGCAAGGCGGCATACACGGGGTCTACACGCATCCGCGCAGCCTCTGAAACCACACACACATTCATGAAACTCATGCAAGCACACACACTTATGTTCACTTCATTTACAAATACACGTAAATTATCCACGCAAAGACACAACTCCACACACGCTGGACTGCACACTGAGATTACACTGTACATCATTATTATTGTGCCAATCTGGAGGAACCAGAGGTTCTAAATATAACTGTAGTAACACAGTCAGTCCTGGACCAAAGTGACCCACTTTATATCTGAGAGGGGACAGCAGCCAAAAGTTAAGGAGACATCAAGACATTCCAATAAATCTACATGCTTTGATTTATTTATACATTTACTTATTGGCAAGAGATGTGTCTTAGTTTTAGTGCCTGTTAATGTATCTGGAGCTGTAGTTGTGTAGAGAGGGAATAAAAGATGAGATTTAAAATATGGAATTCCTCAGAAAGCCTTCATTGCTACATTTCATGTAGATGGCAGAGTATTTCTAAAGTTAGGAATTAGATTTTCTGCTCCTTTCTCCATCCAGCTCAACACGAGTCGCATGAAGGGCAGAATGATTTTTCTGCAGGGCCAGATGTTCTATGTGTGTGTGTGTGTGTGTGCCTGTGTCTGTGCAGGATGAGGTCGTGATGATTTGCAGTTTCATATTGAAGTCAGTGCCTCCATGCTCTCGTCAGATAGATGAAAAATTAAACAGGAATACTAAAAACAGAATTTCTGCAGCAAGAATATCTTCAGTGTGATAAGTATTTAAAGGTGATAAAGCTCATTTGTGTTTTAAAATGATTGTAGCAGTTTCAGTGAAGAAGGTATTTCTGCAAAGAGCAAAGGCTTCTTTCCTAAACTAGTCCTTCTGCCTTAATCAAAATGAAAATGAAATCCTTCTTTAACCTTAACTTTAACCTAACACAACTGTTGTTCTTGTCTAAATAGAGAAACAAATCATAGTATACATCATTTCAATTGGTATTTAATCAGATTTTATCGTTTTATCAGCATTTACTGTTATGTACTTCACTCTTGCAGTTATAGACTTTCACCCTCATAAATGAGGTTTAATATGAGACAATAATCTGATTTGCCAAAAGGCAGTTGACAGGAAATTACAGGGTCTGTCAGTAAATCCATCATAAAAATTGCCATCTAATATTAATGCACATAAACATGAGCTCAGTATTTTACCAAGACTTTTGTTAGCAATAATTATGAAGACACTTTGAAATGTGTGATTGTGAGTTTGGCAGGTTGCAGTCTCAGCTGGCCCTGGCAGAGTCCCAGGCGTCATGGTGCGGAGCTTGAGATGATAACAGCGCTGTAGGTTAATTGTACCCTGATTCCTGGATAGTACAAGGAAGTGACAGCTTGAGGTGCTAACCCTGATTCAGGGAGGCATACAGTCTGTGAGATGAAGGACTGTATCTACTGTGTACCTACACAGATGTATATCTAAAGGTATGGCATTCAGAGATGATGATGAAAGGAAGAACAAATTCAGGTACTTTTAGGCAAGTGAGTCTAAAACAGTCTGTGCTTGTACCACTGTGTTTTAGCTTTGAGCAGGTTTACTTGACAAAGAGACAATAAAGTGCCAAGGAAATGTCCGATTTGTTCACTTACATAAATGTATAGCAGTAAGTAAAAATGTGACTTGCATTCAAAATTTAATTTTAGTGGTTTTCTATGTGAAATATAGGTGGACGTTATGATACAGAGAGCTAGTTAGGACTTAGACTAATCATAAAATAGGGAAGCATTTAAATGTTTATCAAGCTTTAAACATGCAAGCTATAGTGCCAATAAAATTAATAAATTAATACCCTGCATCAATCCAAGAATATACAGTACAAATCATAAACAGAGATATAAAAACATAAACATTAGAACTTATAAATATTTATTCACATACTTTCAAGGTGCAGACCGTCCATCAGCCTCCAAGAGAGGCTGAATTTGTTCTTCCTCTTTATATTTTTCCACTTCATGCTCCTCGGTTGTCAGGTGAGATGGAGACAGTTCTGGTTTTATTACAGTACACGCACAAGCACACAAAAATCTAAAATTAAACCAAAAGGCTAGACAAGAGCAACATTACAAAACAAAAGCACATGAGACACATAGATAACAATGCACACGTGCACTCACTCAAACACACACACACACAGACAGTCAGGTATGCTCACCTTGGCTTGGTTGAACTTCCTTGACAACAGACAATTGGTCATTGATGAGCATCGGCGAGCTGAAGTTTCGCTTGAACGCTCCAGACTAATGGAGGACAGCAGAAAGCAGAATGATTCTTTTCAGTTTCCATTACTTCTTGTTTATAGGCTGAGCTGATGGGAAACTGGCTCCATGTAGTGATTTTATGATGTTAATGTAGTCATTTGAAAATCACTGAATCAGAAACATATCAAGACACACTGACAGACATGCGAGCCCACACACAGTGGTGCACATGCTACAGTAAAAGAGCTTATGTCTGCCATCGAGTCACAAACTAAAGCAAAATGTTAGCTCTCTTTGCTGCTAATTATGAACAATGAATTCACTCAGCCACTTACTTGCTTATGTGCACATGGCTTACACACAGGCATGGATATGTGATTCTGCGTGTCTGTGTGTCCACACAACTGCAATTTCACACTGAATTAAGCACAGTGTTTCAGCTGAGATATCAGTCTTTGCCTTGCAAATGAAGCACTCACTTTGTCACATTATGTTGAAGAGAGAAACTCTGTGTACCAAAGGCAATAAGTGACATCTTTGTTCCTGTAAAGATGCCCAGGTTCTGGTCTGACCTTATTTTACCTTTTGCTGCCCTCATAATTCTCCTACCGCTCCCTCTCTGTCTTTGTGCACCTCTATCAAACTGCACTGAGCCATCGTGAACAAAGTGCTCTTAAAATTTTGTGTGGCTCTCAGAAGGTCCTGCGTCTTACTGCATGCTAATGTCCCCCGCCCTGCACAAGAGGATAAACACAAAAGCTCTGTCTGAAATCACCCCCAATTTTCTGCCTGGTGCACTTTTCTCACCTTCTGCCATTGTCTTTCACTCAGTGTCTAAATTCAAAAGGCACACATTCCTACAATGGAATAAAAAATGCATCACTGTTTGTCAAAAAATCCACGATGCAAATGTTTTATCATTGGTCCTAAGGTATCTGAAATTTCAATTTTCTGATCACTATTGAGTGTTTTTAGTGATTTAGCGATTTTAGACACAGCTAAAGATCAAGTTGGCTTATAAATATGGATATTCTAGTCTTTTTGGCCCCAAAGGGAAAGTGCTGTGATTTATGGCTTTGTTTCAGCTGCATCAGCACTTCACATCTCTTAATACACATATACTGAAAAGAGTATCCTGTCCTTTACCATATGCACCTGTGTTCTGTCAACATTTTATCTTAAACTGCACATATGGTTGGTATATTAAGACTGAGTCTGCCCTCAGGTCAAGAATGTTCCAGTGTTTGTATGTCTGTGTGTTGCACTGGATGGTTGTGTGCAGTGATGTAATGTTAAAAAAATGTAAATGTGTTCATACAACTGCATGACATGCTGCTGTCCCTGAGTGATATGAGACTATTAACATATTTTTGCATTTACTGAAAACCTGTACTCAACTGCATGAAACTCCCATTTTTGTTCTTCTCAAAAATAAGAAGAAGTTTAATTTAAACTGTACTTATGACTATTCCACAAAACATATCAAATTAATTTTGATGTGCAGGTAAAATTTTGAGTGATCCAGGAGTCCAACCAGTCCAGATTTATGGTTAAGTTACCATGGTAACAGTGTTTCTGCTCAGGTTATTCAAATCATGATTGCAATTCAAACTGTTATTGTTGCTGGTGTTTTTATAATGTGGCTATTAAAGCTCTCTGGGGAAAAACTGAAAAATAGGAGGTCAGACTGGTTTGAGGAAGAGAAACTTGTGTTCTTAGTTTTCTCACATTTTTATTCTCTTCATCAATTTAAAAACGATTTGGCTTCCTCTTTAATCAAGATAAGTTGTTGTTGAATATATCTTATGTGGTGTCCCAATTTTAATTGCTAAGGACTTTTTTTGCAACAAAATTTAAGATATTCTTTGTAGCCTCAAAATGTACTTGAGATCGAAACCACTCTCATATCTGTCCGTTAAATATGAAGCTACAACCAGCAGCAGGTTAGCTTAGCTCAGCACACAGAATGGAAACAGAGGGAAACAGCTCACCTGCTAACCTTCTGTTTGAAGGTAACATCCGCATAGCAACTCTAAAGCTCAATAAACACGTTGCACTGTAAATTTGTAAGGGGATTATGTGCCATACAACTTCTTGGCTAAGGAGTAGTTGCCAGACAATCAGCAAAGACTGCAGGAAGTAACTGGCTGCTGGCTGAGATGCTTTATGTAACTGGATACTGGTCTCAGATAGAAATTCTTTACCAGAAACTGGAAGCGATTTTTTATATTTCTAGATTGTTTGAAATTAACAGAGGAAGAACTGGTTAGTTACAGCCACCATGGCTGAAAGACCGGATAACCACATACACAAACTTCTTGAACAGGAAAAACAACAGCACCAAAAACTTGCCAAATTTTAAAAAAAGATAGTCATTTCACAGATTACAAATAAAAAGCTGAGCAAATCAAGACATTCAGTCCGTGTCTATGTTGAGAACAACTACCAATGTTATACACAATGGCAACATCAAATTCTGTGAGTGTATTCGCACCTTCCCATGACATGGCTGCTGTGATAGTTCTGAGGTGCACCACAGGTGAGCAGCCATCTTGCACGTTTTACACCGCAGAGCCTGTTTGGAGTTTCCTGCAGAGAGGGACAGAGATGAAAGAATGAGAACAGATGATGCAGACATGGAGGCAGCCACAAAAAGAAATACACAGCAGACTGCAGATCTGCAACAGGCAGAAAGTGCAAACAAACCAAAGTGGCCTTCAGATCATATGAGCAGGTTTCTCTCTGCCCAGGTAGAGTGTAATCAAGATCTGTCGCAGTTTTATCAAGCTGCTCGCGGAGCTGACACTAACAACTTCATAATCAACAGTTGCTCTTCTAAAACAACCTGGAGAGATTGGAAACCAGCTGGAGATATTTCAATCATAATCAATTTGAGTCATCTTGCTTTTTCATCTTTGTTTTCAAGTGCTTCAGTGATAAAAGCCTCTGAGTATTAAGATGTTTTCTCCTTATTTGTTTAATGAGAAATCCTCTGTTGATTGTTGAATGATTTTAACAGTTAAGGAGTTTAGTCTCTTTCTATTCTTCAAATTAAAGATA
Source organism: Siniperca chuatsi (assembly GCF_020085105.1). Taxonomy (NCBI): domain Eukaryota; kingdom Metazoa; phylum Chordata; class Actinopteri; order Centrarchiformes; family Sinipercidae; genus Siniperca; species Siniperca chuatsi. The sequence goes on along the minus strand of NC_058062.1, from coordinate 6,890,411 downwards.
AATAGATTTCTGGATTTGTTGTAGATGAGGAACAAATCGACAGGTCTGGTATGAAGCAGAAACAACAATCAAACAAATTGGATGGCTTGATGAAAACACTGCTTTTACTTTGAAGAGAAAAAAATGGATTCTACTTCATCAGCTTAACAAAGAGATAGAGGCTGGACTGTGTTTGGGGGTGTTTTGAGGAGTACAGCTAGAATGAGGTGATGCATTGCATAAATAAACTCAATGCATGCAAAAAAAAAACACCAAAAAACCCCCAGCTCAGGTGCAAAAGCAGAGGAGCAGGTTGGAGTGCGTAATCAATCATAGTGACAGGAAGTAGATTTAGCAGAAATACTAGCAGCGGCTAGTAGTTCATGCAAGCGGCAAATTAGGGATAAAAGCACTCACACATCTGCACCACAGCAATCCTTGTTAATCTAATGGTTTCTTCACAGCTAGACACTGAGAAAGACATAAAGTCCAGATTTGAATCTAATTTTCCTTAAATGAAGTAGAACAAAATCAGCCAGTGAGGAGAGATCATTTTAAAAGTTTCTTCATCTGTTTCAGGGAGTTTTTCCTCGAAACAAGTGACTCTATTATGTTACCATACCTTTAAAGGAATAGTTTGACATTTTGGGAAATACGCATATTCACTTTCTGGCAGAGAGTTAGCAGGGGATTAAACACACAAGATATAATGTGCCTCTATAAAGAGGTGCTGGTAGGTGGATTTTATTATGGTTGAACAGAGCATGCTAGCTGTTTCCCCCTCTTTTCAGTCCTTGTGCTAAGCTACATTAACCATCTGCTGGCTGTAGCCTTATATTTAACTCACAAATGTGAGAGTGGTATTGATCTTCTCATCTAACTCTCCACCAGAAAGCCAATAAGCGTATTTCCCAAAATGTCGAACATTTGCTTGAAGGAGTTGTATACTCCTAAATCCTGCTGTAGTGATAAAACATTGGTCCTACATAATAATGTTAAATGTCTTTAGCACAATAGGTGATGTTTTCTCCATAAAATATTCTCCAGTTTGCACTAGATGGGATGCCACATAAACAAAGATAGGGAGAGCAGAAATCCTGTGAAAACTGCAGCTGCAGGCTTGAAAAAAGCAAAGAGAGTACATTGAGCACCTTACCCACTATCATGTGCTTGCAGTGCTGGCAGTTGGTGGGCTTGCGAAAGACATGGTCCTGGAAACAGTGGGTAATCTGAGGTCGGGGAGGCTTGGTGGGCAGTGATGGGGAGAGGCTGAGAGAAGGGGAGTGGGAGGAGATGGAAGGGTTGGGGCTGAGAGATGGTGAAATGGATGGTGAGCGGTCGCTGACAAGAGGAGAGCCAGGCAGCAGTGGAGGAGAAGGAGGTGGCGGGTCAGTGATGAAATCCGGGGGCAGGCGAGCGTCACTGTAGGACCTTTGGAAGAAGTTCTCTACGCTTTTGCTGCGCATGATGGTCTTGAAGGACAGCGAGCGTTTTAGTCTCTGGAGCTGCACACACACACATTGACAGAGACACAGAGGATTCACTAAGAATACAGACAAGATAAGCAAAAATGCTGTGCCACAAATAACAAATGTCCAATACACCCTCAGGACAGCACAGGCAATATCCCAGCATCCATAAACACCACACTCTGCTCTGATCTGTACACCATGGGGAAAGAGGGTGACTCATGAAATGCAATATCACCTCATAAGGAAACAACACATTAATAGCAAAGCAATCTGTATGTTCCCTTCAGTGAGACCAATTATATCCTTCGGACAGTCACATTTAACAGGGCAGCTTGTGCATTTGGCCCATGGTTAAACAAGATAAGCCTTTTCTCTTTGAGAACACCCACAGCCATACATTGAGGACTGCCATGTGTAAATGGCATTTCCTTGGTAGTGGTGGCAGGGGGTAATTGCAATGAACTGAAACAAGACAGTTTACACAGCCTTGTCATTTATCAATAGCCTATCTTCAGGGCTCTTAATCTGATGGAGTCTGCTAATTGGACCGTTTGACCCTACCACAGGTTTGAACTAAGCATACAGGGCCGATGGATCCCTCCTCACAGGGCCAAACTCACATGCCTAGAACATGTAACAATATCAAATTGTATGTGCCCTCTCTCATGTATATTGACATAATGAGCTGTGCTTTTATCTTACAAGCTGGACTGACCAAACAGTTGCTGCATTTCAAAAGCCGAACAGATGACAAAAACCTCACTTCAGCAACTGTCAGGTCTGTAAGCTCTGCTCTCTGCAGCCATCTACCATTGATTAGCTAGATAAATGCACAATTTCCTGACATTTTCATCCGGCTCTGTGTACTGATGATGATGCCAGTTTCCCAGGGGATAGGCGGCCATTTGTTACCCTGACATGCAATGGCAGCGGGAAAGCAGTGTGAGGGCGTGGTCATGTCGCTGGGGAAGAATGGATCAACACAGACAGACAAGCAGACAGATAATCAGTAGGCCACAGACACTCTGTGTGCACATGCTCTGTCTGTCAGCCTTTCTGCACTTGCTCTGCTCAGCGCCAAACATAATCACTTTACAGGGACATGCTGTTTACAGCACCACGCGTCTGGGAATAAGATATGAAAACAGTTTGTCTATTTGATTTTGTGTTTGTGGGGGACACATGGAGGTAGAGCACAAGAAACAAAAGTGTATGTGTTACTTAGTGCAAGTTTTCACAGTCCATATGCTTCCTGTAAATCTCAAGCTTGGGTAGACTAATACACTACATTATATTGCTATTAAAGCTGTGGGTGCAAGAAAATATTGTCAGCCTGACTCATGTCCTTGACTTTGAGTTCCAGTTTTTACTCTCTGGTAGAAGATTCAGAATTCCTCAGTGTAATCTAAAGCACTGCCAGCATTCATTTATATCTATGCTTGTAGATGCTTGGGATAAGTGGACTGGATGAGATTGTTTAGTATGTTATGTGGATGTGTGTGTGGTTTCAATACATTGCACATATTTAAGGTTCTTGAATTTGTTTGTGCTGTATATGTATTAGATTTCTTTCTGTAATTAGGGCTGATTTACAACACAATGATGTCCAAGTATGTCATTGCCTTGTCATTACTAGTTGAGACTAAGTTCATTCTTAACCTTGGAAACTGCAGTTGATAAAACAATCTCACCACAAGGTCCATTTGTAGCTGTTCTGGAGTTCACTTAAAATAATACTCCACCGATCTAGCATTGCACTTCTATAACATTGTCGGACTCACAACAGACACAAAAAGTATCAAAATCGATAGAGATACAACCAGAGATACAACCAGAGATATCATCTTCTTTATTGCACGCATTCTTCTTCCTTGTCAAAACCTGATGCCTACTTTACCCACAATGCAACTCGACCACCGACAGTTCAGTTGCAGTGTGTTATGCTTGTAGCGGCTAATGTAGGAAATGAGGAGCGGGAGACCGCAATCTAGTAACCTCACTTATTTCTAACTCCACACTCCCAGATTATTTTCATTTTCAAACTTCTAGTCTTCAGACCCAACTGACGCGGACTCAACTTTAAGGTGCTGAGAAAAATGGAAATTTGAAATCTACAATTTTATTGGGCAAACTCCATCTGCTGATAAAGCTGATGAAGATTGTGTGTGAGCTCCAGAAAGCTAAAAACGGACGTTGTGGTGAGATTGTTTTGTCAACATTCATTGATACTTTATAGAGTGATAATAATAATGATCTAATGACCCTTTATGACTTACTCATTTCTGCAGTTATAAATGTTAGTAAGTCATTAATGAAGAGTCAGAGATTTCTCACTCTCTAGTAAATCATCAAGATGAATTGAAGAGCTACAGCATGTTAGGCTGGAAGAGGATATACACCAGCCAAAATAATTTTTCACAAATTCTTGCATCACAAATGTTGTTCTTATTACTGATTTATAAAACATTAACAAACAATCTATTAACCATTGCAACCTATAAACTCTTGGAAGGTGGTATGCACGTTTTCTGTGCAGCATCGGTCTCTGATCTCTCAATCAGAGCAGATGAGTGCTGGCATAACAGCTCCAGCTAGAGCACATGTCTCAATTACAGCTAATCTAATCATCTGTCAGGTTGTGAGCCTAAAAAGCATTCCCGTTAGCTTCTATTTGAACAGTAGCTGTGAGCGTCATACTTATGAGTCAAAGCCAGTGTGATACCGCGTTTGATTTGGGTCATCAGTCTCCACACAGTCTCCATTCATGTGCATTATGTCACATGAATTTCTGTGACAGGTGAGATGCCGATGTCGATGAAGATGAGTCAGCGTGAACGGAGCTTCTCCTCAGATGATACCCAGGTTGTGATGTATGATTTAGTTCCATATGTATTATTGATTCCCTGCAATTTCATGACAATGAAAGTAAGTACTTAGTAAAGCCTTTCAATTGCCAAAGAGACACTGGGTTTGGTTTAGCTTGCTGATGTTTCTCTCTCAACAAATGATTCATATAATTCACAAATGACTCACAATGCCAAGCAAAATGCATAACATTGCCCTGATTTACACGCACTTGCACAGTCAATGTTCTTCAACAGCACCAATTACACTTCTGCAGACCAGATTTTGACGCGTTGCCTGAGCGAACCTGTAAAAGCCCATAATTCTGAGCAGTCATAATTCAATTTTAAAGCTTTTATTTCATCCGAATATGTGGCTCTTCCTCACTCCATCAGAATTTAATGGAGCCAGGGGCCAGACTGAGATATATATGGGACGCTCCAGCCTGTCCAGAGGTCAAGACTGAACAACAAAGGCTTGGTCCCACTGAGAATGTGACTATAAATATAGCTTGTTGCTATAATGTGTTTTAGTGTGGACTGTTTCTGATTCACCCAGTAGAGAACATTTCAAATGGAAAAATTTAACTCCAGCTGTGTCTTTGTTTAAAGGCTGTAAAGGTCAAAATATACACTCTCAAGTTTTAACAGCGTGGAATTTCGTGAAAAGGTCTTGTTGGTGGAGTCTGCGTTACCCAATTTTTTTATTTTCCTAAAACCAACGATCAAACAGTCATATCAATTTATATAGAGACTGGCCAGGTGTATACAACAGATAGATTTGTGCTAATTCTTTTCTCCAATTTCCTCTTATTCCTACCTCCACCACTAGCCCTGTTCACTCCTGAACTGTGCCAGTCACCTCTGTGTTGACAGCAGCAGAAGAGAGGAAGAAGTGCAGCAGAAATTGGGGAAAAAACAACCACGTGCATGTACGTGACCTTTAAATGCAATAATTTACTTTCTGTAGACTGTAATTTCCACTTTAAAATTCTCCCCAGCTTCATGCCTCAGCTTTACGGCTAGTCACTGTATAAAAAACAATTTGTTTTTTTTTGCCATGTTGGACGTCACAGTGTCCGACCTTGTTCTAAGTGAGGATATTTCAGCCTTAAAAAGGATAACACCTGTGTAACCATGTTGTGAAAGACACATTTTCCTGGCTCAATCCAATTCTAGGTCATCAGTGGAATATGTAGTTTCAGAGGAAATTATCCCCCTGAAGTACCAGGCACATGATGTATTTAGGGATATAATTATTTACATCTTTGCTGTGTGGCCTCAATTGTTTTGGGTAGGTGATGTAAAACTGAAATAAGGAGACAAAAAATAGTCGTAACTAAAAAGAGATAAAAGGTAGTTCATTCTGGAATGACAAAACATGCCAAAAATCACAGGCAGAGACCACAAAAATAGCACATACTGAATCAAAAAATGTCTGAGCAAAGCTTGCAAACAGCTTTGGTCTTTATCATTACAAGGAGGGTATGTGAACCAGTTTTACATCGGAATATTCCCCAGCTTGGTTAAAGTTTGTTATGCATGCAGATGCCGCCTGGCAGATTCCCGCTTTGAATATGAGATAAGAGAGGCATAATCACAGGCTGCTTCCATCGTTCTGGTCCTATCACACATGCATGTACACACACAGCACACACAGTCAATCATGTGCTTGCTCATACACACTTCTTTCCCCCTCTATCTATGATTGTTTAATGGACCAGAAGCTCTGTGTGAAATAGTAGCGTGGATTACAACCACTTTCAGCTAACCCTGTCGTGAAGCTTTGCCCTGGCAACTCATCATCCACCAGTTTTCACTCACCCAACACCCCAAGCAAAACACAATGGCTATCAGTTTGAGATGGGGGGTTGGGGTCTGCCATTTCTGAATGAGTATCGACAAACAAATGTCCCTAACAGATACATTTCTTCGCTTGTCAGCCATAAACAAATAGATACAGCCAAGTATCTTTTTAGCTACTTGTAACCTTCTAGTCTCACAGCTCACACCTTTCACTGTTGTGTCACATCAATAAACATCACAGCAGTGAAGGTGTTACATTAATTAATGAAGACCTTGGCCCACTTCAGTCTCCCTCTTCGATGTACTCTCCTGCTCCCATCACTCAAATCTGTGTCACCCCCTTTCATCTGAAGAGAAATTAAAGTGATAGTTAATGAGATATGAAGAGAACTTAAAAGTATGGGTGGTTTCAAAGAGATGATGGAAGATTAACTCAGTGGTAAACTTTGTAGTTTAGAAATGGCAGCATAGACACCAGAAATCATTCATGTGTACCCTGTAGATCATTAGCAACACTTGAGCATTCACTATGCTGCGTGACTGCAGATGACTACAATTAACGCTGTCCTGTGTAAACAGGTGTACATGATAAAAACCAACCGACTTTTATTATAAATGATGACTCTGCCTCTGCATCATGAGTGTCAGAGACACACCTTCTTTACCAATGTGCTGACAGACGCCCTGTCGCCATATTTGATGCTTCTGTCAATTTTTCCTGCCCTTTTATCTTTAAATGGATAAAAAGAGACTTTCATGAGGTGTCTGGTTTTAGCTAAGCTAGCAGCGTGGCTGTAGGGATGGCAATGTCCATCTGTCCATCTGTCAGTTGGCTGGTTGGTCGATCAGTCGGTCAGTCCACCACTTTGGTCCAGACTGAAATATATCAAACATTATTAGATGGATTGCCATGACATTTTGCACAGGCATTCATGGTCCCCAGACGATGAATCCTACTGACTTTGATGATCCCCTGGCTATTCCTCTAGCACCACCAGCAGGTCAAACTTTTCACTTATTTTGTGAAATATCTCAATATCTAATGGATGGATTGGCACAAAATTTTGTAATGTGATCTGATCCCTTAACTTTTCTTCTAACGGATCAAAACTTCAATTTTGATTTAATTCCCATCTGCCAGTTTTGCACTTTATGTTGAGTACCACTTAACAAACTAAACTAAGATAGCTAACATGGTAAACATTATACCTATCAGCATGTTAGCATTGTCATTTTGAGCATATTAGCATGCTCACATTAGCATTTAGCTCAAAGCAACGCTGTGCCTAAGTAAACTAGACTAAATGTCCTCACAGCCATGCCAGCAGCTCTGTGAGGACATTTAGTCTAGTTTTTCTGATATTGGTATTATTATATAGCAAATGTTTGTAAAATCACATACAAAAGTGATATTCAATCCAGTGTTGCAATGAACAGTTTTGCCACTACATCAGACAAAACTGTTCAATGTGTAAAAACTTCAATACTCATTTTGTTAATTTTGTTTGATACAAATTGCATGGAATTTCAAAATTGCACAGCAGAATTGTGTAAAAGTATAACACGATACGATCCTCACAATATGTTTCACCAAAAGAAAATAAATGATGATACTGAATTATTGCCCAGCTCTAACAGCATATAATTGCAACTGCCAGATAGGGACCCCTCTCTATCTCCCCCATGTCACTTACACCATCTACTCTTGGATCTCTAATGAAAATGCCAGAAAGAGTAGAAAACACCAGCATTTTTTAAATTGCTTAAGCCGTTTTACTTTGGATTAAACTACCATCACTTAACATATTGTGTGTTCAAGTGTTAGTATGAAGCACCAGAGTGAAATGTCTCCTTCACAAAACAGCTAGACTTGGCCACAGACTGTATGGTCACGATTACTTGTCATTCAGCTTTGGAGCTGTGACAAGTTCTCATTTTCACACTGTAGGTAATGCCAGTCACCTTTTATCGCTCAACTGGCTGTGTGTGTGCTTAAGTGCTGAAGAAGAATCCAAAGGGGACACATGGATGAATTGTGATATTCTCATCACACAATTGGCAAGCTGACAAATGGGCCAACCTCCCAAAAACATGGTGTAGGGTATTATTTTAAGTCTTATAGTCTTATCTCTGTGGTCAGAGATTGTCCTGTGCACTCATCTTGGAGAAAAAGAGGGTTACCTGTGCACTTCCATCACAGAAAAGGCTTCCAAAGCATCAACAGTCCTGAGAGATCAAACAGCTCTCAACAAAGAGGGCCACTATTATGCTGATGATTGCTGCTCAGGCATCTCATGCTCCACCACTCACATTTCTGCCAGCCTTGGCAATAGACCACAGTACATAGTTGGAAGCCAGGGAGAAAGTCCATGCTTCATTTCCTTTTAATTCTCTGGCACTGTTCCCTCTGTTCCTGATTTCTAATATCCATCTTTGTGGGAAATTTGCTGCTGGTGGATTTCAAGGAGCATCTGTCCCTCCCTCTCTCTCCCTGTTATCCTTATCTAATTAAAAACATCATGGACACATAGCTATGTGTCTGATTAGATTCCTTCAAAAAATTTACCCTGTGGCAGATTTGTTATTTTATTTTAGGAATGGTCTTGATTAAATGTTTAAAATAGATATGGGTGGAAAGTTGATGTGAAGGATTTTCCATCTCCTGGGACCACACCTGTGCATATCAGAGCCAAGATGACATTAACTTCAATATTCCCCTAAAAGATTCCTTAATAGACTCCTATCTGGTTGCAAATTCACATTGACCCTCCAGTGGCAGGGAGCTATTGAATCGTGAGTATTTAAAGGAAGTTCAAAATATGTTACAATTAACCTTCAACAAGTGCAGCTTCGATCGATTGGGAGAGCAGATGGAGTTGAGGAACCAGGCTGGTGATTGAAGTTTGTGGTATAAATGGTTGCAATGTGGTTAAGCTGGAGCAGCCAATGAACCATGTGAATACCAATCAGTCCTGCTTGGCACAGAATATCGCCCAACTTCCTATAGCAGCAGCTGGTAAGGAGTGGGGAACTGGAGTGGACCACACTGGAGAGAGTGGTTATAAAATGATACGCAACAATGCCGTCTTTCATGCTTCTCACAGAGGACATAAAATATTTTGATGAAGCACAGAGGCAATCAGCTGGTGAAGTATCTGACTGTGCTGCGCAGGAGTGTCACTTGGCTTCAAACATGTCCACAGCATGTTGGTGTTTTTGCGTGGGCAGCGAGAAGAGGCATGAGGTGGAGACAAAGACTCTGAGGGAAAGTTGTATCAAGTGTTTGGGCCTAATGAATCAAGTGTCCTAAAAGCCTTCCATTACAAAGCAGGCATTGAAAAAGCTTTCACAGCTCCTGCACTTCAAGGCCAGCCCTTGAAATTCCTTGTTTACAGAATCAAGTCAACAAATTAGATGGAATCATAAGAACACTTTGTAAGGACACTTGAGGCTCAGGCAGGCTACACTGTACAGTAAAAGGATCTAGTTCTGCATATTAGGCACAAAATGCACAAATAAATAAATGTGGCCATTAATGCTTATTGCAATATAAACTTCTTGCAGTGTAGAAGAAAAGGTTATTTGACACAGTGAGTGCAGCAATGTGGGGAAAAAAGTATGACTTTGTCAGTAATCACCAAAAAGCTATAATTACCAAAAATAATGTCTGAAAAGTATTGATTGTAACCATTCTTCTATGTACATTATACTTAAAATACATATTATGAATTAATACCAAACATAAATCCCCTTGGAGTGTGTGTTTGTGTGTGTGTGTGTGTGTGTGTGTGTGCAGGAAGTGCGTTTGGATAGGCAGAGAAAGGTGGAGACAGAGTGACATCAGACATTGCGTGTGAGGTTACATAGTGACGCAGTCATGACGAATACAACTGCATTTGTGTTGCGAAGTATTGTCATCAATATTACATAAAGCGGTGGAATAATACAGGAAGAGGAATACAAAACAGAAAAATTCTTATTCCCCCTGCAATCATTTTGCTTTCAGTATGTGGAAGAAACTGATCTGCGAAGTTCATTGCTTGAATCCGTGTGTATTTCTCCTCGTTACAGAGATTCGATTATGAAGTGTAGGCCAGGTCATTAGAGATGAGTGTACTTAGTTTACGGAACAAAGCTCAAAACTGTGGGTACTTGCCTTGGATGTCATCGGTTGGATGGACAAGGTGCTTGGAGAGCGCTGGAGCTGCGGGTCACTCTCCATCTCATTGTTCTCAGTCATCATTGATACAGTGATGGAAAGAGTCGTTCAAGACTCAAACAATAAAAAACTTTTAACTCCTAAAACTGTGTCCAGTCGATAGAAAACCTCTGGCTTTAGCCATACAAAAGCTTGACAAAGTGTGACAGATCCACATCACAGGAATTTGTGCGCACTGCGAGGTGGACGCCTTATTGCCATTTGTTCTCCACACCAATTGCAAGCTTATAGTTTGATTAAACAGTTTCTAAACATACACACACACCAGCTGATTATATTTCGCTCATACCATGCAAGGACAAGCATTCAGGAAAAGGTTGAGCCTCGCGTATGGGTTATTGTATTGTCCCTTGTTGCGCTCCAATGTGGCCAAATTCCGTCCTACAGTTGCAAAAAAGGTTCCAATCAGCAAAACATCGATGTGGAAATTTCAGCTTCATATGATTAGATCCAAACAAAGTGTGTGCTGTGGAAGGCACTAGCTAGGTGTAAATCCATAGCGAACTGTGTCCTTCACCACTGCACAGACTTAAATGTAAACGCAATCTGAGGCACGCCTTCCCGTGCGTCTGAGGCGCATGATTTGGGCAATTTTTACAACTCTACCAGGATTCATTTAGACGAAATCAGGATTGACAGTGGTGGGCGGGGGCTTATTTTCAGCCCACATATAGAATATCTCACAATTCGCAAGCAGAGAGCTGATTTTCTCTTTGAGGTGACGAGTGTTTGTAATAAAAGCAGGATGTTCCCTCTTCATTTTGCCGCCTGGTCCCTGCATTTCTTTGAGTCAAAGCTGCACAGTGCACCTGTCTAATTCTATTGTGTGTGCAAATCAAAATACTTCTAAACGGTAAGTGTAACTACATAATTGCAACTAGTTCCAACAGGTCAATTAATGATACCGTCTGGAATTTATTAAAAATTCACACATACCACAGATACAAGTACATATATAGCCTATAAAGACTTGTGTCTGTCTATAGTGCATAGGCTAAAGGTGGTTTAGATCACTATAAAGCCACCATATACACTATATGCATAAAATGCAATAATACTGATACCATTTAAGAACATAAAGTAAAATCAGGTATGTCATTATTATGAAACAATGCCAGAGTAATGTTAAATTAATGAAGAGGTTGGTGGAGGATGTTGTTGCAGAACTTTCTGCAGCATATTTGATGACGCTATGAGTCAAAAGGGAGGGAAAATGACCCATATGGGATGAACTGGACTACTTACAGTTAGCTTTTCAAATTGTGGAGAAAATAGTTTTTACCCACATTTTTACTCTATCATTCATTCCTTATCATTTGCCACCTGCCCTCTGAAGCACCAAGTACAGAAACTGTAGCTGCCATGTAGGTGCTGCCCTGCAGAGTTAGAGCTACATCAGGACTGGTATAAGTTGTTTAAAGCAGCTACAATAAGGCCAGAGGATTAGTACCTCCTCTGATTGCAAATGCAGTCTCATTCCTACCTGGTTTTACCAGCCTCCTGGGGAGGGTTTCTATTGATTGCCCCCTTTAGAACACATACATTTGAGATGAAAGAGAATGAAGCAATAAGGTTGTGTCACAGCCACTGATTTTTGTATTAACCCGATGGAGGTAAAAGACAGGGAGAGTTAAGGTAGTAAATGGTATTTTAAAGTGAGTTCTATGCAAATACTGCACAATTCACAGTGTGATACAGGGAGGAAAGACTGCTAAATGTGATTAAAGTTTTTTTTAATCTGCATTGCATTATTTCACCTAAACCTGACATCAAAGTTTGCTCTAAGCTGCCAGAAAGTCTTTGGGCATGGGTGTGTGTGGAAGACAAAGGGAAACAGCCTTTGTTATCACATTAATTATTCCTTCACTCAGAGCCAGGGCACAGCAGATAGCAGTGACTGCTGAAAAAAACAAAAGTTTTCTAGTGTATAGCAGTGGCTTTGCTGTCAAAAATAAACAGAAACACAATGTCTTGGTGGGGCGGTGTGCAGTGAGCTGTGATCTGATCCGTCTGTGTTCAAACGCAGAAAACACAGAACAGTTGAGAGATTTGCTGAAGGAGGGAAACACAAACACACACACACACACACACACACACACACACACATTTAAATTTCTCTCTTTTCTCCAACCCACTTTCATCCTCCATGTGATAGCCCAGGTGCCGGAACACGGCTGCTAAAAATGAACATTAAAACAGGAGTGAAAACACATTGATCTCTTAGTGATTTAGAGACAGGGGAAACAATAGGAGCATGAGAGGAACAAAATGAGTCCCATACAGTGGAAGACAGATCCCAGCCATGACAGCGGTCGTCATGGTGCAGTCACAGGACCAGAGCTGCTGCTCTTTCCACTGGGATAAACTGATACTGATTGCTCTGTGGTGCTTTCACCTCACACATGTGTACGTAGCACACACAAATATAGAGACTTCACTCTGCTTACAGTGTCCCATGAGCTCCAAAAGCATATCATGTCTCAAACCCCCAAAGAATCATATTTTACCCATCGAAGAAATGCTTTGCTCTTTTTTTTTTGGTTTTTGACTATAGATAAGTAAAATGACACTTGTGTCTCCATGATTAGCTGTGTTTGTGAGTACATTATATTAAACTATAATTCACCCACAAGTTTAAGGTTCACAATTTTGAAAGTCTGTCACAGTCTTTAGTACAAAAGTCAAGGGAATTTGATACTAAAAAGACAATGACTCCACTTGACTTGACTAACTGCTGAAGCCTCATATCTTCAGATAAACATTGGAATGTATTTTTGCACTGCGGAAAGAGGACTGTTGATTTTGTTCCCTATCACTTGCTTTGGAAGTGTATTAGGAAGGGATCTTTTTATGGCCAGTTTGAACACATTCCACACTGGTTTATTGTTTGATGTATTTGGGAAAGGTGCATTAAGGGAGGGGTATTTGGAAAAGCAAGGCATAAAACTTAAGGAGAGAGAAGCACGCTTATGGGAGAAAAATATGATTCTGCTAAAGTGGCACACAATCCCTGAACAGCCACCCCGAGGACTTCTCCTTGATGGAAACATTCAATAAGTAGAACCTACAACAAACTATTGTTTTAAGACAGACTTTAAAAATTTAAATTAATTTTCTATTCACTCCATGCCAGGTTTAATCTTGCAAGAGCTCAGAAACACTGCAAATAAGTTGTTTCATCTAAATTACTGTAAGAAACCTCTTTCCATGGTTCCAGTAAAAGCAAAGGATGTCCATTTGTTTGTTTTGATGCTGCTTTCTTGACCAGGTCTCTCTTGAAAAAAGGACCTCAATGGGAACTTTACCCTGGTCAAATTAAGGAAAAGGAAAGAAACCAGTTGAAAGCTGAAGGAGGAATCATTACAACTGGCTCATTGCTGCCATCTGCTGCTCCAATAATGCTTAACAGCCATTACCCATAAAATGAGAACAAGGTCAACATCAGGGAGAAAACCAGACAAGTCTTAATAATATAGGTATATATTTATTCATACGTACATATTCATTTATAATCGGTTAATTGTAAAAAAAAAAAAAAAAAAAAAAAAAAAAAAAAAGGAAAAGATTTACAGTAATTACATGAACTACAGTCATTGTCAAAATTGTTTTTGAAATTTCTCAGGTGTCAATCTACCTTGAACACACACACACTGTTGATTCACCTCTTTCCCTCTGTCCTTATCCTCAACCTCACTCCAGTGTTAGGGGCCAAACATGCATGAAACAAACTGATCCAGAGCGTAGTAGCTCAACTTCAGTGTAAACTGGTGGAAGGTCTGACAGAAGGACAGAGGTGTTTGATACTGTGAGGAAAAATAAGGTGTTTTGCTTTGTAGAGCCTGTAGTGTATGTTGTACCATGAAAAGACTGCTGACAGTTTATCTCTTTTGTACATATAAAACCATCAGGAGCGGGTTGAGTAATATTACCTGTAATCCATTCAAAGTGTTTGCCTTAAAAGCACATGTTAGCTGCACTGATGGCTCAGCCCATGCCACATACAGTGCATGAAGAGGGCAAGCAGGTGTAACAACCAGATTCAGTCTAAATCCAACAACTTTTCCTTTTTCCTCCAGTGAACTGTCTTAATCCTGGAGCACAGTGACAGAGTACATTAGATATCGCCACCATTTTGACTTTTAGTTGTTTCCTAATCCCCTGTAAAGCCCCATTCAAACAAAACAGATCAGACTGGATCACACTGGATTGATCTCATCTTGTATTATCCTGCCTGCCATAGCTGTCAAATCACAAACTGAACAGAATCATCATTCTGTATTTTGCCTGTTGGCATACATCTTAAACCAGAACGGGGGACTTTTGAAGGTGATCAACATTCCACACTGGGTATAGCAATTTCTGTTTTGTTTGATGTATTTGGGAAAGGTGCATTATGGGAGGGGTATTTGGAAAAGCAAGGCATAAAACTTAAGCAGAGAGACGCACTCTTATGGGAGAAAAATTTGATTCTGCTAAAGTGGCACACAATGCCTGAACAGCCATCCCGAGGACTTCTCCTTGATGGAAACATTCAATAAGTAGAACCTACAACATACATGTCATCATGAACTCCTCCTCAACTCACATTTAAAAAAAACAAAAAAAAAACAACTCAAATTTGAACATTTATTACAATTGCACTGGCACCAACACTTCCCCTGGACAAAGGCTACACTGGACATTTAGTAACAATAAACTCTTAAAAAAACACAAAACACCATCAGATCAAAACTGAGGACTGGAAGAGGACTCAAACTCAGCTTGGAGACACTGAACTCATGACTTCAAACACAAAGCAGGCGCAATCCAAACCACACCAAAACAGAAATGCAAAAGGAGAGAAAAGGTAGAGATCCAGAGGAAATTAGAAAGAAAAGCAGTAAAAGACACATTTATAAAATGAAATGGGAAGAAAAAGAGACAAAGAATAAAGCAGGTGCAAGTGCAGGAGAAAATAATCCATAAGAAAAAGGCTTCAATACTTCATAGGGCGGGGGCTGGAGTCCATTATAGCCCTCCGTTGTGACAAAAATTATTCCATCATATCTGTCAGCAGGCCAGAATTGTGCACTCAAGATTCAGTTGAGTTCCTCTTGCAGTGACTCCACCGGTCTGATCCTGTCTTTACCTCTGGCAGCATCACAGGTCCCAGACAGACGCAGGAGGTCACAGGTGGCAGGGTGTAACACACTGTTACTCTGTCCCCTGCAAAGCAAAGGAGTTGAGAAGTCGGCGATGCCAATCCGATGTCGGCCACGTCCTCTCACCGCTTCGTGTGGTTCACCAGTTCCTTATCATCAGAACAGTCACCGATGCGAAAACAAGAGCAACTAAATGAAATCAAACTAACTGAAAAATTTACTTTGATTGTTTTCAGTTGGCTTTTTCTTTCCATTGTCCTTGGCTGACAGCATGACTTCATGTAGCGATGTCAGACTTTTTTTTTTTCCTTCTGTCAAATGAGTGTCTTTATAACTTTCCTGTTGCTGACATGAGCTTTCACAGGCCAGTTCTTCCGTCAAACTCCAGGTTAAGTACCGGCTCATTTTGACTGTCCAAAGCTCCAGCACATATGTACACACATCTGTAATTAAACAAGCATGTGTGAGCTACACCATAGTTCTCTCAGAAAGACCCGTAGACAACAATCTCTGCCCCATCGCATATCGTCTTCTGTTCGGCTTCGACTCTCGGACTCCTTAGTTCTCATATATTTACATTTAGATTTTAAAAAACTAGAGGTGTTACATGCAACATTTGGCATCTTCTCGAGTCCCCATTCATGAGTCTTAATTGGTGTCCATTTTTAGAAAAATATTAAACTGTCTTTTTTTTAAATCAGTATATTGAAGCTTCTGATTGTAATAGAGAGACAGAGAGAGGTGGGGGTACAGGTGTAGCAAGCTCAGTGTATGCATGTAAGTGAAAATTTGTATCTGTGTTGTTAGTAAAATGCCTTAAAATGTCTTAAATTCTGAGATGGCAGTCCTTGTAAAGTGTTTCATCATTGCTTTACTGTAAGTGCAAATAGCTGCAAGTATGTTTTAAAAAAAATAAATTAAAAAAATTCACAAAATAGGCTTTCTGCTGCTTTCTATGTGTGAGTTGGGGGTGTCTGCAGTTTACTGGCTGCATCGCTACCCCTTTTTGAAATAAACAGCCTGCAGAACAAAGCTAACACAGGTCTTACTCAAGTGCAGTTCCCGTCTAGAGGTAGCTGTTAAGTGACCACACAGAGGGAAGTATGTGTGAGAGGTTAAGAGGGATTTTTAGACCGCTTCAATATTCTGTTTAGAGGCTATAACTGTCATTGGTCTCAAAGTGCTAATTAAGTAAAGAGTATAACTCCACTCAAATACAGAACGATGGTTTTTGATGTGAAGATCTTGTCATGTAATTCTTTAAAGAATTATTTTCTACTTCTTTTGATGAAGCATTAAATCCCTTAACAGTGGTGATCACATTTGATTTTTACATAACCCTCTTTTGTAATACTGGTTTGTCTATTGAACACAGACCAGGAATGTTCTGACATTCTTCGAAGAGTTAATTTGTGTATGTAAGTGTGTATGCACATCAGCTTGTGTAAAAGCCTGTTGTGTATGTACTGTATGTGTGTGGTGGAGAGGTTCGGAAATGTTTTTTGGGAAAGTTACCCGAGACCCTGTAGCATTATTTGGCTCTCTCCCTCTCTCTGCAGCTCCAAAGGGGGGGGGGGACACCAGCATGTACTCTATGACAGGGGGCTGGTAGGGGACAGCAGGTCAGGGGGTCAAGTGACGGGCTGCGAGGATTGTGTACGAGGGACACGGGGAGAGGAAAGGGGGGGTGTTGTCTTTACATCATAGCAGGACACAGCAGCGGCAAAACCTCTGACGGCTACCCCCGACGGAGGGGGGCGGAGTGACAGGAGCAAAGTATGCATGCACTTTGATGTTAGGCAGATGGGTCTGTGGAGAGAAAAAAAGGAAAAATAGATGGAAATGTGTAAATGGATCATACAAATACTTGGAAAGCTGCACCAGGAAGCTTAATACATCACTGGCTGAAATTTGCTGCAACATGTAAGTTACTGAAAATGTTTTACTTCAATACCCTGAAATCATGTCACATGTCAATAAATGCAAGTTATTGACAACAAACTCATGTTTTCCAACCCAGTCAGGCCGTGATTGATGATGATAATAATAATAATAATAATAATAATAATAATAATAATAATAATGATAATAATAATAATATCAAAATGCTGATGAGACCAGTTCTCTCTAGACAGTGTCCCCTCACTGTTGTCGATCAGACAGTTTGTATATCACACCTTAGTTTTGATTAATCTTGTGGGTGAAGCGGTGACTCCAACACCAGAGTTTAATTTGGACAAAATATATTAATTTATGACATCTATCTAGAACATTCTCCTCTGTTGCTTCCTTAATCAGGCTAATAGGACAAATGTATGTTTTCTTAAAAACAATATCTCTGTTTAGCTAGCTTTAAGCTCTACAAACTAACCGTAAACTCCTTTTTCCTCACTTGGAGACTGTAGTGCTGCTACTACCTGTGGCCAGCTTTTGGCCACAAGTAGTCACCAGTCTATGCTTGTACAACATTATTGTTGTAAGACAGCCTTTGGCTTAGCCATGAGTTGCAGCACTGGTGCGCCATCTTAAATTTTACATTGGGTTCAACTGAAATCACCCAGACTCCACAGAAACTTACTTTACACCCACCTGACATCAAATATACTTCACTAAGAAGTTCACCATCCCTGCTGTGAGTTTGTATTTTCAACAGACTTTCATTAAGAAACTGCCTTGAGAAGTTTTCTTTAAAACAAATAAAAGTTTTGTTCACATTCTGTGACCAAAACACATTGTGTGTGTCCTTGAGGTCTAACCATTGTGTTGAATGAATTTCCTTCCTCATAACATTTGCAAAACCGGTTTTGTTTTTATTTTGAAAAATGCGTTGTTCACATATTACAGTGTTTCTTGGTGTGTTACCGCCACCTGCTGATCAGTGGAATAGTGTGAAACCAGTGGCAAGGATGTATATCGCGTCATAAGTATGCACATGCGAAACAAAAGTGGGGCCCACTCATAAAAAAATTGCTACATAGCACTACAAGAGGTCTTTATTACTGTTCCTATTCTGTTTAAATTCTTTTTAATGCACAAATTGAAGGAACTGGTGAGATTACATTTCACTG
Source organism: Siniperca chuatsi (assembly GCF_020085105.1). Lineage (NCBI taxonomy): Eukaryota > Metazoa > Chordata > Actinopteri > Centrarchiformes > Sinipercidae > Siniperca > Siniperca chuatsi. Next base: position 6,871,883 of record NC_058062.1, on the reverse strand, counting down.
TAATTGTATCTCATATGATTACATGTGACAAATACATTTTATTGATTTATTGATTGACTGATTAATTAATAAGGATCCAATTTCTGGAATGGGTAGGTTCATTTAGATCAAGACTGATGTGTAGTATGATTAATCAGGGAAAGTGTTGGTGCAGCTCAGTGAGATGCCTTTAACAAGGTATGGTGACTGTACAGCAGATGTGATTTTATAAAAGAAAAGTAAAGAGTTGCCTTCTACTAATCATCTAAGCAGTGAGAAGCTGTTTTGTGTTAAAGGTCTTCTGTAACTTAATCAATAACATTCCACAATTCAAAACTGAGCCCAAACACAGCCAGTGGGCAGTGCCTAGGATGGAGAGCATATACATTTAGGAGTTCCAAACTATCTTAACATCATTCAGCATAAAGGCAACTAAAATGTATACATTTCGTGACACTGACCCATGAATACAATTTTGCACTGAAATGGCATATGTCGAGTTCACAAAATGAGTGTTTACACTACATTCTACATATGAATCCGTGCTTACTCACTGTTAGCCCACACAACTCACCCTTAGTCTCTTGATGCCGGCGCGGGTGATCTGCTGGCAGTCATAGAGCTCAATGCGATCCAAGCTATGGCAGCTCTTCAGGTGCTCCAGTGAGGCGTCTGTGATCAGGGGACAGTTGTCCAGCTCAATCACCTCCAGACGGTCGTGAGCACAGGGGCCGCTGCCGAGGTGTCTGATACCATCATCAGTGATCAGCTCACAGTGAGACAGACTCTACAGGAACACAGTTGTACCAACACAGGAGCTCCATTACTCACCTGTCTGCTAGAACAAGCTGTGATTTGGTGCTTGTAAATGCTACAGGAGCAAAATATGTTTAAGCGGCAGGCACACACTCACCAGGACTTGCAAACGAGGGCAGTGTATAGACAGCTGGATAAGTGTTCCATCTGTGATCTGACGCAAAAATAAAGAGAGACAAATGTCATAACTTCAGTCTCAATACAGTGGAAACAGTATTTGTGTAGCTCGGATTGTTTATTTACCTGCACACATTCTTCTAAATCCATTTTCTCAAGCTCATGACAATTCTGCAGGAGAGAAAGATACAATAAACAGACAGAAACTATATGAACTAATTAGGCTTTGTGGAGATTTAGATTTTTGTCCCAAAAATCTATAAATATTTTATATATGTCTAGATATATAAAAAAATAAATATATTAAATATGTGTCTAGTCTATGTGTTTGCATGCGACCAAGAGGCAGATGCCATGCTCACCCTTGCTAATGTGGTAAAGCCCACGTCTGTAAGCTGAGAGCAACGAGCCACTTCTAATATTCTGAAAGGAGATAAAGAGGAGCAGTTATACAATAGCGTTACTTATAGTCTGTCACTTTTTGGGACTTTAACTGGATCTACAGTAGTAATGTTTGAGATAACTTTACTGCAGAAAGGCCCATTTATTCATTCCTCTCCACAATCTCCATTATTAACTACATTTTTACTGCAGGACTAAATAATTAATCAAGATTTTATGATAATTATTTTACACTAAGAAAATAAATCCATCCCTGCAAGCCATTTAATCTAAAAATGGGTCTTAAAATCTGGTTTTGCAAGAAATCAAAAATGTGCGAGAGAATAACACTTCTTTCCAATTAAGTCTAAGTTTCAGCCATTTCAAAAAAGTCTCTTAAAGCAAGGTACAGCATCAGCCTGCCAGGATCAAGACTGTCAATCGATTAGAGAACATTTTTGAAATCAAGTTTAATACATTGTACTCAAGTGAAATTGCTTCACAGGATAAGGTGGACAATGACTTACAATAACAGTATGATCTTAAGACTAATTTTCTGACTAAATGGAAACATTTTTAGGGGCTTTTGCAGAGTCTAAGAAGTGGTGCACAGTTAAATTCAGAGAGAGGGTGTGTGTGTGTGTAGGTGTGTAAATTCACCTGAGGCGAGGGCAGTTCTGTCCCAGGGCATGCAGGATAGCATCTGTGATATTGGCACAGCCCGACACACACAGAGACTGCAGGCGGTGGCAACCCCGGCAAATTGTGATGAGGCCCTCATCTGTGATCTGCTGCTCACAGAAAGTGTGTGTTTGTGTATGTGTGGTGTCACTTAAATCCACATCCATTGTGAGATGTGAAAACACGCCAACTTTTCCTTTGCTCACTTGTAGCTATGCATCAAAAGCAATCAGTGTATGACTTTACATACAGTATATTCATGTACCACCTTAACACTCAGCTAATGAGAGCCATTTCTTTTCCCCTGCATTTTCTGTTTTAAGTATTGTTCAAGAAAACTCAGTGGTGATCAGGCAGAGGAAGAACAGTTGAGGAAGAGCTGGGCAAGAGAAAAGGAAGAGGAGAGAAAAGCAGTGTAACAAAGAGGAGGAACAACTGGGGCAACGTGAGATGATGAATTCCTGAGGTGTGAGATGAGAAGGAGTTGGAGAAGGAGGATGAGAAGAGCATTCAGGTGATGATGAATAAGGGGAATTTTGGAGACAGGTACAGCCAGAGAAAAATATATGCATTGTGTGAGCAGGCTTCACAGACTATTGGCTATATGGACTGGACGTCCACAATGGGCTTTGGGTTGAAGAGCACAACGTGCACTTGGTGCCCATCAGCCGGCACCCTGGAAAGTAACCAACAGTGTTCGTGTACTTTTTAATTTTATGCCAAAAGACAAAATTCAGGGGTTTTATAACAATGTTTACAGGGAAGCATTCATTTTAAACATAATTAAATGTTACTACAAAGTGTCATTGAAATTGTAAAACAATTGTGTTTTTCCAGATTAAACTGGTTCGTCTTCTAGCCTTGTTAACTGTACTTACTGAGCATGTCTGCAAGTTGAGTGTGACCAGCTCTGGACAGTGAGCCCCGATATGCTTCAGAGCCTCGTCCTCTAACTGTGGAAGAGATTGAGAGTTGTTCAATATATTATAACACCTCTTGGTACAACACAATACAATTCAACAGCACCGCAAACTACAGCCTCTAAAATGACCACAAAGTTGAATCGACACCTCTGGCAACCGAGTGTACATGTTGTGATTTGTTTTGTCCTTTAAATTAAATGATCTGTGACATCTTCATAGAAATATGTGGTTGTCTTTTCACACCGTACTGTTGATATACCAGGATGGCACTATATAAAGGCTTTTACGTTTGCTGTAAACTGTGTCTGGCATGTCTTTCCTCAGAAGCATCCTCTGTTGCAAAGGAAGTGACATTTTATGTTTGCGGTATCAGCAGTTGTGTTCTACTTGGACTGACAATAAGAGGAACTTATCGTGATAAATGATGGCCACTATGACGAAACATAAAAAAACAAAAAAAAAAAAAATTTAAAAACAGTGCCACCTACACAAGTGTAGTGTTGAGAAATAAGAACTGTGCGTTTAACAGGCCACCAATTGAACCAAACAACACGTTCTACAAATCAAGTTGCTTTCATATTTATCCAATTAAGTTTTATATTGAATTAAATGATTGGCAACACATTGTACTCTGAGCACCTACACCATCATCTGTCTGGTCTGCATCTCCAGCTCATACTAAGCCTTTTACCATACCTGTGTGCAACCCTTGAGGAAAAGGCCTTTGAGTCCAGGGCAGGACCGCACCAGGGCCTGGATGCCATCCTTGGTGACCTGGTCACACCAGGAGAT